>NC_069705.1:36992350-37312838 GCF_023699985.2 Odocoileus virginianus | reverse complement strand
TTAGTTTTCTGAATGTTTAACTTTAAGCTAATTTTTTCATTTTCCTCTTTCACTTTCATCAGGAGACTCTTTAGTTCTTCCTCACTTTCTGCCATAAGGGTGGTGGCATTCTGCATATCTGAGGTTATTGATATTTCTCCTGGCAATCTTGATTCCAGCTTGTGCTTCATTCAGCCTGGCATTTCTCATGATGTAGTCTTCATACAAGTTAAATAAGCAGGGTGATAAGATACAGCCTTGACGTACTCCTTTTCTTATTTGGAACCAGTCTGTTGTTCCATGTCCAGTTCTAACTGTTGCTTCCTGACCTGCATACAGGTTTCTCAAGAGGCAGATCAGGTGGTATTCCCATCTCTTTCAGAATTTTCCACAGTTTATTATGATCCACACAGTCAAAGGTTTAGCATAGTCAATGAAGGAAAAATAGATGTTTTCCTGGAACTCTCTTGCTTTTTCAATGACCCAGCGGATGTTAGCAATTTGATCTCTGGTTCCTCTGCCTTTTCTAAAACCAGCTTGAACGTCTGGAAGTTCATGGTTCATATATTGCTGAAGCTTGGCTTGGAGAATTTTGAGCAGTACTTTACTAGTGTGTGAGATGAGTGCAACTGTGCAGTAGTTTGAGCATTCTTTGCAATTGCCCTTCTTTGGTATTGGAATGAAGACTGACCTTTTCCAGTCCTGTGGCCACTGCTGAGTTTTCCAAATTTTCTGGCATATTGAGTGCAGCACTTTCACAGCATCAGCTTTCAGGATTTGAAATAGCTCAACTGGAATTCCATCACCTCCACTAGGTTTGTTTGTAATGATGCTTCCTAAGGCCCACTTGATTTCACACTCCAGGATGTCTGGCTCTAGGTGAGTGATCATACCATCATGATTATCTGGGTCATGAAGATCTTTTCTGTACAGTTCTTCTGCATATTCTTGCCACCTCTTCTTAATATCTTCTGCTTCTGTTAGGTCCATACAATTCCTGTCCTTTATTGAGCCCATCTTTGCATGAAATGTTCCCTTGGTATCTCTAATTCTCTTGAAGAGATCTCTAGTGTTTCCCATTCTGTTGTTTTCCTCTATTTCTTTGCATTGATTGCTGAGGAAGGCTTTCTTATCTCTCCTGGTTATTCTTTGGAACTCTGCATTCAAATAGGAATATCTTTCCTTTTCTCCTTTGCTTTTCACTTCTCTTCTTTTCACAGCTATTCATAAGGCCTCCTCAGACAGCCATTTTGCTTTTTTTGCATTTCCTTTTCTTGGGGATGGTCTTGATCCCTGTCTCCTGTACAATGTCATGAACCTCCATCCATAGTTCATCAGGCTCTCTGTCTATCAGATCTAGTCCCTTAAGTCTATTTCTTACTTCCACTGTATATTCATAAGCGATTTGATTAAGGTCACACCTGAATGGTCTAGTGGTTTTCCCACTTTCTTCAATTTAAGTCTGAATTTGGCAATAAGGAGTTCATGACCTGACCCACAGTCAGTTCCCAGTCTTTTTTTTTTTTTTTTTTTTTGCTGACTGTATAGAGCTTCTCCATCTTTGGCTGCAAAGAATATACTCAATCTGATTTCAGTGTTGACCATCTTGTGATGTCTACATGTAGAGTCTTCTCTTGTGTTGTTGGAAGAGGGTGTTTGCTATGACCAGTGCATTCTCTTGGCAAAACTCGATTAGCCTTTGCCCTGCTTCATTCCATACTCCAAGGCCAAATTTGCCTGTTACTCCAGGTGTTTCTTGACTTCCTACTTTTGCATTCCAGTCCCCTATAACAAAAAGGACATCTTTTTTGAGTGTTAGTTCTAAAAGGTCTTATAGGTCTTCATAGAAGCGTTCAACTGAATCTTCTTCAGCATTACTGGTTGGGGCATAGACTTGAATAACCGTGATATTGAATGGTTTGCCTTGGAAATGAACAGAGATCATTCTCTCATTTCAGAGATTGCATCCAAGTACTGCATTTTAGACTCTTTTGTTGACTATGATGGCTACTCCATTTCTTCTAAGGGATTCCTGCCCACAGTAGTAAATATAATGGTCATCTGAGTTAAATTCACCCATTCCAGTCCATTTTAGTTTGCTGATTCCTAGAAAGTCAACATCACTCTTGCTGACCCTTAAGACCTCACAGGTAAGTCTACCTCCTAGCTTTCACATCTCTACCCTGGTGGTCTTTATCTACTATTTACCTTTCAGGAAAGGAAAGAAATGGTCAGAAAGGTAGCTTCAAACTGAGGCAGGCAAACAGCCATCTCCTGACAGAACTAACTAGGATTACGTGCTTCCAGGTCAAATCAAACAAGATACAACCTGTAATGTGAGTCCTCCACTAACTACAAGGCAATTCATTGAAAACAACAACAATGATAACAACAAACTATTTACCAAGATATGACTGACATTCAGAAAGCTGTGAATACTTAGTGAATGTAACTTGATGAGTTTGGGATAAGTACACAGTAACGCCCCATGGACAGAGAAGCCTGGTGGGCTACAGTCCATGGGCTTGCAAAGAGCCAGATGACTGAGTGACTAAGTACACGTGTGCATGTGTGTGCACACACAACCATCACAAAGAATCTCTGCCATAAGCATCCATCCCTCCAAACATTTCCTCCTGCCCTCTATTTCTTGTGGTAAGAACAAAACATAAAATCTACCCTCTGGCACATTTTTAAGTGTATAGTATGGTCTCACTGACTATCAGCTCTTGTTGAGCAGCAGATCTCTAGGACTTGAAATCTGAGCAGACAAAAAGGCCATGTGCATTTTCAGACTGTCTCAAAGTCTTCCTTGTTTCTCAAATCTAGAAATGCACCATCTGCTCTATTACATCTTGCCCTGCCTCCCCACAGGCTGACAGTTTGACCAACCCCTGGGTCTCAGGACCCTCACACTGCACATGCCAACCCTGCTCTGCTGGGTGCAGGCGAAGGCCCCCGCCAAGGGGGTGGCATGTGGCATCCTCAGGGCTCCCGACAGCATTGGACAAGAGGATAGAAGAGGCATGGAGAACCTAGCTGCCCCAGGGATGTAGCCGATGGGAGAGGAGAGACGAGAAGAGAGTGAGTGCAGGAGGAGCCTTCTTTCCCCGCTCTGTGCATTACTCTAAGCCGTGTGTGATGTCCACCCTTGCACACATTCCCAATCCCACACTCCAAAAACACACCTGTCCACAAATCCAGTGCCTCTCTCTTGGCTCTTGATGAAGTGGTGGCCGGTGCAGTAAGAGAGGACCATCCTTCGGAGTTCTTTCCTCTCACACTTTCCCTTCATCCATAACCTTGTCCTTGGGACTCCAAGTAAACCGAGAACAGACCGAGGTTCCCCTTGCTCTCGGCTCCATGGGAGACCCAGGCTAAAACCATCGGTGCCAGAGTGCTTCTAAAAAGCAGGTTCTTGAGAGAGAACTTTGCAGGAGGATTGCTCGTCTACCTGAAAGCACTAGGGACCCTTCAGAGCAAAGCACCCACAAGCATAAATGGAGCTTCTGTGCTGGCCAGGACACTGGTCCTAAACCCCTGTAAGAGACAGGGTTGCCCCAGCGCAGCGGAGCCAGATGGGGTAGACTAAGGGTGGAGGCCACGTGGGAACCTCTTTGCACTTCCATGTCCTGGCAGTGACTGTCTGGGGGAAAAATATAACAACTACAGCCTAACAAAGGGAGATAAACTAAACCCTTAGGCTCAAGGTCTGGGTCAGACCACAAGGCAGTAAATCCAGATGGGAAAACCTAAAAGGGGTAGTAAGGAAAAGGAGACGGATTTCAGTTTTTAGTTTTGGCCTCAGGCCAGCCACAGCAGTGGGCATGGTAGTTTGGGTCACTACTCTTTTAGCCTAGGGTTTATAGCAGGTATGAGCCAGCCCTGAGCTTGAGGAAGGGCAGAGTTCATCACCTGGTTGGAGTTGTAACCTCAACACTATTTAAGGAAGGAGTGAAAGTGCTTTTATCCCCAAAAGAATGAAAGAACGGAGACCCAAATTCTAGCACACACACCAGAAAGAGAGCCCAGGAGTGTGGGAAGGAGGTGTACACTGTGGATTCATGAGACACAAGCTTCCTGAATAATCGAAGTCTTTAGATTATTCTCAATCCCCCCTGCCGGATCAAACACTGTCACGACCACCCATGCTCTTGCTGGGATTCTTGAGCTTTGATACAACTGGTGTCTACTCGCCCCAAGGCACCATCCATTATGGTCATGGGTGGCCTGTGAGCATGACTTCCTGGCTCCCTCAGTGTCAGCTGAGATGTCCTGACACAATCAGGTCTTCATAGCAGTGAGAAACTCTACCAAACTCAACTCAGAGATAAGACTCCCCACCCTTTTCATCCTCAGGGGGACTGATCCCAGCCATGGGCCCTTCTAACACCGTCCTGGAAACGCCTGCCACTTGCCTTGTGTGGAGCAAGCAGGTCTCATGAGCAGCACGCAGTCTGCCTGCAGGGACACACGAGGACACGGCTGGGGCAGTAACTTTCTGTCTTGACAAAGACGCTGGTTTAGAAATCGTTGTGTATCATTCAATTATGATCAGTGAGTGGTAACGTCAGGACTGGTGTCTGCACAAGGCAGGAAGATGTGAAGACAAGGCCTTGTGGTGTCTAGAACAGGAGAGCTCCTTGAGGCTGGAGAACGTCAGCATGGCTAACAATTGGAATTTACCGAGATTCACTTTCCAATTTCAGAGATGAGAAAGTTAAAGCTTAAGGCAATCTCTTGACCTTCCCAGGGTTATAGGGCTTACACAACAGTACAACTCAGACTAGAACTCATGTCTTGGGAGTCTTAAATCAGACTGCTTTCCACTGCACCAGGCTATGTGCATCAAGGGTTGGCTAAATTCCCCGCTACTCCCAAGAGGTGGTTTATATAAACTCTTTATTTGGCCCCAAAGAAAATATGGATGTCATGTCAGGCCATGATGTTAATGAAGATGATTTACACATAACTGAGATTTCTGCATGGACCTAACTCGGAGACAACAATTACCTTGTTCTCCTTGTTACCAATGCAATTTCCATACACAGAATCACACATGTTTTACTGAGTTCATTCACTCACCGTTTCCAACTTTTCATACAGGAGCACATTCAGATTTATGGTACATAAGTCAGTTTTGCATCTGACCATTCTCCAATGCCTGATCATTTCTTGGTAAGCGGTCAAAATTGAATTTCTGGAGCTATAAGCTTGGGTATCCCATATCCTAGGCCATTTTCAGTAATTCCTAAAGCCCAGCTTAATTTTTACACAGTTTGATAGCCTCTGTGCTTGAGATTACTGTGGGGAAATTACTGTTTCAAAGCACCCAAGAGTACCCTAGTGAGTGAAAAAAAAAAAAAAAAAATGAATGAAACATTCACAAGTGCCTGACATTCTCCCAGACAGTTATGTTCACAGAGCAGGAATCGGAGTCATTATGATATTCTGTGACCTTACATAACATCTACGGACCTCAGTTCTTCCATCCTAAAATGAGGACTTGGAACAGATGATCTCTGTGGACTGCTTAAACTTAACATTTTATGATTCATTATGATTTTCTCCTTCACATATTTTACCCTTTCTTGTTTCATTAAAGTTCCATCTCCCAAACTCTATTCTGTCTGTTTATAGATCTATTTTTAAGATCACAATACCTTGCTCTTCTCTCAAGAAATACTGAAAATTTTAATTAACTTTGATTAAATATTTTGATATGAGTTGCTGCAGGAAATTAGGCAATCTGTACCACCCTTAGATCACAGATGCATTAGAGTGTGGCAGGTGGGAATTCAGTACACACAGCTTCTCAAACACAGGACTCTCAAACTTCACTTCATGCTCTCAGCTCTTACATAATGCATGAGAGCATTGTATTAATAGGAGCAATTTGAAAAGTCTAACAAAAACAAAAGGCAATGTATCCAATCCTAAGAATACTTGCAATTCAGCTCTTTCATGTGTTAAAATGCTTCTGTGTATCTTGGATTTATAAAAAATAGGCTGATTGCACTTAATACACTCTCAAAATCTTATTTATGTACCATTACTATTAAAGAGGAAGACAGTAAACAGGAGCCTATAATAAAAGTACAAGAGAAAAGCAAAAAGAGCAAGGCAAAGAGAATTAAAAGGAGTGATTTGCTTGACAGCATGGAACTCTATCCTCTAGCAAATAAATAAATAATTAAAAGAAAGAAAAGAAAAAAGGATATACATACTATATAGGTAACTAAAGCATTAAAACATTTTTAAATCCTTCTATTATATTTAGACTCTCATGCAGATATAAAACGACCTTAAGCACCTCAATATTTTTGTTTAAAGTAGGTATCAGAAAGGGCTATTTGCCAAAAAATTTGACAAATCAGTCTGGAATCTCCCACCTTCCTTTCGGTGCCCTTTCAAATCCCAACTTCTAGATGGCTCACGATTCTCTTTCACCTTCTAGTTAACAAAATTTGTCTACTTCGGGTGACCCCTCCTGTGCTAATTTCTTCAAATTTTCCCTCTTGAAAATGTTCAGTACTCTAAAGCTGCCCCTCATTTATTCCCTGAGAACACTAGTGACGCCTCCTCAGCTCGAATAACTGAGCATCATGTGAGATGACAGGAGAAACAGGACTGGAACAGTGGTACCCTGGTGACCGGGGAAAGTTCCTGTCGGCAAAGGATGCTCCACACTCCACATGACAGAAAAGAATGGGCTCAGCACCTTGGCAACCTAATTCTGAAATGATGTCAATCCCTGATTTAGACTGATCTTGTTAGAGTTTCCATCTTTCCACTTCAAAGGCTTTATTACGGGAGTGTGCTATAGTCAACCAATCCTCAGATTAACTCCAGGTTTAATCAAACTTGATCTGCCAGTTCTCAGCTGGAGCCTTTGGAGGAAAGAGCCATTACTTTCAATTGCTTGGTCCATTCCATGGTCTTTATTAGTCTGATTGTGTACTAACCTCAGAGAGCAGAACCAACCAAGGGATTGTAAGTAAAGGGGGGGGGGGGGGTGGATTGGATTTTAATTGAACTTTAATTTACAGAGAAGAAATACTGAGACTGATGAGCAAAACAAAGGCTGGTTCCTGCAAATGTGAACCTATGACCAGAGGAAGTATGTTAAGTCCCAGAAACGTAAGAGATGGACCTTTCTGGCCATTTTAAGCAGATTTCCGGACAGATATCAGGAAACAATTGTGCTCTCCTTTCCACACTTGGAGGCTCCTCTCATGGACCCCTCTTCGGTGTCCTCCCTTTTTCATTCACAGATTGGGGAATCCCAGTCACACCACTTATCAACAGCCAAGCAAATGGTAGAGGGTGGTGTCCAGATTTCCCAGATCCCTGTATTTACCCAATAATTCTCTCTGCATTTTTCCCTACCCTCTGATTATTCTGCATTACCCATTTTTAATGCAGATGTGTCTCAAAGTTCTCTTCTTGGTCCTACTGTTTTCCAGCTTCCTAATCTGACTTTGGCCACCTGATGGGAAGAACTGACTCATTGGAAAAGACCCTGAGGCTGGGAAAGATTGAAGGCAGGAGGAAAAGGGGACGACAGAGGGTGAGATGGCTGGATGGCATCACCGACTAGATGGACATGAGTTTGAGTAAACTCAGGGAGCTGGTGATGGACAGGGAGGCCTGGTGTGCTGCAGGCCATGGGGTCACAAAGAGTCAGACACATAGAGCGACTGAACAACAACTCTGTCTGGACAGTCAGTCCATTGCCACATTTAAGGTCTGATACCGATTCCCAGGCAAATCTCTCTTTCTCAAAATCAGACACTCAGGCTCAACATCTGCCACGCTTCCTGGTTATCTTCCTCCCTAGCTTGTTTCTTGCACGTTGAAAGCATCTCCCCGGCTAGAAAACTGAGTCTTTTCCCACCTTTTCCTCATCGCCCACGTTCAATCAGCCAACAGTTGTTCTGAGCCCGCGGGGATGCTCTTTCACTTCGTCCTCACTCTTTCCACACCCCAGACTGACACCCTAGTTCAGACACTGCGTCCACCCCAACCTGTCTGACCAGAGCCCTGCCTACCGCCTGGCCCCTCAGCCCGCATTAGCATTGCCGGGAGAGCCCGCCACAAGTGCGGAACCCCGGGCCCACCCAGACCCACTGAGTCAGAAGCTGCTGCAGCAGGATGCCCTGGTGCTCTCCTGCTCATTTACATTCGAGAACACAGCTTCATGTCTATGCTCCCCCTCTTCAGCCTCCCTCCGCCCTGGTGCCCTTGTTAAACATGGGAGACTTTCAAGCTCCAAAATCACCAAAACAGACATCTAGCATATACACGGCTGCAAACAACAGGACTTGGCATCCCTGGAAAGGCTTTCTACTGGAAGCCCTACTGGTTCACTGGGCTGGAAATGGTATCACTGGCTGACTGGGCTGTAAATCTATTCATGTGGGTCAAAAAAAAAACTATGTGGTTCTATTATTGGAGCTTGATAATATACATGTGATATGTGAGAAGGCTATTTCCCTAGCCTTTTTCTTGTTTTTATTGTCATTTTTCATGTTTTCGAGTGTTTCCCCTGGATTTTATTATTTTCACTTTGTACATTTTTTCCCCATAATACTGAGAACAAATGCATATTCCTAATAAACCTTGATTTTTTAACTCAGAATTGCAGCACATTTATACCTGAACTGAGACAGAACTGCCATCTCTTTTGGATACATGACAAAATACAAGTCAATTAAGGAAAGATAGATTATTAAGAAAGAGCATATTTGGAGGCAATTGACTAGACATAAAAGTATGACCTGTAATATTATCTCAGATTTTGCATCAAGATAAACTAAAAAAATGGAACAAAGATTAAAAGCCAGTATTAAACAGATGGCTTAGAATGGTAGAATGTATGTGTAACCCTGGAAAAATTCAGACCTTTCCAAACACTAGTGTATGAAAACAAAACAAACACCACGAGAAAAGTCAAAAGGCAAACAGTCTATTAAAAAACATTTGCAACTCACATAACTTTTAAAGATTTCTATAACTAATTTATAATTAATACCTTTAAATTTATAAGTAAAAAAAAAAATTGACTCAATCAAATATAGGCAAAAGTAGTAAATAGTGAGTTTATGGGGGAAAAAAAAATACAAAAGAATCTCAATATAAAAACAAGATGCTCAAATCCACTCCTAAAAAGAAAAGTGCTTATTAAACTCCTCCAAGCTTCCTTTATTTCATGGATAAGATTGTCAAAATTTGAAAGATGGATCTCTCACTGTTGCTAAAACTATTGAAGAAGTACCATGAAGAATATAAGTGAACATAATTCCTACAAGTAATAATCCTTGGTAACTATCAAAATTAGAAACTCAATATCTTTTGAACTCAACAACCCTAGTTCTTGCGATTTACTCTTGAGGTTTCCTTGCTACATGCAAAGTGACAGATTTACATTGTTTGTAAAAGATTAAAGCCACTAAAATAACAATAGGAAACCAGTAAAATAAACTACAGTACTTCCATAGCCTTTAGCGTTTAGAAAATACATAATATTTCCAAAATGTATATTTTAAGGAAAAAAAAACAAAATAGGAAATGTGTATAGAGCTTCCTACATGCTACCTTTTGTGTAAAAGGGTGGGAAATAATAATGTACTTTTATCTTTGCTAAAGAGCCTTTGGAAGGATACACATGAAAAACAAATCAAATTGGTTACCTGTGGATGTTGGAGTTTGTCTATGTGCTGAGCAGATAGGAAGGATATATAGTATGCTTTTTTGAGCAATGTAAGTACACATATGTATGCATATGTATACGTTATCAGTCATGTCTGACTCATTGGGACCCCAAGGACTGTAGCCCACCAGTCTCCTCTATCCAAGGGATTTCCCAGGCAAGAATACTAGAGTGGATTTTCATTTCCTCCTCCAGGGGATCTTCCAAACCCAGGGATAAAACCCGAGTCTCCTGTGTCTCCTGCATTTCAGGTGGGTGCTTTAGTGCAGTCACAGGGGAAACCCCATAAGTACATATACTGTTTGGTAACTCTACAAAAGCACTTTTCAAAGTCTCCACATTTCTACAGGTTATTGCCCCTTCTACACCAATATTCCATCTAACTCTAATATTCCTTCCTAGTATCATCTACCACCCAGCCTTGCTGAACTGCATGTTAATCCCCTGAAATGCTCTGTACACTTTCCAGGTTATTATTTAATGATCATTCTCACTTCGAAATGCCCTTCCATCCCTCCTAACAGTTTAACAAAACATCTTTGGCTCCACAAAACCATTTTCTTTTCTCTGATCCTTCCCTATTAAAGAAGATGCCTCCTCTTTGGCACCCATCTAAAACCTACAGTATTTCACTTGATGGATTTTAGTACTCTGCTCTGTATTATAATCCTATTGTTCCATTTTCATTCTTTAAAACAAACATTTTACTAACAAAATTTGGTAACATATCAATGAAGAGTATGTAAATCATAGCAAACTAATATTATACAGGCAAAGAATACTTTTACAGTACAGTTAACGATCATGGTCAAAATACAACTATACAGAGAATAGATGAGCAGTGTAGAATCATTTATAGTGATCACACTCTGATTTCATGGTTTTTTAGCTATCTATTAGAGCTTAAGCACTTTAGCTAAGGGTTTCTCTAGCTTCTGGAGAAAGGAATGGCAACTCACTCCAGTATTCTTGCCTGGAGAATCCCATGGACAGAGGAGCATGGTGGGCTCTAGCCCATGGAGTCGCCAAGAGTAGGGCATGACTGAATGATTAACACTAACTTTTCTCACTTTTTTTTCTCTAGCTTCAAAGAACTTTTAGACTTTATGCACCCACATATTTCTTTCACATTTTTATCACTTGTGTTTTAATTAATTAACTCTTTCCAGTCCCTTTTTTCACTTAGAAACAGTGGAGCGGTTTCTGTGGAAAGCAAAAGGTCTTTCTGAGGTCAAGGAGAAAACACACCACCCTTGCTTCTCAGGACAACATGAGGGATACATATTTACCAGAAGCTGGCAATGTTCGGGGCTTCCCTGATAGCTCAGATGGTAAAGAGTCCCCAGGTTGAGAAGATCCCCTAGAGAAGTAAATGGCAACCCACTCCAGTATTCTTGCCTGGAGAATCCCATGGACAGAGGAACCTGGCGGGCAAAGGTTCCCTGGGGTCGCAAAGAGCTGGACATGACTGAGTGGCTTCACTTTCTGTTTCTTTCTTCTTTGGCAGTGTTCTGATAGCCTTACAAATTCATAGAGCCTTCCTGTGTTTTATCTTTTTGCTGCGTCCTAATTACCTTGAAGACCCCAAGTCCCTGAAATAATCTCTTAGGCTCACTGATTAAAAAGCCGAGGAAATTATATTTTGTTCTCCCTGGCTTTTTTTTTTTTTTTTGCCTATTTCTCCATTTCCCCACCCCAATGCAATTTAAGATTCTTTATCTCTTACACTCATGCAATTTAATAATCCCTGTTAATTAAACTCTTGTACGTTTCCCAACCCAATTCCAAAACACTCTGCCAAATATAAACTCTTTGACCTTGCTTTCAAGCTCCAGAAGCCAGAGATGCCTTTTCTAGCATTTTTTTTCTTCTTTTCCTTCTCTTCTATTATTCATTTAACCAAGCATCGAGGTGGCTTCAGACTAAAAGATATCTGACAATCAGTATCACACATCATCACTGAAGACATTTCTAAGACAAGATCACTTGTCTTATCAGTGATCTCCGAAAAAGCTGGAACTGAAACAACCGTCATGAAAGAGACTCGTTCCAAGTTCCTAGCCAAGTAATCACCTCATCTCTAGCCTTCACTGTCTAGTCCAAGGGCATCTATTTTTTCTTTCCTGGTCAGTGGTGTGATTCCTAGTCTTCAAAACCAAGCATCTCTTCCTTAGCAATGAAAGTGCCATACAGATGGCAAAACTCCTTAATAAATAATTTTCTAAAATACTTAATGTCTATGGTACATATAAATAGACTTCATATAATAAATATTAGTGATTATCATTACTTTTGTATCTGAACACTCATGCTATATCCCTTCTAATTTTCATAATAGTTTTGATAAAGATTTCAATTGGCAGAATCTAGTGAAGCAGAGTTCCTTCCTATCAAGAGAAAGAGTGCCTCCTACATGCAAATACCACAATGACGTCTTTCCACTTCACGAGAAGTACCTAACCCCGCTGAGACCTGGAGCAGGTCTGCACCAGACAGGATCTCCAGAGCAAAGAAACCAGTCACACAGGCTGAGAAATCCCACGGTCTGCTGGCCGCAGGCTGGAGACTCAAAGAAGCAGGTGGTGTGGGTCTAAGGATCTGAGAGCTGGGTGGTTGAGGCAGGAGAAAGTCAGCATCCCCACTCCATGGTCAGGTGGCATGAGTGAATTCAGTTCTCCAATTTCCCGTCCTACAAAGGCTCTTGAGGGACTGCCTGAAGCCCGATTGCTGTGGGGATTGCCCTGTGGTTTCCCGAGTCTAACCCTTCAGAAGCCCATCTCCCCATAGAATGGGGGAAAATGTTTGCAAACGAAGCACCCCACAAGGGATTAATCTTCAAAATAGTCACCAACTAATCTCATGCAGTTTCATATCCAAAAAAATCACCACCACCAATAATAACAAACAACTGCATCAAAAATGGGCAAAAGTTTTAAACAGATATTTCCCCAAAGAAGACGTACAGATGGCCAAAAAGCACAGGAAAAGAGGATCAACGTCACTAATTATCAGAGAAATGCAAATCACAACTACAAAGATATCACCTCATGCCAGTCAGAATGGCCACCATTAAAAATGCCCACAAACAATAAATTCTGGAGAGGGTATGGAGAAAAGGGAATGCTCCTACATTGTTTGTGGGAATGGAAATTGGTAAGGCCACTATGAGAACAGCATGGAGGTTACTTAAAAAACTAAAATAGAACTACCATATGACCCAGCAATCGCACTCCTGAGCTTATATCTGAAAAAATAGTAATAATAATAATTTGAAAAGATACATGCAGCCCAGTGTTCACTGCACTATTTACAATAGTGCTGAAAGCACTATTGTAAACGGAAGACATGGAAGCAGCCTAAATGTCCATCGACAGGAATGGATAAAGAAGATGTGGTATATATACACAAAAGAATATTACTCAGCCATGAAAAATGAAATAATGGCATTTGCAGTAATATGAACTGACCTACAGATTATCATACTAAGTAAAGCAAGACAGAGAAAGAAGCATCATATGGTATCACTCATATGTGGAATCTAATTTTAAAAATGATACAAATGAACGTATTTAAACTTACAGATATTGAAAATAAACTAATGGTTACCAAAGGGGAAATGTGGGGGAGGGATAAATCATGAGTTTAGGATTAACACACACACCCTACTATACATAAGACAGACAATCAATGAGGACCTGATACACAGGACAAGGAGCTATACTGAATGCTCTGTAAGAACCCATACGAGGAAAGAATCTCAAGAATTGAGTGTGTATAACTGAATGACTTTGCTGCACACCTAAACTAACACAACCTTGTAAATCAATTGTGCTCAATTTTTTTAAATGCTGGAAGCAGATGGCATCAAAGATTAAAAAAATAAACAAACACAATATCTAAAACAAAAAAATAAAGAGACAGATGTCAATATTTCACACACACCTCCAGAAATAAAGTTTAGCCAGCTATCAGGGCATCCCATGGACTAGTCAAGTTGACACATAAAATTAATCACCACCAAATCTCCTCTTATTCATTTCTGTGTTTGCCCCAGAATCTGGCCACATACAACAGATGACTTAAAGGAGTAGAAAAAATGAAGGTGTCAATCAAATCACCCCCGTTCCATTTTTCTTCCATTGAGATGATAAACCAGCTTTACCATCACAATCCAAGATTTTTCTCTCCAGAAAACAAACTGCCATTTTCAATACTGCCCTTCATCGACCCTCACAAGTTGATTTTTCATTTTTCAGGAAAGAAAGTTGAAACGCAGACAAACCTTAAAAACAGTCTTTCAAATCTGAAAAAAGAAAAAAACTTTTGAGAAGGATTGTTTTGAGAGAGGTGGATGCCAGTGGAACCCTGGTAAGATACAGCAAAATGTGAGGGCATCCTCTTTTTTGACTTGTCCAGGGAGGTAGATTTTAATTTGCTGAAAGGAAATCCATAGCAAGCCAGTCTGAGTCAGTGCCACGCTGCTCCCCTCAGTCTGCAGACTGAGCGGCTGATACCGCTCCTGCAGCTCCATCATTGTGAAAAGAAATTTCAATTCCAGCCTCGGCAGGAGCAGGGAAACTCAGTTTGGAAGTTTCCATCTTGGTGGTCCATACCAAAAAAAAAAGCAAATTCCTTACAAAGAATTAGATTTTGATTTCTCATTAGAGAGGGGCTCCCTTCCGATAATTCTACAATGCAGAATGAAAGCTCCATACGGTTTAACTCTTAGACACATACACAAAAGATTTTTCTCTCTTTAAAGAAAGCACCTCATAAGACGCAGAAAAGACTTTTTTTTCCTTCCAAATATCTTCTATTTCCCATAAGCCTTGTTTTTCCCTTACCTCCATTTCTGAGCTGATCTTCACTGCGAGAAGAGAAAAAAAAAAGTTTTTCGAAGCCGACCAAGAGGCTTAGCACCTATACAACTTATTCAAACAGGTGTGTCTAACCTCACAGTATAAAAAAAAAGCATTAAGACTTATTGCCAGTGAAAATTTAACCCCATGTCAAATGTCTCAAAAATAAGGATGCTCCACTACAGCCACTTTCACCTTGTGAAGGAAGCTTTATTTGGCATTTATCATTACAAGGGGGCACTTGGTGAGTTTCATACTCAAAAAGGACAGGGAAAAAAAAAATCACTGCTGGTTACCAGAAAGCACTGAATTGCTTAGTGCACTCAGCTGTCTCATGTGTGGGAGAATATTCTTCCCTTTCTCTTTTTTATTGCACAGAATTCAGAATTGAATAGACCTATGAACAAACTGTTTGCACCCTAATCAATGGCTCACTTATGAGTCTGCTGAGAAAAATGAGTGCTTAGAAAAGAAATATTAAAGCCAGGGGACTTCTTGAAGACCTCCAAGTTCAGAGGAGAAAACCGCTGGGCAAAGTTAAGAGACACACAAACGCAAACTCTGTTCATCCTTTTGACTTACAAACAATGACAGCATTTTTTCCCAGATAGGTCTCCTGGATGTTACCTTGTTCAACATCAATAATGTTTTTAAAGGCTCTGCAAAACCACTTCATTTTTCTTCCTGGAGACAATTTCCATGGCTTGCTCATTACTACACAATACTGTTCGCTGAGAAACCTTAGACTGGGTCAGGCCTTTTTTTTTCCCCCTTTCCCTAACATTGTGTAAGATAAGAGCTTTATTTTTGCCCCACAATTTGCAAACAAGTTCCATATCAGTTCAACTGGACATTTTCTTCCTATAGGTGCCTGGATTGGGTCAGCTTTAATGACCAAAGTGTGTGCAATGGTTTGATGTGTCACTTACATGTTAATTACATGTCTAGACAACATGACAGAGCAAACTCTTGATCAGCAGTTGGGAGGAGCAGAACGCAGAGGGCAACTCACAGGCGGGCTGAGGCCCAGGTCCATATGATGAGGGATGGTCATCAGTTCCAAGCTGGTGCATATGAGACGGGAAAGGAAGTTCAAAGTCAGATGCTGGTGTGGAGGGAGCCTCCCCTTTGAACAGACTGACAACAGACTTGGAGTTCACGATCGCATGTGGGTGAAATTAGCAGAGGTTGACTGGGAGGAGAGGTCTGGGATCTCGGACAGCGAGAAATTCCTGAATCTGATGCAGTGGGGTCTGCTTGGGAGAAGCCCTGGTACCTTTGGGCTGGCCCAACTGCCCAAGGTGCCTGATCCTGCCAGCAGCAGCGATGTCACCTCGGCACCATCCCTTCTTGAATGGATATGGTAGTATTCAAACCGACATCCTCCGTATCTAGGAAAGACAAGGTTCAATCACCCACAACAGCAACATGCAATCAAGAAACACGTCTACATGACCCACTGAAAATCATCTTCAATGGTCGGTGAGTAACTGAAGCTGGGGCCACGTAAATAAGGCTGATCGTTTAATGTTTATGACACGTTACGTTTCAGAATCCATCCAAAGCGAGCATTACTCCATGAGTGAATGGCCATTTGCATTTTTTATTGCCCACTAAAGAGTACTTCTGACAGAGTTCTGTGACAGTGATCCGCCAAAAACACTATTTGGCAGCCAACAGCAAAGTGTCTGTGGTTTCCCAAACCCACCTTCTCTGTCTCTCAGGAGCTCACTGCATGATATTCATGGACTCTGTTACAATATTCCACCTGATAATACCAGCAATTATTATATCCAATATGCTGCAAATGACTCTTAGATAACACATGGCAAACAGCAGACCTGACAGTGTTTGTGAGCAAAATCAAAGCCTTACTGTCTTATTGATCAGTATTTGAATGTGCAATTGTACCCTTTAGGGAAGAGATCTTAATGGATGTCCAGCTGCCCATCAGAATGTGGACCATCAAGCAATGCTTCAATGAAACAACTCTGCAGAAAACAAACACATCATTCCCTGATCCCCACGGCATCAATTGAGTGTCCTCTGATGCTCAGTTTTAAATGGGACTTAGATGAGAAAATGTTCATGAGTAGGTTTATTTTATTTCATGCTTTTGCAAATTAACCTTCCATAGGAAGCATCCGCTGTTGGTGCAATTAAAGCCACTGGAAGTGTCCTTTATTCAGAAGACAGCACTGAGTCCCTTCCCCTCACTGCTTTGTTTTTCCAGCTCCCCAAGCCAAGTACTTCTGTGTGTGTTCTCAAAATAGGCCAGTGTCTTTGTCTGCTCCTATTGAGCCTTTCTGTCTAGAATCAATGGGCTAAGACATTAGTAATAATGGTGCTTCTGAAATCTCGGTGGTACCAGACTTGGAGCTATTGACACAGCATTCTGTTTTATCAAAATAATTTTTTTTTTGTAAAGTAAGCTCTTTGAAAATGGAGTAGGGAAAACATTTCTCTAATGCACATAATAGAATTACAGCACACAAAAAAGAATGTTATATTTTAAATTGTCCATAAAATTGATGGTAGATTTTACCTTTATGGATGATGAAGATGAGATGGTTGAAATATAAGCTAATATCCAATTCATAGATGCACACAAATGCTCATCTATAGCACATCATCAGTTTCAAAGTGAGTGATTTCATTGCTATAAAGTTCCAGTGATTCAGTATAAAACTGTGTGTGTATGTGCTAAGTTGCTTCAGTCATGTCTGACTCTGTGCAACCCTAAGATTGTAGCCTGCCAGGTTCCTCTGTCCACGGGATTCTCCAGGCAAGAATATGTAATAGGTTCCCATGCCATCCTCCAGGGATCTTCCTGACTCAGGGATCAAACCCATGTCTCTTATATCTACCTGCATTGGCAAGCAGGTTCTTTACCCCTACCACCACCTGGGAAGCCCATAGAGCTGCAAACTGACACAAATCCAGAACCTCCATAAATGTCAAGGAGAAATAAAATGATCATTGCCAGCATCTACCAGGATAACTGATCTATACAATTACTCAATGAATAGTCAACATGATTAGTTATAATTCAATAGTTATAAAAATGGGTTTACATAATTTTGTTCCAAGAAACTAAAAGAAAGAAAGACACTCCACTAAACAATGAAGACACCTCAAGTGTCTCCAACTGCACCTACACACTTGGTGGGAAATCTCACTGATTGCAGGTGGGCACACCTGTAATTTGGCAGGTAGGAGGAGGCTGTCTTTCTAACTGGCTTCAGCCATCATTTTCCCCCGGTAGAGTTTGTCATGATAAGCATTATAATGGCTTCCTTTGGACAGACTGAACCTAATACTCACTTAATCCCACTTCTATTCTTTTCCCTCATGTCTTTGAATTTGACCCATTGTATCCTGCCTCTTGCATGGACAACTACCACCCACTAAGACTATTTTACCCTCTGCCCATCTACAGAGCCTCAGATGCTGCAATTTTTATTTTGTTCACATATAGCATACATTCACTTGTCATATAATAATAGTTACGATATAGCCATATCTTATTTTCTAGATCAGGAATCAAAGGCATAAGGAATTGATTGAAAGTCACGTAAGTACTTGGTGTTACACCTGGTACTCATATGATCTCACCTTTTCCAAATACATCACCTGTTGTGTACCTATAGTATGTACTTGCATATACATATGTCACTGTCTATATTCATGCGTGCTAGGTCGCTTCAGTCATGTCTAACTCTTTGCAACCCTTTGGGCTGGAGCCCATCAGGCTTCCCTGTCCATGGGATTCTCCAGGAAAGAATACTGGAGTGGGTTGCCGCGCCCTCCTTCAGGGATCTTCCCAACCCAGGGATTGAACCCACATCTCTTATGTCTCCTACATTGGCAGTCGGGTTCTTTACCACTGCCACTTGTTTAATGATGGTGGTGGGGCAATCTCAGAGCAGAAGCAGGAGCCAGTTGGGCAGCGACTGGGAAGGTATTAACTGTCTTGCCCATGATGAAGCCATCATGGCCCAGCAGACCTAATTCAGCAAGAGATAGCTGTGCAGAACCCGCTGGTCTGGGAGCGGCTGGAGCTCTCTGTCCCACACAAAGAGTGCACTGAGGATGACAACATCTGTCAACAGAAGGTCAAGGACCGCCACAGAAAGTATTCCTACATCCGCAAGACCAGGGCTGGTGGAAACTGCTTCTATCATGCTTTCGGATTCTCCCACTTGAAGGGGTTGCTGGATGACAGCAAGGAATCGCAGCAGTTCAAGGCTGTGTCTGCCAAGAGCAAAGAGGACCAGGTGTCCCAGGGCTTCACTGGGCTCACAATTGAGGATTTCCACCACACATTCATGAACCTGAACGAGCGGGTGGAGAAGCAGACCTCAGTGGCTGACCCGCTGGACTCCTTCAACGACCAGAGCACCTTGGACCACCTAATGATCTTCCTGCGGCTGCTCCCCTCGGGCGACCTGCAGCGGAACAGCAAGTTCTTGGAGCACTTCATCGAGGGTGGGCGGACCATCAGGGAACTCTGCCAGCAGGAGGTGAAGCCCGTGTGCAAGGGGGGCAGCTGCATCCTCATCCCGGCGCTGGCCCAGGCGCTCAGCGTCCCCATCCGGGTGGAGGCCGTGGACTGCGGCGAGGGCCACACCACACCCCCCGAGGGCTCCAGCCCAAGGTCTGCCTTCTCTGCCGGCCTGGACACCAGGACACCCTCTACAAATAGGTCTGCCCTCCCCTCTGCCAGGCACTAGATGCGTACAGAGGAGTTTTTGTGGTCGTGAATGGTCATATTTCACTGCCCCACCCCCTTCCCTGTCACACGACCTTGTGTTTTATTAAAGGGGACACTGGTGGTGAAAAAAAAGCACCAGCACATTCATAGTGCTTTGCAATTCTCAAAGGACTTACAGATACTCTGTCCCCTTTAACCTTCAATATAAACCAGTGCATAAGGGGAACAGGGTGGTCTTGTAGCTTCACATGTGAGGAAACCTATCTCTCCAGGGAAAGGGGGGGATACAGTGGTTAGAAGAGGTTGCAAGCCTTGGCTATGTGGTTGCAGTTCCAACAAGTGCATTTAGATTCCAGCTTTTCAGTTACCAGCGTGTGGCCTCAGGTAAGTTGTCTAAGTACTCCATGCTTCATTTGTCTTATCCAAGCAAAATGAGACTGAACCACTACACACATATTAGAATGGCCAAAATTCAGAACAGTCACGACACTGCTGGTGAGCAACAGGAAGTCTCATCTATTGGTGGGTGAACCCAGGATGGGATCCTTATTTTGGAAGACAGTTTAGCAGCTTCTTACGCAACTGAAACATACTCTCATGTGATCCAGAAATCACAACCCTTGGTATTTACCCAAGCAAACGGAAAATGAATGCTCACACAGAAGCCTGCCTATGCACGTTTACAGCAGTTTTATTCATAATTGTTAATTTTCAGAAGCAACCACGATGTTCTTCAGTAGGTGGTGAATGGATAAACAAATGTTGGTCATGCAGACAATGGACTAGTGTTAAGCCCTAAAAAGAAATAAGCTATCAGGCTACGAAAAGATATGAAGGAAACTTACATGCATAATCTCAAGTGAAAAGTCAATATGAGAGGGAAAAATACTGTATGATTCCAATCATAGGACATTCTGGCAAAGGCAAACTTATTAAGACAGTAAAGACTGGTGGATGCCCAGAGTAGGACAGAGGGAGGGATCAACAGGTCATGCACAGAAGTATTTTAGGACAAAAAATTACTCTATATGATACTATAAGGATGGATACACATCATTATACAATTGCCTATAGGCATAGAATGCACAACACTAAGAAGGAATCCTGATGTAAACTGTGAACTACGAACCCATGTCCTCTGCCTTTTGTCTGTAGAAAAACTTCAAAGAAAAAATTTAATCAGGAAAGTGAGAAAATGCCAAAAGAAAGGAGAACAGTCAAGCAAGACAAAATCATAAAACTTTAGCCATGAAACAAATTCAAAGAACTTTAGCTCCTGCTCAGGGACTGCACGTAATATTCTTGAGTCATGTCCTTTGAGCTGTTTTCCAGATTCTGAAGCCCCCACCAGGAGGATGAAGCTAACTGCGTGCTGCCCACAAGCACAGAGACCCCAGACTGGCCCCAACCAGAAGGTTGATGATGCTGACTCTCGGTTACCTTACCACCAGCCAATCAGAAGAATGTCCCCAAGCTGACCACATGTGGCTCCTTGAACATTGTAAGACACCTCACTACCTGCTCCAGAGGGGACACACAATCTTGAGGGCATTAACTTGATGTGGGCCCCTTGGCCTGACAAAGCAATCAAGCTACTTCTTTGTAATTCATGCAAAACTGTCTCCATGATTCTGCTTGGCATCAGTGAGCATAGGCTGAGTTTTGGCAGCGGTGTGGTGCATCAGCGAGGTTCTTCGGTTTTAAGGCCAGTCTCGCCTGGCAGGACTGCTGACAATGCAGGAAGCCATGCATATGTGAGCACCGGGGGTATACAGGAAACCGCTGTACCTTCCCCTCAAACTGCTGTGAATCAAAAACTGTTCTTAAAAAAAGTCTTTAAAAGTGAGATTAAGAACCTGCTGCAGAGGGTTATCATAAGGATTCAATTAAATGAGACATTTTATGAAATGCACTTGACCCATGGTAAGCCCCTGATAAATGGCAGCAGTAGGTTCTCACCTCACGCATGCACAGAACCAGCTCACAACCTGTCGCCTTCCTGAAGTCCTTTCACTCTCTTCTTTTCACAGTGGATAATTTCTTTGTAACATTGGCCTATACATTTCAATTATTCAATATGTATTAATATTTCCCGAGCATCTCTTAGGGACTGAGACACTCTGCAAAAACACAAATACACTTATTTTTACCGTGGGAATGATGACACAGAGGGGCTGGAAACCACAGGCCAGGCGAAGGGTGAACCTTTCCTGGGGTTTGGCTGAAGCAAAGGAAAACGCTAAATGTAAATGAAAATAATGTTTTGATGCACATTGGTTGTAATTTCTGTTTTAAACGATAATTTTTTTTGGTTTTGGATGAAAATAAATTTGGGTATAAATGAGCATCCAAAAGTTAATTTTAGAAAAACTATAAACTGCCCAATAGGCACAGTAGCTTCTCATGTTATCAAAGATGGCACCCAAAGGATACAGCACCAACGTGTGGCTGGAAAGTTAGACAGACCCACTGATTTATAACCCAGGGATTCTGGAGCTGAATGGGGCTTCTCAGTGGCACTAGTGGTCAAGAACCCACCTGCCAATGCCAGAGATGCAAGAGTCATGGGTTCAATCCCTGAGTTGGGAAGATCCCCTGGAAAGGGAAATGGCAACCCACTGCAGTATTCTTGCCTGGCGTGCTACAGTCCATGGGGTCACAAAGAGCTGGACAGGACCGAGCAAATGCACACACACACACACACACACCAGTACAGAATAAGGTGTCAGGCTCACACCTGACTCCCAGCCCCTTCTTCATGGTCTTTCTTCTACATCAGTGAGCCACTGATCTGAGCCACATCAGAAAGCACTTCTTCCTAAATAACTTTCACTGGATCCCCTCTTCTCTATTAAGACTAAATTCATCTAAGTGACTGAGACAGTCTATCTCTGGCTCAACCTTGACCCAGTGTCACCCAACTTGATATGTTCAAAGAAATCTGAGATGGATGCTCCCCTGTTCCTCCCCACAACCTCTGGCCTGAGCATCCCTACATTAGGGGAAAGTGGGTCAATAGCTGTAAATATATTTGCTATCATTTTTAAACTGAAGTATAGTTGAATTACAATGTTGTATCAGTTTCTGATATACAGCAAGGTGACAGGGTTATACATATGTTTTAAGGATACTGTCACTAAGAGCTATTGTTGTTCTTCAGAATCTATTCTTTCCAATGGTCCAGAGTTTTAAAATTGAATTTTATTTCAAATTTAATTCAGAACAACAGGTTAAAAGCTAAAGAAAGCAAGAAGCAAATACATATTTTGAGTCAAATAAAATCCATTCTTCAACAGTAAATACATGGATAATGCTGGGCTTTCACAATGTCTAAAACTAACTCATTACTTCAATATGTGTCAGAGCTTAAGCAAGACTTAGGTATTTCATGAAGAAAACACACCTTTCTTTCAAAGTACCCCCAAAAAGTTGGAAGTAGACATGGGAAATCTGGCTCCTGCTGTAGAAACAGTGGTTCCAAAATGCAAAACAGCTCACGTGAATTTCACAAAGAACGGCAACAGGTGATCATTCATCTGAGGCCGCAGCCTAAGCAGTCCAGAGGGGTTGCAAAAGAAATGCACTTCTCAAGTCAATTATACTTCTCCCTACTCAACCCCACTACTTCTCCCACAGTTAGTATATTTCTTTCCTAATCACCAAAACTTTTCAATTTTTCAATTGAATTTTAATCTCTCCTCATCTTTCTTTCTCTCTTTGAACTATTTTAACATTTTCCTTTTTTTTTTGACAGCTTCCCTTCACTTTCCAACAGCTAGCCTTAACTGCCAGAATACGAAAGCAAAGTAATTTCCTGAGTAAATCCACTGGTTAAATTCAGGTTGCCCAGCGCACTAGCCCCGAGCACTTGTCTAATGCATCCAACCTGGACTGGCGATCTGTATGGGATGGGGAAGGAGGTGGGAGGGGCGTTCAGGATGGGGAACACATGTAAATCCATGGCTGATTCATGCCAATGTATGGTAAAAACTGCTACAATATTATAAAGTAATTAGCCTCCAACTAATAAAAATAAATGGGAAACAAATCCAGGTTGCTTTTCCCTATATATGATCCACATTGATTTTTTTCCCTCCTAACAGACAGTGGAGTTGGACTGAAAAGAGATTTTCACTACTCTTCCAAAGAAAAATCCCACAGGAAATACATCTGCTAGTTCCTTACTATTGGTATCTATGGGGGAAGTAGACTAACCTAATTCGAAAAGAGAGTTAATATAAAACTGACCTTTATTTTTTTCCTTTAGGACAACCATGAGACCTCTGGGCTGGCTGCCACCCCTCGCCCATCTCTGTGCAGTACCTACTGGTCAACCTGAAACAGCAGATCATCAGTGACCACACCCCATTCTCTCTCTTATTTTTTAATTAGTAAATTTGATACTTTAAAGTTTTCAAACCACAGAAACCTTGAGGAGAGAGTGTAGAGAGGTCTCATGCATAACCCCTGCCTTCAGACAAGCACAGTCTTCCCCATCAGCAATGCCCTGCACCAGGAAGTACATCTGTCACGGCCGATGAACCTACATGAGCACGTCATCATCACCGAGTCCACAGCATACATTAGGGCTCTTGGAGTGGTACATTCTATCAATCAGTTCAGTTCAGTTCAGTTCATCGCTCAGTTGTGTCCGACTCTGAGACCCCATGGACTGCAGCACGCCAGGCCTCCCTGTCCATCACCAGCTCCCAGAGTTGGTGTCTGTACAATTCATGTCCATAGAGTTGGTGATGCCATCCAACCATCTCATTCTCTGTCATCCCCTTCTCCTCCTGCCTTCAATCTTTCCCAGCATCAGGGTCTTTTCCAATGAGTCAGCTCTTCGCATGAGGTGGCCAAAGTATTGGAGTTTCAGCTTCAGCATCAGTCCTTCCAATGAACACCCAGGACTGATCTCCTTTAGGATGGACTGGTTCGGTCTCCTTGCAGTCCAAGGGACTCTCAAGAGCCTTGTCCAACACCATAGTTCCAAATCATCAATTCTTTAGCACTCAGCTTTCTTTATGGGCCAACTCTCACATCCATACACGACTACTGGAAAAACCATAGCTTTGACCTTTTGGACCTTTGTTGGCAAAGTAATGTCTCTTTGACAAAGCAATGGCTCCTCTCCCGCTTGGCCGCACACAGAGAGCCCCAAGTCTGTACCACTTGTGATGATTCCCATCTGCCCACGTGCAGGTGGCAAGCAGCCTCTGTTAGAAGATAATCGTGACTCTTATTCTCACTAATTGCTTGTTGGCTACTGATCTGGAAGCTAAAGATGGCAGCACAGGTGAGTTCTTGGCTAGTACTCACCATTCCCAAGTGTGCATCTGGCCTCCCAACTCCCATGCTATTTCAACATAGGTGAGAATACTTTCTATGTTAATGTACATTCTATGGGTTTGGCTTAAGGTAATGCACATCCTATGGGTTTGGGTAAATGGACTGTGACATGTACCTACCATGATGGGATTGTACAGAGTAGTTTCACTGCCTAACATCCTCTGTGCTCCACCTGTTCATCCCTCCCTCCCCAACCCCCTGGCCACCACCAATCTTTACTAATGTCCCCACTCTACTGTTTTTCTCCAGAATGTCATAAAATTGGAATCATATGATATATAGCTTTTCTCAGATTGGCTTCTTTCACAGCGTAATACACATTTGAGGTTCCTCCATGTCGTTTTGTGGCTTTGCAGCTGCTTTCTTTCAAGTGCTGACTAGTATTTCACTGTCCCCATTCCTTCGCTCATAGGTCTCTCACTATCTCTAACCCATCCCTCTCTGCCAGAACCCCCAGAGGCTGGTGGGAACCAAGAACAGCTCCATTGCACAAGACTGTTCCCCTCAAACAGTGGTGGTCAGAGCCAACTTCTATTAGGTTTTCACTGTGTATTTTAAGTGGAACCATGGGGTGGAAATGAAAGATAATCTTTTCTATTAGAATGCAGCATTCACTTGCATTATTTTCTCCCACCCCCACCTGAAATCTGGCACATAGATATGATGCTCAGCACTAACAAGGCAGGCAAGAGACTCGCTCAGGGTACGTGACTGGTTAGTGGCCACTGGGGGTCTGAGTCCAGGTCTTCACCTGCATGATGCTTCCCAACCTCCAGCACTGCCTCTCTCTACCTCTCATTCCTTCTCTGCACTGTTCTGGCTGTGTGTAGCTCTTTGGGCTTCCTAGCTGGCTCAGTGGTAAAGACTGGCAATGAAGGAGATGTAAGAGATGCAGGTTTGATCCCTGGGTGGGGAGGAGCCCCTGGAGGAGGAAATGGCAAACTGCTCCAGTATCCTGGGATTCTGGGAAATCCCATGGACAGACGAGCCCAGCAGGCTACAATCCATGGGGTCCCAAAGAGTCATACAAGTCTAAGTGTGCATATGTGCGCACACGTGCACACACACATCTTTAGAAGAGGTTGTAACAGCAAGGACACAGACTGCAGAGCTCTGCGGGATCATGGAGCCTCTGCATGTCTGTGATACTGCAGGGAGCTTTAAGCAGAGGTGTGCTTTCCTGTTTGTTTTCTAGGTTTCCTCTGGATTTCAATTATCCAAGATATTCCCACATTATGTATGGATGTGAGAGTTGGACTATAAAGAAAGCTGAGCACCAAAGAATTCATGCTTTTGAACTGTGGTGTTGGAGAAGACTCTTCAGAGTCCCTTGGACTGCAAGGAGATCCAACCAGTCCATCCTAAAGGAGATCAGTACTGAGTATTCATTGGAAGGACTGATGGTGAAGCTGAAACTCCAATACTTTGGCAACCTGCTGCAAAGAACTGACTCATTGGAAAAGACCCTGATGCTGGGAAAGATTGAAGGTGGGAGGAGAAGGGGACAACAGAGGATGGATTGTTGGATGGCATCACCAACTCAATAGATATGAGTTTGAGTAAGCTGCAGGAGTTGGTGATGGACAGGGAGACCTGGTGTGCTGCAGTCCATGGGGCTGCAGAGTCAGACACAACTGAGTGACTGAACTGAACTGAACTGCCAGAAAAGTTAGAGGTGGGGTGTCTGTTTAGAGGATGATATAAAAAGCACAAGTAGGCTTGGGCTTCTTAAACTTAGGGCTACAAGATTTGACTCCTGGATTTTAGGGGCAAATATATTTTAGTATCTGACTAGCGAGATCTATCAATTTGCAGTTTTCACAAAATCATTGTTTCTCAAATTCTTCTCAGTACAACAAGCAGGTGTCCATAAAATACACAACTCCCCACGTTCCTACCCTGAAAGTTCATGATCAGCAGGTCTTAGATGCAGCCTGGGGCTGGGGAGGTAGATATTAAGTACTCTGTCTATCTTCAGCATCAGAAACTCTAAGAAGCAGTATTATAAACAACACCACACCTACCACAAGAACACCTGGAGAATGCAAATCAGATCACTTCAATCCAGAAACAACCAGCCCCCTCAGTCTATGGTTGTGAGTTGCTGCCACTCAGCTCCTAAAGACCCAGATGGAGGACACTTTTTGCAGCGATGCCAGAGTCAGAAATGAAGTCAGTGAAGCTCGTCTCCTGCTTGGCTGCACACAGAGAGCCCCAGCCTACCACGGGGAAGCCTCCTGCACCACCTGTGATGCTTCCCATCTGCCCACGTGCAGGTGGAAAGCAACAACCTCTGTTAAAGGAAAATCGTGACTCTTGTTCTCAGTAATTGCTTGTTTGCTACTGATCAGAAGCTAAAGATGGCAGCACAGGTGAGTTCCTGGCTAGTGGCCACCCTTCCCAAGTGTGCATCTGGCCTGCCAACGCCCATGCTACTTCAACACAGGTGAGAGTACTTAGGTACCAAAGTACTGACCACCTCCCCCAACCAAAAAAATCTCCCCAGCTCCCTCTTGAAAGGACAAAATGTCACCTTTGTAAAATGACAAGCATTGTGAACCAAATGGTTGCATTTCAAAACTAAATTTTAGGTGCTTTCAACATCTTACGAGAAATCAGGAGCCAACCTATTTTTTGATACATGAGATGGTGACGTTCATCTGCTCATAGTTATCATATGGAGATACACATGGCCAAGAAAGGAACTCATGGAAAGACAGCCAGCCCCAGCCAGAGGAAATCCAACTGCACACACCTCCTCAAAGATGCAAGATGTAGTGTGATTAGCAAACCCACACCAAGCCGCACCAATTCCAATAAGAGTTTTGCTCTGATCTGTATTATAGTCACACTAAATAATTTTTACAGTTTTTAAAATTTGTATTTTATACTGGAATATAGTTGATGAATAGTGTTGTGGTGGTTTTTCAGGTGTATAGACAAGTGGTTTAGTTATGTGTGCATGTTTACTCAGTCACGTCCAACTTTTTGCAACCCCGTGGACTATAGCCCACTAGGCTGCTCCATCCATGGGATTCTCCAGGCAAGAATATTGGAGTGGGTTGCCATTCCCTTGTCCAAAGGATCTTCCTGACCCAGGGATCGAACCCACATCTCCTGCATTGCAGGCAGATTTTTTACTGTCTGAGCTACAGAGGGTTCAGATATACTAAATTCTTTTTGTTGTCTGGGTTAAACATAAAACCAAGAAATCTACATCAGGCAAAAAGAATGGTCTCCGTGACAATAACAATGGTTTTAGCAATTAATTCTCTCTTAAGGAACTAAGACATTGAAATGACTTTCAGCCCTGACATGAGCACCTTTCACTACCCTGATGGCCAGACCAAACTAGAATTGGAACTTGCCCCACCAGAACTGGGGGCTTCCCTCATAGCTCCAGTATTCTTGGGTTCCCCTTTGGCTCAGCTGGTAAACAATCGCCTGCAATGCAGGAGACCTGGGTTTGATCCCTAGGTTGGGAAGATCCCCTGGAGAAGGGAAAGGCTACCCACTCCAGTATTCTGGCCTGGAAAATTCCAGGGACTGTATAGTCCATGGGGTCGCAAAGAGTCGGACACAACTGACGAACTTTCACTTTCACTTTCCACCAGAATCGGAACCGGTTCTTCCAAATGGATGCCAAAGTCTCTCCTGGAATCACACATCAGCAGGTTCAACACCTAGCCTGTACCCATCATTTCTATGTCTGCTGCTATGACTAGAATATTGACCTTTCTGAAGAGGTATTACCTCCATCCTTACCACTTCAGAGGACTTCCTTTATAATTCTGACTCATCTTTTATAACTTTCTATTTTGACCTTTATTTTCTTAGTGTTAGCAGACATCCATCTTTTTAAAGTCTTTTTTGAAATTTTTAGAATACTGCTTCTGTTTTGTGTGTGCATGTTTTGCCTTGAGGCATGTGGAATCTGAGCTCCCCAACCAGGGACTGAACGCACAACCTTGCATGGAAGGTGAAGTCCCAGCCACTGGACCACAAGGGAAGTCCGAATACATCCTTCTAATGCCTGCGTCTTTCCACTCTCTGACATATGAACTGAAGCATGTAAAACACCAACTGCATATTACATTTACAGCTCTCAATACTTGAGACAAATTTACTTCTAATCCCACATAATTGAAGGCCAGGAAAAAATACAAACATAGTAATCCCTCACATCAGTAGACACGCAATCAATTTTTAATCACTATTATTTCAACAACTTTTCTCCACACTCCTTGACATCCTTGGCTTCTGACTCCTCTGAATCATCCCAGGTAGCATTTATTAATCTTATGTAAAGACCAGGACCTATCCGCATGATGCTTCACATTTCCTTCACTACCTGGGTTTCAAAATCTATCATTTCTACCAAACTTTGACAATTAAATGTCCCAACACTTCTTTGGATTTTTTCATAACCCATCTCAATCTTGGTCCTTACCATTATCCAAAAGTCCTTGAATGTAGATACCTCTCTGTTGATGCTACATGCACACACACACACACACACTTACACATGCAGCATATATAGTCTGTTTTACCTCTTCAGGGCCTCCATTTTTACATCCACTGCATGCCTTCTACCTGCTCAGGCTTGGCCCCCCTCCATCCTTAGGCACCGCTTACAGCTCTATTGCTTCAGCTCCTGGCTCCCCAGCATCTTTGATGACAGCGCCAGATTAACTTTCTTCACTGCTAAGCACTGCATGTTTGAGTTGCAAAAGGACCACACATCTCAAAGAATATGCCTTGAATAAAAGCAAGTGCCAAAAAAGCCACAGTGGGGTGGAGTATAACATTATAACATGGGAAGATATTCCAGTAGAAGTGTCTTCTGCATAGAAAATACTTTTTGACTTTTTCACATCATACAAAGAAGCACTAGGTGCAATTAAATGAGTGACTTCATGAGGGAGAAAGAGAGGGCAATTCGGATTGCAATGAAAAATGTCCTTTTTGGAGAAGGGCAGCTGAAAGATTTTATTTTCTTCAGCCTCCTCTTTCCCTCCTCCCATAAATCTCTAGGGTTTCTGTGTTCAAAGGCTCCAAGTTACCACCTGCCACCTTTGATCAACCTCAAGGCCTCTTGAGTGCTGCCTCAAAAACCACTTGACTGTTCTGGCTCCCAGAACACTTCATGGCCGCTTCCCTTCTTCAAGTTTACTTCCAAATAATACTCTGACGAGGAGTTATTACTTCTTCTACAGCCAGCTCTCTGAACTACAGAAAAACACGAGAAGAATTTGTCTCTGTCCATCACTGGAGAATATTCCCATTTTTCATGCCCTTTAACACACTTGGGTTCTCATGTCAAAACTTACATTACTCATAGAGCAAAACAGAGGACTTCTGGGGCTTTGCTTTTAGCTTTTTTTTGCTTGTTTGTTTCTGATTTTACATCTGTGCTTCTTCCTGAAACACGATGGTCACTTCTGAGGTTTGCTGACCCAGTCCAACCCTCTGCCATTTGTTCTGACCTCAATCATAGAGCAAAGGAGATCATTAAGGTGGGATCAAACCATTATTTCTGGTTTTCATTCAATAATGACTTGTTTTAAGAGTATGTTTGTTCATTAACTTGTCGATGTGATACTAGTAGTAAGTCAGCTTTTGTTCTCCTGTACCAATAAAAGTATTAACAAAAAATAATCTATTTTTACTTTACTAACATAATAAAATTCTGGTACTTGCCTCAAAGAGAGTTTTTGACCAGCATACACGACTACACTGAGTTGAAATAGGAAGATATAGAAATGTACTGTTCTGGTTAGACTGGCAGAAGATGGAAATTTCTGTTCAGGGACTTAGGTTACCAAAAAGAGAAGGCGAAGTCTTACTAAGAGCTTCAAGCAATCACATACATAGTTCTGTTTAGTCCCAGTAGGGATGCACTGGAATAAAGGAAAATAAAGGACATGTAGGTTCCCCATTATTAAATTTGAGTTTAGCACTGGTCACTGTCCTGTGTATGTGCTAACAGGATCTCTCCATCGAGGTGCTAATGAATTATTCACAGGTTCACTTCATAAGTATTTATTGTTCTCTTTATGATATGCCAGGCACTGTTATAAGTCCTGAGGATACAGCGGTGAACAAGATAAAGTCCCTGTTCTCAGGGAGTCCACCTTCCCTTTGAGGAGATAGAGAAGATAAAGGAGAGAGAAGGATAAGACAAAGAGGGGAGTTCCCTGGTTGCCAAGTGGGTAAGACTCCATGCCTCCAAAGCAGAGGACAAAGGTTCAGTCCCTGGTTGGGGAAGTTCAGCATGTCATGCGGTGTGGCCAAAATAATGATAATAAAGAAAGCAGAGAGGGTAAAGCCTGCAATTTAACAGCAGCTCAGAGAAAGCCTCTCTGATACGCTGCTGCTAAGTTGCTTCAGTCATGTCCGACTCTGTGCGATCCCATAGACGGCAGCCCACCAGGCTCCTCTGGCCCTGGGATTCTCCAGGCAAGAATACAGAGTGGGTTGCCATTTCCTTCTCCAAAGCATGCATGCATGCTAAGCTGCTTCAGTTGTGTCCAACTCTGTGCGACCCTATGGACAGCAGCCCAAACTGTCCTCAGGATTCTCTAGGCAAGAATACTGGAGTGGGCTGCCATTTCCTTCTCCCCTCTGATACGCAGCACTTAGCAAAGACCTGGAGAAAGCAAGTGAATGTGTTATAGGTTTAGCTAAGCAAAGAGCAAGCCAGGCAGAGATCCAGCGGGTGCAGAGGTCCTGAGGCAGGAGCATCCCTGCCTTGCTGGAGGGGCTGGTGGGCCAGAGAGGAGCTGGTCAAGGCAGAAGAGGAGGGAAGGAAGCCGTGGGCGTCAGAGCAGGAGAAAGACCGGGGGGAAGCAAGTATGACCTTTGAGAAAAGACGCATGGTGCTCCAGGCTGCTGCTCTACCTTCTAGCACATCCGGTGAGAAAAGTACTAAGAGGTGAATCTGAAGGCTAGATCATAGGATCTTCTGCTTTCTCAATAATTCAAGAAATTTCCACTGTATTTGAATGAAAGAGTTCCTAAAGCCTAAACTATTAGTTTCTTTTTAACGTACTTTAACATTATAATAACATTTCTGTGCCTGAAGTTTTCTTTATTTTCAAATTCTGCCCAAAAAACCTAAAAGAAGGGTGGGAAGATGAACCCATCTTCATTGTACAAATGCCACTCAGAAGCTAACTACCAGCCTGACCCCATTCTCTGCCCTGACAGTGACTTAGAATTGCAGTGTTTTCTGGGACAGACTTGACTTAGTACCAGACTAGATGCCAGTTAGCATAGAGTTGCTTTTACAGAGTAACAAACTGATTAAAAATCTAGCCCCCCCCCTCCAAATATACCAAGTATAATTACTTAAGCTGCATTTCAACATTACCACTGTCTCTCAAAGTCCCCTGGCCATGAGCTTGAGACTATCTAGAGTCCCTTCCCTTGAAAGGATGAGCAGGAAGACGGGAGCCCCTTGCAGGGACAGCGAAGAGTGACAGAATTGGGAACGGAGGTCCTCGCCTTCTGCTTCACCTTGAATCTACCAAGAAAAGCAATCTCTTCTCTCTTTTGTGAAATGGGGAAGAATCTAGAACACTGTTATCCTGGAGGCTGAAAGTCTGAATCTTGACTTTCAAAGCCAACAGACAACATCTCTTTTCTGATCTCTCTGGACCCTGAAGCCAAGGCAACTTCATTGAATGAAGAAGGAAGACCCCCAAACATCTCCTAGACTAAAAGTCACTTGAGGGCAGGAATTGTATTTGATTCAATTCTGTAATCCCAAGGCTAAAACAGTATCTTACATGTGCTTATAATCCAATAAATATTATTCAAAGGAAGAAAGAACAAAGAGAAGAAGGAAGATGTATATACTAGGAAGCAGAAGCTAAGATTGCCAGGAGAAATATCGATAACCTCAGATATACAGGTGACACCACCCTTATGACAGAAAGTGAAGAAGAACTAAAGAATTTCATGATGAAAGTGAAAGAGGAGAGTTAAAAAGTTGGCTTAAAGCTCAACATTCAGAAAACTAAGATCATGGCATCTAGTCCCATCACTTCATGGTAAATAGATGGAGAAACAGTGGAAACAGTGGCTGACTTTATTTTGGGGAGCTCCAAAAATCACTGCAGACTGTGACTGCAGCCATGAAATTAAAAGACACTTACTCCTTGGAAGAGAAATTATGACCAATCTAGACAGCATATTAAAAAGCAGAGACATTACTTTGACAACAAAGGTCTGTCTAGTCAAGGCTATGGTTTTTACAGTAGTCCTGTATGAATGTGAGAGCTGGACTATAAAGAAAGCTGAGCACCAAAGAATTGATGTTTTTGAACTGTAGTGTTGGAGAAGACTCTTGAGAGTCCCTTGGACTGCAAGGATATCCAACCAGTCCATCCTAAAGGCAGTCAGTCCTGAGTGTTCATTAGAAGGACTGATATTGAAGCTGAAACTCCAATACTTTGGCCACCTGATGTGAAGAACTGACTCACTTGAAAAAACTCTGATGCTGGGAAAGATTGAAGGCAGGAGGAGAAGGGGATGACAGAGGATGAGATGGTTGGATGGCATCACTGACTCAATGGACATGAGTTTGAGTAAGCTCTGGGAGTTGGTGATGGACAGGGAAGCCTGGCGTGCTGCAGTCCATGGGGTTGCAAAGAATCAGACACGACTGAATGACTGAACTGAATTGAACTGAGAAACTAAGATTACCAGGTTTCACTGGAGGGAGTATCAAAAGGTCTACCTCATCCCTCTTATTATAGATGCAGTTCTAATTATAACATGATGCCCTACTTGTTAAGAGAAACAGGAATTCTTATTTAAGACATGAGGAGCTATTCCTAAAACAGCTTATTTCAAAAGTAGTCAGATAATTTTGATACTTAGATCAAAAGTAATTTGATACAAATGGTCTCCTCATGACTAGCAGACATCATGTTATTAAGATATTTTCTTTTTAAAGAAATAGATATATAATGTCTTAATTTTTACATAAGGATGCATTCTTGGATGACAGACATTTGGGCTCACTTCATGGATGTGGATTGTACCAAACTCCTAGTCAATAAATTTCATTTCATTCTCAATGGTACTTGGCATTCATTCCAAAAATCTCCCACTTGAGGCTTCTAAATGGTTTTACAAGGCACTTAGTTTTCACCAAAATAATTTTCCCAAATTGTAATTGGTACTTTAAATTCTACGGCTTTCACGGAGTTTAAAATAGGAGGTTAAGTGTGTTTCAGTCCCTGGGTAGAGGATTATTGTTAGTCTGCCCAAATATAAATGGTACCCATTGCTTCTCTCTCAATAACTCGGAAGTTGCTGATTTCCTAGGACGCTTGTTGGCTGCAAGATCCACATCCTTCTGTTAGCTTGTGAAGGTGACTTCAGAAGGATCCTGAGATGGTTACAGTAAAATATACAGAACCAAACAAAAATGCATTTGAACTGTGATGCACATTACACTTCAGCTTACGGCAAATGTGAGGAAGTGTCACTTAAATCTTTAAACGGATGCTCTGTTTACCAGCCTCACACATCACATCCCACGTAACTGGCAAGCTCTGTCATCATGGCCTTGTGTCATATTTCCTGACGAGTTGTGTGCACTCTAGCAGTTCTCTTTCCTGATGCACGTGGATGTGTTATTTTGGGTAAATATGTAAACAATGTTAAAAGATCGAGCCCTTTTAAATCCTCTCCCAGATTTGTAGTCAGAGGAAAGATATTAGAAGACTTGGCGACTGGCCTTGTTCTAATCATCCATAGCAAAATGTGTCCTGTGTTACGCAGAGGGGAACACAGCATCTGCAGGTAACACCTGTCAACAGCACTGACCTGATTTCCAGGGCGGCAGCGTATCCAGAGAACCTGCCAGGGTCACCACCCTGTGCTAACTTTAGAACTCGGTCTGGAGCCTATTTAGTCCTTCACATATACTCTATTTTATATTGTATCACAAACAGAATAACTACTCTTCACCCTAGCTAGCTAATTTGTCTAATAACAGAATACTGTTTTGAACACACTATATGGGCTCTGCAGACTAGAGCATTTACTTTCTTTTCCATAAGAAACAGAGATGTCACGGTCCAAGGGAACAGGCCACGGAATTCTCTGAACTCTCTTAGAATTTCCAGTATATTGCTCTCTCTCATGCTAATCATTTTTAAAAGGACCAGAAAGAGAAAATCAAGGGGATATACCTTAAAATACCTCTCAAGGTACTGAAAATGTTATTTTCCAGTCTTTGCTAATTTGAGGAAAACTTTCAAGTTAAAGTCCTAATTTCCTGGGGTACTGGAAGATGAATCTATTTAATACTGTGAAGGAAGAAAGGAAGGGAGGCAGGGAGGGGAGAAAAGAAGATAAACATCCTAAGACCTAAAGAGATGGTTATTCAGCTTCTAGCTATCAATTTCAGTCTGTATTTTGCTACCAAATATCTGCTTCTCAACTACATCTCTGCCCATTATCCTCAAATACAAACAAAAAGTGTGTATGTGTATACGTTTCCCTCTGTCAGTTCTGTGATTACAAGTTTAATGTATTTGGAAGACAGAAGAATTTTTAGATAAAAGTCACATAGGCCTTAAAACTATAAACATTAAAATGACTTTGTAATACTTCAGAGATGCTAAAATGGGGTAAATATATATATATATTATATATATTTTTTTTTCATCAATTGAGCACAACAGATAATTGGCATATTAAGAAAATGAAAATACAGGTCACCCCAAAGAATCTTTCAAGTTCTGTCTTACTTCCTGAAAGTCAGCTTTGCCATGGAAACTGAATAGCAAAATAAGACCAGCTTTATGGCACACACATTACAGTTGCCTTGAGATTGCAGTAATTTTCCAACGGTCCTTCAAACCATCATTTCTGCAGCAAATGCATGGGGCTTTAGCTCCTTGGTAAGGTAATACCTTCTTTCTGCTGACAGCTCTTTATTTGGGATTACGTAGTGCTGCGGGTACATAATGTAAATACACACGCTTATTCATAGAGGAAAACAGTTCTGTAAGCTACTAATGTTATATTCTTTGCTGTGATAAGAGCACTTAAGATGCCAGAGGAGAAAGTATGTGTGGAAATGACCTGGAAAACTCTCCTCTGTCTGTTGTGGTTGCAGGCAGGCGTGGACTTGTGGCTGTTGGCTGCTCACTCTCCCTGCAGCCGAGCAAGCAGCGTGGTGAGTCTGAAGCAGGCGGAAGAGGAATCCAGTAGCCTGAGCTCTCGCTCCAGGCCTCTCCCTGATGTCTCGGCAACTTTGGGGTGGGCATGTGGGGGTTAAGGGAGCAGATACTCATTCTTCCCCTCAGTATTCTCACCTGAGCAACCTCAGGTTGATTAGGTCGACCTGTCACTAGGGGATTTGTTGTTATTTAGTTGCTCAGTCATGTCCAATGCTTCGTGACCCCAGCCTGCCATGGACTGCAGCACTCCAAGTTTCCCTGCCCGTCACTATCTCCCAGAGTTGGCTCAAACTCATGCCCATTGAGTTGGTGATGCCATCCCACCAACTCATCGTCTATCACCCCCTTCTCCTCTTCTCCTCTGGGGGATGCTATGGTGCTATTGGCATTTATCACATCCCTATCAGATACCAGGCATTCTCTCTGTGTAAGACAGTCTTGCATATACAAGCAATCTACTAAAACTAACGTTGTTTCTAGACCTAAGAATGCTCTATGACTCTAACTGGTATTTTATAATCATAACTATGACCATCTTCCTTTATATTCCAGGTCCTAAATTTGAGTAGAATCTCTATCAAAAACAAGAGGGAAAAGAATAACCCTAAAATTTCAGCTGTCTTGTTAAAATTTGCTTTTCAGACTTCCATCATTTCTAACTATCAGAAACCTTAAAAAAGTGTTTCTTCAACAATGGAATAAAATTTTCCCCAATATTATTGACCTTTTGTAACCAAGTCTGTGTCCCAAGATTATAAACCAAGTCATGAGTTTTTTAGTTGCAAAGTATTCAATCTATAAAGAAAGCTGAGTGCTGAAGAATTGATGCTTTTGAACTGTGGTGTTGGAGAAGACTCTTGAGAGTCCCTTGGACAGCAAGGAGATCCATCCAGTCCATCCTAAAGGAGATCAGTCCTGGGTGTTCATTGGAAGGACTGATGCTGAAGCTGAAACTCCAATATTTTGGCCACCTGATGCCAAGAGCTGACTCACTGGAAAAGACCCTGATGCTGGGAAAGATTGAAGGCAGGGGGAGAAGGGGACGACAGAGGATGAGATGGTTGGATGGCATCACCAACTCAATGGACATGGGTCTGGGTGAACTCTGGGAGTTGGTGATGGACAGAAAGGCCTGGCGAGCTATAGTCCATGGGGTCGCAAAGAGTCAGACATGACTGAGTGACTGAACAGATTCAATCTAGTTATAAGCTAATTACATGTAAATATTTAGAGGTTACTATATCACCCTGTGGGTCTTGAGTTCCAATTAGGGTAGCATGAGAACAGTTTCAAGGAAAAGTATAATGCATTAGGACATCTTGGAGAAAGATGGAAAATGGTGAACTCTGTAGCCTTGCTCTCTCTTAACTGGCTTAAAGTTGAGCCAAAAATAAGGTATAAATATTTTCTCCAGATTTCCTTCTAAAAAGTCTCAAATGCAAATCCTGAAACAAATGGAATTGAGAGAGTTAAAAAGAAGCAATTAAGACAAAAAAATTCAAAGTTTAATCTTTATTTTCAATACATAAGATTTTGTAAATCATTCACTAGTGGAAAAAAATTGTAAAACTTGGCGTCTTTGCTTCCTGTTCAAAAATAATTCTACTGCACCATTTTGACTTCAACTCAGCAAGAGTCTAAACGGAGCCAGAATGTTGCAACATTTGAAAGATGGGAAAGGGGATACATTTAGTATTGAAAAGAGAAACAGCAGTAAATTCATGGTAAATATGCAATAGATATCAAAAGGGAGTAATTAGAGGAAAATTGCCCACGCTTAAGAATATCGAAGGGTTTCATGGGTGAAATTATAATGCTTAAGTGATATCCTAGAACATGAAAAAAAAAGTCTTCCCAACCTTATCTGGTCCTCAGAGGCTGCCCTAAAGTAGAATGATTGATCTCCTGTCTAATTTTATCTCAGTTAATGGGATTGCCTAGGCTCGCCTTGTTTTAATTCTTGTTTGAAGATTCCAGACTCTTAATAACTTATGGCAGCGAATTCTACAGTTTAATTATAAGACATCTCATTAGCCACATTTATCCCTATCAGATATGTTTCTTTTAAGCCTACATTTTCTAATCTTTTCAAAGGGCACTGCCACGAAGGCCTTCTGGAAAAATAAATTAGAGAACTTTTATAGGACAAGTGCAGGGTTGCTGCAAGAAAGGCAGGTTGCCTTGCCGCTGAAGGCAAAAGAAAAGTGATGAACACACCTGTTTCCCTTTGCATTCAGGAAACACCTTAGGCTAAGTGCTTATTGAATAGGCCACCAACATTATTACCTGGCTTCCTAGGGCCACGCCACCCTGGGCTTTCAGTCTCGTTTGTGGTGTTTCTGGGAGCTCATGCTTTCCTGCTTTAGATAAACATGATTTACGTGCTTCCTATTTCATCATTGACTGTACCAATTTATATCTATAGATTCCACCTACAGATTATTTCTGTAGCAGCACCAGAGGATTTTCTTTGTTCCAAGGAACTGAATTAACTACCGAAAAGAGTACTCCTTGAAGATGAAAAGTGTGGAAGTGTTAGTCATCCAGTTGTGTCTGACTCTTTATGACCACATGAACTGTAGCCCACCAGGCTCCTCTGTCCATGGGATTTCCCAGGTAAGAACACTGGAGTGGGTAGCCATTCCCTTTTCCAGGGGATCTTCCTGACCCGGGATTGAACTGTGGTCGCCTGCATTGCAGGCAGATTCTTTACCATCTGAGCCACCAGGGAAGCTCCTCCTATGTTTCTTTTTCCCCCCAAACACGCTTGGATTAAATTGTGTTTCTCCTTCTTACTCCTCTCCTCATGCTCAAAGTTTTTTCACAGTAAGAATTAATTTAAATGATTGAAGCATTTGATCTACTTTAAAGGTAGAAGTGATAGAAGAGGAAAAACCCTGACTCATAACCACTCACCATCCTCTACCTTTGGGAGGTTTGCTTAATATGCTAAGCTTCAATGATCTCATGTGTAAAATGGGAATAACAGCCACAAACTACTTTACAATGTTTTGTGAGGACTTGAGATGATCCATTTGGAAATGGATGAAAAGCTATAACAACACTAGACAGAGTATTAAAAAGCAAAGACATCACTTTGCCAACAAAGGTCTGCATAGGCATAGCTATGGTTTTTCCAGTAAACATGTATGGATGTGAGAGATGGACCATCAAGAAGGCTGAGTGCCAAAGAATTGCTGCTTTGGAACTGTGGTGCTGGAGAAGACTCCTGAGAGCCCTTTGAAATGCAAGATCAAACCAATCAATTCTAAAGGAAATCAGTCCTGAATATTCATTGAAAAGATAGATGCTGAAGCTCCAATACTTTGGCCACCTGATTTGAAGAGCCAACTCATTGGAAAAGACCCTGATGCTGGGAAAGATTGAGAGCAAGAGAAGAAGGGGACAACAGAGGATGAGATGGTTGGATGGCATAACCAACTCAATGGAGATGAATTTGAGCAAGTTCTGGGAGAATTCCATGGACAGAGGAGCCTGGTGGTCTATAGTCCATGGATCGCGAAGAGTCGGACATGACTGAGCAACTAAACAACAACTGACCAGATATATGGGTACTGTTGTCTAGCCATGTTGACAAATTAACCATCATAATACCCACTGAAGAATATTGATCCAACAATATACTTCCTATGTCCTGCATTAATTTTTCCATTAAACAAATCTTTTGACCCACACACTCCCCTCTGTTTACTGTCTGATTTCTCAATTCTCATTTATAACTAAATCCCTTGATGATTTTAATTCCTCCACTCCTATTCTTTCTCCCATATAAGTTGGGTTTTTGTCCCCAGCGTGATACCAACACCTCTCACTGGTAACTTCCAGGCCTCATTTCACTGTGCCAGGGTCTGAACAGTTGAAGACTCCTCTTTGAACCCTTGTTCTGATGTTACCCACAGAAATCAGGACATATTCACTTAGTTTCCCTCCTACATCTCTCTGGCAACGCCTTTGGATTGCCTTTTGCTGACTCATTTATCTGGCTTCTTAATTCTGAAGAGCCATAGGCCATGGTCCTGGGACGTTTTCTCTATATAAACACACTCCTTTGGTGAGCTCATCAAATTGCTTGTCCTTGAAGACCCATTATTTGCTGATGACTCCCAAATTTGCATCTCCAACTAAGACTTCTCCTTGAACTCCAGAATCTAATAGAAACCTCAGCAAACAGTGAATCTGTTCATCCAGTTTGGCAAAGGCCAAAAACTCTGACCTCTCCTGACCCCTGTCTTTCTCTCATGCTTCGTATTTAATTCTTCAGCAACTCTTACCATCCGAATCTTCTCTAAAATGAAGGGTCGAAGGCAGCTTTTTCATCTTTGCAGAGGTAGCTCCATCTTGATCATAAGAAACACTGCTAATCTGAGTAAATATTTAAAATCCTGGAAGCATTTGCTGCTGCTTTGCATGCAATTAAAAAATGTCATGTATCAAAACCAAACAAAAATTATAAAACAGTTATAAAAATGAGTTTGAATAGAACTAGAGAAATTTGAACATGAATTTAATATTATATGGGTATGGTATACAGTATGGGCAAGGAAGTTATATGCTCATTTTCTCAAGAGATAGATGCTGAAACACCATGATGTCTGCAAGCTACTTTAAACTAGCTATATACATGTTTTCATGTGTGTATGTAGCTATATACATGTTTTCATGTGTATATGTGTGCCCCCACGTGTACACATTTGTGTGTACAAAGAGAAAGTCAAGACGTGTGGCAAAGTGGCACAACTTACTGAATGTACATAAAGGGTATTTATTAGTATCATTATTTTAGCTTTTCTAGGGAGTTATTTTTTTTTTCAAAATAAATAGGTGAAGAATAATTTATGCCAAGTCCAACCATTTCTGAAACCACAATGCTTGTTAAAGGCATCACCAACCCAAAGCTCATTTACCATAAAACCCTCTGAGCCAGTCTTCCTTCTACTTCCCTTCCTTCCTTGTCACTTTACAATCTATGCATAAAAATAATCTTTCTAAAAAGCATGAACCTTACATAATTCCTTTGCTCAGAGTCCTCCAGCTGAGAAGCAGCATTTATGATCACAAAACCCAGTATAATCTGACCACCACCAGCCTCCCAGCACCTTTGCATCCTCATCCCCTAGTTCTCTCTCTCTGTGTCTCTCTCTCTCTCTCTCTCTCTCTCTCACTTAACCCACTCAGTCCACATCCTCATATTTTTCCTGGAATACAATGGCACATTAGCTTCAGAGTCCTTGGATTTTATGTATCTTCTGCCTGGAATACACCCTCCATCCTCCAGCAGAGATCTTGTCCCACCTTCTCTAGAGCGTTTCTCAAACGTTCCCTTTTCTTTATTCCCTTCCCTGACCCATCGCTGGAAATCACAACCCCTTTACGAGATCCTCTCACCCCTTCCCCCGGTTTTTTCTCTGTAATATGTCTCACCAACTGGCCTATTTGTCAGGTCTTTTTGTTTTTCTCTTCACTCTAGAATGTAAGACACCATAGTAAGGATTTTTTCTTAAGCTTGTCCACTGCTCCAACTGCAAAGTCTAGAACTGTGCCTGGAATCCTAAGGAGTGCTAAGTGTTCAATGAAGACTGTGGAATGAAGAAATGCATCTAGGTAGTGGTGAAGGTTGGTGGGTTGGAGGAAAAACAAAAATAGAAATAAAAAATAAATAACCTGCCACTGATTCTCCCAGGACATCAGTTAAATCAGATACATTTTGGGTCACATGCTCCCTGAATCCAACCAGAATAATTCTTAAATCAAGTTTAAACAGTTGTATGTTAACGGTTTTATCATTTGTGGAGGCCTTCAAGAAAACCTGAAGTTTACTCCACAGAGTTGTTGGAATTCCTGAATTCAATATAGCTGAGGAGTACAGGTCATCCTTTTCAGAAAACGTCACATATGAGGGGCATACAAAATTTACAGGGGCGGGGGTCAGGCTTCCCTGGTGGTCTGGAGGTTAGGAATTCACCTGCAAATGCAGGGGCCATGGGTTCCATCCCTGGTCCGGGAGAATCCCCCATGCTGAGGAGCAGCTGAGCCCACAGACCTAGAACCTGCGCTCTGCAACAGGAGACCCTTCCCACAGTGAGGTCAGCAGAGTGCGGCTCGCAAGTGGCTCCTCACCACATCTAGGGAAGGCCCGCAGGCAGCAACGAAGACCCAGTGCAGCCTAATTACTTACTTAATTAATTTTAAAAGTTGTTACCTTTTTATTAGTTGTGCCCAACTTTTTGGGGACCCCATTGACTCTAGCCCACCAGGCTCCTCTCTCCATGGGATTTCTCAGGCAACAATACCGGAGCGGGTTGCCATTTCCTTCTCCGGGGGATCTTCCTGGCTCAGGGATTGAACTGGGGTCTCCTGCATTGCAGGTGGATTCTTTACCAGCTGAGCTACCAGGGAAGCCCACAGTGAATCTAGACCACCTTAACAATGGAGGCCTCTCTGAGTGGTAATTAAGATTGCCGCTTCAATCTACAAAGATAGATTCTCTAAAATTATATATCCCTCCCTCTCTGTTTCAGGGTAGATGGAGGATTTGTGTGGGTGATGGCTGACTTTATATTCCACCTGGTAGAATGGGTGTGAGTCCAATCCAAGCCACTTCCCTTGCCATGAGCCTCTGAAGCCTTCTTGGAACTGGTCTGGGAATGCCAGCCAAGAGTGGGAAGCCTCTGATGTAAGCAATCACAGATCCTGCCCCTTGGCAGAGAAACTGTGTCCTTTGATTAGCTGCTTCCTCTCTCTCTGGGATATCAGAGCCTCCCCTAAAGTGTTCTTCAAAGTTCCCATCATCTAATCATGAAACCTTACCCTCCAAGGCATTAGACGAGGTCAAAATAGTTGAGAGACTCCTCAGTGGACTCACCAAAAGACAGGTACAGAATTGTTTTCCTGGAAAAACAACCTGTAGGACAGTGAATTACATCAAGACATCCCCACTAGACCTCTTCCTGCCTGGAACATCAAGCTAAGTTATGACAAGACCAGATTTGGCCTGTCCTGATATAATCAGTTTTTGAGCCAACAAGAAAGTTATATAAGGTCCTGGTTTTGTGCCACAAAACCCTCCTCCATCCACTAGGATAAACAAGCTATCCCCTTCGAGAATGGGGAATAAGGATTCGTCACTTCCAGAATCCGCCCCTTGTTGACCAGTGGATAGATGAGCAGTGCTGAGCTCAGATGATACAACTGAAAAACACTCAGAAATGTGTTGTCCGGAGACCCTGTCTTTAGAGGTCCAGAACTGTGAAGAGTTCAGGTGCCATAGGCCCTCAGTGGGCCCCCAAGCTGCAGGATAGATAGGATGTTAGTTTAATAGTATCAACATTTAGCAGTCTACACTCTGTTTTCTTCTAGCTTCAGAATAAACGTCATGTGCCAGAGACATCAACTTTGCTACATGACTGCAAAGGGCAGAATTAGGTTCAGTTGGCAGAACAGAGATTCTGACCCATCACAAGACCTGTCATGATGCCTGGAGACAGAAGTGTCAGCTGTAACCCTGTGTCTCTCCTCATCCTTCCTGGTATTGAGACCTTGTATAAGTAAAGATGCAACTTACAGTATCATTTACAATGCTTTAGGGCTTCCCTCGTGACCCAGATGGTAAAGAATCTGCCTGCAATGTGGGAGACTCGGGTTCGATCCCTGGGTTGGAAAGATCCCCTAGAGAAGGAACTGCAACCCATTTCCAGTATTCTTGCCTGGAGTATTCCATGGACAGAGGAGCCTGGCGGGCTACAGTCCATGGGGTCACAGAGTCAGACATGATGAAGCAACTAACACTTTCACTTGCACTTCATAATGCTTTAATGGTTTATCTAATGAATCAATTTTTTAAGGACATTGGGGCTGATGGTGCTATCCCAGAGGGTGAAGGGTTATTTGATGTCTCTGTCCCCCAACAAAGAGTGCCTTCCAATATCCTTTGACATCCTAATATTGGTTTCTCAGTATCATTGATTGGTCCTGGAAGTTCTCCTAAGTAGGATTCAGGACTGGAAGAGCAGAGGATCTGGCCTCACAAGAAGAGTGGTCCTTGGCTTACCTCCTCCTTCTCTCTTTTCTCCTGGAGATGTGGACCTCTTCCCTGAAGTTCTTCCTTGGAAACCTCGTGCTTTCCAATATGCTTTCATCAGAATATCCATTGCGTATGTGTATTAACCTATTACCTATTTATAAATTCACATTCTCTCTCTCTCTCTCTCCCTCTGAATGCATCTGTCCTGTGCCTTGTTCTATTATTTTAAAAAGAGGATTTAAGAGCCATCCCAAGTATGTGATCAAGGGCAGTAGTCTTTCAAACCACTCCTGTCTTCCTACAGGCAGGTGTGAATGTATTAAATTGAAAATCTACACACATACTTACATGATAGTGACCAGAGTCTTGTACTTCCTACTGGTGCCCTGAAAGAGCCCTGTATGGGGGTTTTCATGGGAAAAAGGAAAACAGACTTTTTGGCTATCTCTGCATGGCTTTAAGCTTAACATTCAGAAAACTAAGATCATGGCATCTGGTCCCATCACCTCATGGGAAATAGATGGGGATAGTGGAAACAGTGTCAGACTTTATTTTTTGGGGATCCAAAATCACTGCAGATGGTGACTGCAGCCATGAAATTAAAAGATGCTTACTCCTTGGAAGGAAAGTTATGACCAATCTAGATAGCATATTAAAAAGCAGAGACATTACTTTGCCAACAAAGGTCCATCTGGTCAAGGCTATGGTTTTTCCAGTGGTCATGTATGGATGTGAGAGTTGGACTGTGAAGAAAGCTGAGCACTGAAAAATTGATGCTTTTGAACTGTGGTGTTGGAGAAGGCTCTTGAGAGTCCCTTGGACTGCAAGGAGATCCAACCAGTATATCCTAAAGGCAGTCATTCCTGGGTGTTCATTGGAAGGACTGATGCTGAAGCTGAAACTCCAGTACTTTTGCCACCTCATGTGAAGAGTTGACTCACTGGAAAATCCTCTGATGCTTGGAGGGATTGAGGGCAGGAGGAGGAGGGAACGACAGAGGATGAGATGGCTGGATGGCATCACCGACTCAATGGGCATGAGTTTGAGTAAACTCCGGGAGTTGGTGATGGACAGGGAGGCCTGGCGTGCTGCAATTCATGGGGTTGCAAAGAGTTGGACACGACTGAGTGACTGAACTGAACTGAACTGTGTGGCTTTCAGACCTCATCAGAGAACATCATCTTTAACATCTTTGCAAACTCCAGGTGGCACTAGTGATTAAGAATCTACCTGCCATTGCAGAAGACATAAGAGACTGGGGTTCCATCCCTGGGTTGGGACGATCCCCTGGAAGAGGAAATGGCACCCCACTCCAGTATTCTTGCCTGGAGAATCCCATGGACAGAGGAATCTGGCGGGCTACAGTCCATGGGGTCGTGAAGAGTCAGACATGACTGAAGGGACTGAGACACACACAGGCACGACTGGAAGAAGCAGATGGAAACTGCACCCCTGCGTTGATTCCAGAGAGGTGCCTGTGGCAGGACCATCCCAGCCCCATGCAGCTCTCTGTTGACAGACTCAAGTTCCATCTACCTCTCATATTCCAGGACATATGCTTTTCCCTGCACAGAATCTATTACTATCCACCTATCTCCAGTCAGTCTTTCTGACTCATTGATTGCTCATGATAAACCAGCATATGCCAGCACTTACAGAGGCCTCGGAGGAAGGACCAGCCCATTCTAGGAACTCTGAGAAGCCAGATGCAATCACGGGGCTTCTCTCACACTTGGCAACCCTGGAATCATTTCAGTCTTATTGCTTTCACATGGATGGGCAGCCTGCAATCTCTCTCACATCCTTAAAAGTATTCCACCAAACAGGAGACAAAGATGTAGCTGTGTCTGTGGTCAGCCCGCAGAAATAGAAGTGCCCATTCAGTTTCTGGACTTTCTCATTCCCACACATTCAGACCAGTTGTCTGGCTGGACAGCACCTTCTCTGTCATTCTCGAAATATAAAAATCACACACGTGGTGCCATCCCACAGCCATAAGATCTGCATCAGGATGAGATGCCCCAGAAGACAATGTCACAGGGAGGAACCACCATGACAGTTGTGCTTTTCAGAGATGGATGAAGACACGCAATGACTATTCAGAAGGAGAAAGTCACAGCCTGACTCGCTGGCTGCCTCACACACTGAAAGACTCACCCAGCAGCTTCATGATCAGAATTAGAAACAACCCAGAAATCAGAGGTGGGCGAACGCCCTTTGAGGGATGAATATAAATATCCGCCTTTCAAACTGCCTCCCAAAGGACTCACTGAGCTGCTGCCTTGTCACCCCAGGAGTTCGAGCGAAGCTTGGGAAACTACTGTTGGGGATGCTATGACTATACCGTTTAGTGTGTATATGACCTCAGACAAGTATTTATAGTAGAAAAGACTTCTCCTCAACCTTCCACTTCTGTTCATTTCATCAAAGGCAGTGTCTCAGTGCATTCTTGGATCTGTTTCTGATGGACAAGGAGCTTTTCATTCCGCTGCAGGTGGCAGTGTTCAGAGATGAATTGGGAGGAGAAATAGGAAATTTTATCAGGGAAGTTATCAGCTGTTCTGCTCCATTCACCCAGGCCCCACGCTCCTTTCCTTATGCCCCAAACCCTGTGTACCACTCATCTCTGAGTGCTCCACATCACCGTATCCCTGCATCTCACGGTCCCAGAGAGCTCAGATCAGGGTTCCTGAAGCAGTCCATGTGGTACACGACATGGATGTTATGAGATATGATACATCTCATTCTGTTGCTATTGCTGTTTAGTCGCTAAGTTGTGTTGACTCTTTGTGACCCATGGAGTGGAGGCCGCCAGGCTCCTCTGTCAGTGGGATTCTCCAGACAAGAACACTGGAGGAGGTTGCCATTTCCTTTTGCAGGGTATCTTTCCGACCCAGGGACCAAACCCAAGTCTCCTGCATTGGCAAGCGGGCTTTAATTTTTTCAACCACTGAGCCACCAGGGAAGCCCATCTCAGTCCAGACCATCAGCAAAATGAAAGGAGGCTCTCAGGCTGCTTCAAGACTCCCCGATCCCCGTGGACCAAAGCCACACCTTGTCCTCAAAACCTCATCAGGCCATGCTCCTTACGGCAGCTCCAGATTCCTTCACTTGGTTTTACTTGAGTAGCCTAACGTTCATATTTAAGGTTCTTCCGACATGCATTTAGCTCAGAGCATCTCTACATGACCAATTAATGAGTCACCTCTTTTCCCCTCCACACTGTAGAAGTGTAGACTTTTAAAGTCACTCAAGCACATTTGTATGCTGTCGCCTATTTGAAAGAAAGATTTCTTTGATGAGGACCTGGGTTCCCAGGAAAAAATTTGCCTTGAAAACAATATGAACAAAAATCAAACACACTTTTATTTTAATCCCTTCTCTCTTTTTTTAAAAAATGCATCATTATTTGAAGGCTTCCGGGACTGTGTATTCAAATTAGATCAATAGGTATAATTCAATAAACCACAGGAGGGGATAACAGCCCTTTAGGAAGTGTGAATTTTTCAGATGTCCAACTTAAAAGGATAGACACAGGATATTGAGAAGGTCAGGAGACCATGGGTATTTGAGGGGGAAAAAAAAAAAATCTGACAGCAGGGGGAAAAACAGCTCTGCCAAAGGTCAGTAAACTGCAGGTTGGAAGAGACAGAATAGATAAGTGTCATCAGTGATTGAATCAGAATTCCTTCTTCCAAAACTATGATTAAATATCTTTTATTAGAAGTTTTAGCAGAGAATTAATAACAAAAGCTGCCTTTCTCTACTTTTAAATTGGCCTTAAACAAAAAACTATATGCGGTACTAAAAAGCAGCCATGATTAGGGACAGGTATGGATTGATAGATGGATACACACACTTATTATGTGTCCATTTACTTCCAAATTGTTCATATGGTATATTTTAAGTATTTCTCAATTTTCTGACATTATAAGAAAATAAAAAGCTATTCAGGATGAAAAAAAAAGGAGTCTGAAAAGAAGATGTTTCAGTCACAGTAAATGTTTTTCTAGCCTGCACTCAGCCTTTGCCATTTGTTCTGTAATTCCCCTATGACCTGTGGAAGTATTTGATGGTACAAATAACAGACGGCACACCAAAACTCTGCCTCCAAATGCCAGCTCCAGACTCCTTCACTTGGTTTTACTTGAGTAGCCTAACATTCACATTTAAGATTCTTCCAACACACATTTAGCTCAGATCATCTCCAAATAACAAATTAATGAGTCGCCTCATTTCCCCTCCAGACTGTAGAAGCGTAGACCTTTCAAGTCATTCAAGCACATTTGTATGATGTCGCCTATTTGAAAGAAAGGTATGGTAATGGAAAGGTATGGTAGTATGGCAGGAAAAACCCTCCTCCTGAAATGTTTGATTATACACTTCAAATTAATTGATGCAGTTATATTTGTCCAAGTCAATATGGCGCGGGGGTGGGGGGCGGATTTAAAGCAGTGGACTCTGACACCTGCACCTTGAGGAATTCAGGGAAGGATTCCTTAGGATGGAGCTGCCACTGAAGAGGGGGGTGGTGAACGCATGCTTATTCTATCTGAATGCCTCCCCCTCATGCACAGACCCCTTCTCCCACTGAGAGGTCATCAACACATGATTCTGTGTAGGTTGAAGCTGTGCAACCTCTTGGTTTGATAGACTTATTTATTGCAATACAATAACTATGCTCTTAGCTTAACACCTCTATGGCATCACATTTTACTGATCAGTTGCTATATGACATATGACAAGGCACTTGCCCCTTTTATTTATTTTTTTTTCAGACTAATTAGAATTTGCTTTTCCTTTATTTTTTTTCCATTTATTTTTATTAGTTGGAGGCTAATTACTTTACATCATTGCAGTAGTTTTTGTCATACATTGAAATGAATTAGCCATGGATTTACATGTATTCCCCATCCCAGTCCCCCCTCCCACCTCCCTCTCCACCCGATCCCTCTGGGTCTTCCCAGTGCACCAGGCCCGAGCACTTGTCTCATGCACCCAACCTGGGCTGGTGATCTGTTTCACCCTAGATAATATACATGTTTCAATGCTGTTCTCTTGAAACATCCCACCCTCGCCTTCTCCCAGAGTCCACAAGTCTGTTCTATACGGCACTTGCCCCTTTTAATGCACTGAGGGCCACTTCTCATATTTTGTAAATCTGAGGAAGAATCCTACAGGGAAAATATATGCAAAATGGGGGCTGTGGTGTTGGGATTGTTTTGCTGAATGGGCATTTCCTAATGCCTTAGACGTGCTACATAGCACCTTTCTGAGGAGAAACATTCTTCTGATGCCATTCTTTAGCTTTCATTAAGGTGGACAGAGAATAAAAGTGAATCTGGACTGAAAGTCACAAGTCCCCCTGTTGACTCTGTCACTCAATATCCATGTGACCCTGGGAGAGATATTCAGACTCTCCAAGCCTCAGTTTCCTCATAGAGCAAGTCAGATGTCAGTCAGTTCAGTCGCTCAGTCGTGTCTGACTCTTTGCGACCCCATGAACCGGAGCACACCAGGCCTTCCTGTCCATCACCAACTCCCAGAGTTTACTCAAACTCATGTCCATCAAGTCAGTGATGCCATCCAACCATCTCATCCTCTGTCATCCCCTTCTCCTCCTGCCTTCAATCTTTCCCAGCATCAGGGTCTTCTCAAATGAGTCAATTCTTCGCATCAGGTGGCCGAAGTATTGGAGTTGCAGCTTCAAAATCAGTCCTTCCAATGAACACCCAGGACTGGTCTCCTTTAAGATGGACTGGTTGGATCTCCTTGCAGTCCAAGGGACTCTCAGGGGTCTTCTCCAACACCATAGTTCAAAAGCATCAATTCTTCGATGCTCAGCTTTCTTTACAGTCCAACTATCACATCCATACATGACTACTGGAAAATGATAGCCTTGACTAGACGGACCTTTGTTGGCAAAGAAATGTCTCTGCTTTTTAATATGCTGTCTAGGTTGGTCATAACTTTTCTTCCAAGGAGCAAGACTTGCCAGTAGTAGGGGTGAGGAGACTCACATCGGCCATCAGGGCCCATTCAAGCACGATCTGAATATTAGTCACTTTCTGATCCCCCTGCAGATGATTCCCTCTCCCCTCTTCTCACACTAACTTGGAAGAACCACCCCCTCATCCAGCCATTCTGGCTTCCTCCCCTTACCTCCCCTCTACAGAGTCAGATCTTCCCTGGGACTAAGGACCAGGAAAAGAAAATCAGAAACAACTCCAGAGGGCAGAGCAATTACTTGAAGCCATAACTCAGAGAGAGCATGCATGTCTGCCTACAAAAACGCTGGGTAGGAGGAACGATCACCACATTCTCCTTTATTTAGAGATCTCCACAGAGGTGACGGCCATGCAGGGCGCTATTCCTGGTAAGAAAGGCCATCAGGGTTGGAGAAGCGGTGTAGGCTTTGGAGCCAGATATAAAATCTCCCGCACCATTCGTGTGCTGTGCAATCCTAACTAATGTGATGTCTCTGAGCCTGAGTTTCCTAATCGCTGGAGGAAGAGCGCCCTGCCTACTTCCCCTTCACGTGAGCAAACTGAACATGTGTGCAGTGAAATGATTTGATTGGATGGAGTGGTCATCACTGTCCCTTGCCATTGTTATTTCCAAACAAGGTCACGTACTCTGTTTACATTCATCAGTTGATACAAGCACCACCCTTGACATCACTGTGAGAAGGGAAAGCCTTGTAAACAGTCACCAGTTCTAATACCTTCAGGGCCAGCAGCCCTGAAATAACCTGCCAAGTCTTGCCAGTACTTAAACAATTCAATTTTCCCCATAGATTTACAATGGAGGCAGTGGGATAATCACTTTTGATCACTGCCAAGAGATGGGGGGGGGGTGCCTTTTGTTTAAACACTGCTGGTGAGAGGGGCTCGGAGGGCTGGGGGTGGTGCACCCATTAAGGAGGTCTCCAGAGCCACTTGATTTCACTTTAATTATTTTGAATTGTGATGATCACACTTAATGTGAGATTCACCCTCTTACCCTTGTGAACTTTGGGTCTAGGATTGCATTCATCTTGCAATGTTGAAATTTTATATCTGCTTAACGGCAATCTCATCATATAACCCACCTTCTCTGTCCCTGGGGACCAGCATTCTCCTCTCTGTCTCCAGAGTTTGACTACTTAAGATGCATCATATCACTGGGAATGTGTGCGGAGTATTGGTCCTTCTGTGACCAGTTTCTTTCACTTAGCATAACATCCTCCAGGCGGTCTCATACGCCAGGGTTCCTTCTATGTTAAAGCTGATTAACAGTCCATTCTATGTATGTATTCATTAAACATACATATAATTTCATTTATCCATTCATCCATTGATGAATAATTGGGTTTTTCAATACCTGGGCTGTTGTGAATAAAGCTGCAACAAACCCAGAAGTCCAGAGATCTCTTTGAGATCCGTTTTCACTTCCTTTGGTTATATATCCAAAAACGGGACTGCTGGATCACATGGTAATTCTATTCTTAATTTTTTGAGGAACCTGTATACAGATTTCTATGGCAGCTACACCAATTCACACTCCCACCAACAGTACACAAGCATTCCTTTTTCTCCAAGTCCCAGTCAATGCTTGTTATCGCTTCTCTGTTTGATAATAGCCATTCTAATGAGCATACAATGATGTCTCATTTGATTTACATTTCCCAATGATTAGTGACTTTGGGCACCTTTCTGTGTACTTATTGGCCATTTATATGTGTTCTTCGGAGAAATGTCTATTCAGTTCCTTCCTCCAGTCATTTTTTAAGGGTTATTCATATTTTTGCTCTCAAGTTATGTTCTCCTTACATATTTTAGATATTAACCACTTATAAGTCATATAAGATATATACACCAGATATGTGTGTGTGTGTGTGTGTGTGTGTGTGTGTGTGTGTGTGTATTCTGCTATTTGGTAGGTTGCATTTTTCCTCTGTTTATTGTCTCCTAGGCTGTGTTTCAATCCTGTTGATTTGGCTGTGCAGCCGCTTTTTAGTTTGGTGTAGTCCTGCTTGTTTATTCTGTTTTGTTATTTGTGTTTCTGGTGTCATATCTAATAAATCACGGGCAAGACCACTGATGAAAGAAATTAAAGATGACACAAATAAATGGAAAGACATCTTGTGTTCATGGATTAGAAGAATTAATATTGTTAAAATGTCTTCTCTGCCCAAAGTGATCTGGAGATGAATGCAAGTCATATCAAAATTCCAACGACACTTTTTACAGAAATAGAAAAAATAGTCCCAAACACATGTGGAACCAGAAAAGACCTTGAATTGCCAATATAATATTAAGAAAAGAAAAACAAAGCTGGAGGTCAGGCGCACACTTCCTGATTTCAAAATACATGATGAATAATTACACAGTAATTACAATAGTATGGTAATAGTATAAGACCAAGGTGTAGACAAGTGGAAGAGAATTGAGGGCCCAGAAATAAAGTCACGCATATACTGATCTTTACAAGGTCAAGTCATCTTTAACAAGGGCACCAAGAACATACAATGGGGGAAGGACAGTCTCATCACCTAGTGGTGCTGGGAAAATGAGACGTGTGCATACAGAAAAATGGAATTAGACCCTTATCTTACACTTTACACAGCAATCGATTCAAAACAGATTAAACACTTAAACACAAAACCTGAACCTGTCAGACTCCAACCAGAAAACACAGGAGAAAAGCTCCATGAAACTGTGTCAGCCCCAAGCCACGGGAGGACCTCCGTGAGACACCCTGGCAGCCAGCTCCGCCCGCTCCCTGACAAAGCAGGACCTCAGCGGCAGCGATGCTCCCGGCCTGCTGGGCACGGGGAAGCGCTGAAGAAGGCAGACACATGGGATCACTGTCTGCTTTTGTTAATGGTCCATGGAAAGGCTAGCACTAAAAAAGTATTTAAGATAAAATATGTTTTTTAAAAAGTGATTATCTTTGTACTTAATGCAGTCACAAAATTGTGCTGACTCAAGGACAAAGTCTGAGGGTGGAAAGGAAAGAAGTGAGCTTGACTTCCCAAGCTCGTAGAATACGATGAATGGGGGTTCTGGTTTTCTTTCATCCACACAACAAGTATTCTGAGGGCCTTCTCTGTTCTCCAGCCTCAGCTCAATACATGATGTGACTTTAAAATAAAAATGGGTCTGGCAGTACAACGATGCATGTGGCGACAAAAATAAATGTAGTGGGTTACACAGCCTGGTATGGGGCAGGGGTGCCGTCTTCACACTAGAGGGAGCGGAGCAAGGGTCTTTAAAAGAGATGTCGATAAAGAAGGAAGAAAAATCTAGAATAACAGGACAGCATACAAACTAGACACACTCATATGTATATATAATCTTCCGGACCCAGGGATCCAACCGGCGTTTCCTGCACTGCCAGCGGATTCTTTACCATCTGAACCACCAGGGAAGCCTTATGTACACGCAGGCCATGCACATATACACCTACGTATACACATCCACACGTGTCCCTCCTTCCAAGCACACGGGCCTCACCATCTCAGATTGGCATAGCACGCGCAGAAGAGAGCTCCCGCCTCGCATCGTGCGAGACTCCGTGTGCACCCAGCAAAGAAGGGCCATTGCTCATCATGTGCTTGCCTTCAGCCTGCACACCCCACCCACGGAGCAGCAGCCTCTCATCACAGCTGACTGCAGGACCGCCACCCCACCCTGCCAGCGAGAACAGCGCAGCAGCCCCCCCAGGGCTGTCATGCTTTGGAACAAAGATTCACCTGCCCGCCGATCCGTGTGAGTGGCTCCTGCTAATGTGACAACGCTCGCGGGAGACCTTGGGGGAAGCTCAACGTGCTCTCCCCGCCAGAATCCCCTTCAGAGGGGCTGTTGCCACACTCCTGTCCTGCGCGACAGGGACTCCTATCAAAGACCAAAGGCAAGGATCGTTTATTTTTCATTTTCTGTCTACTGTCAGCTCCACCCCTCGGTATTCCAAGGGTGCGAACCACATTTTGTGAAATCCTTAAAAGGGGAAGAGGCCCATGCCACTTTGGGGAAATCTGTGGCTGGCTACATTTAATTTTCTAGATGCCATGGAATATATACATCTGACCACAGAGAGTGTAGGCAGTTCAGAGAGCAGAGGGCCCCACGGGGACAATGGTCAAGCCCAGGGAACAGAGAATTGAGCAAGACAAAGAACTGCAGTGGAAACAGTTAGTTACATGTTCTTGTGGCAAAGTCAACTAGCCTGATACACTTTCCTCACTGCTAAAGAGAGACACTGAGATTTGCAGAAGAAATATGTGTTTACTTTAATGTAAAGCCTGCCAGGATTGAGAGTTCATGGGTGGGGTAGAGATCAAGAGACTTGACTAAGATACTTTTTAATACTTCAAGTGCCAAACTGATCTGCATAATCACCCCCCAAAGAATTCCTCAGCAATGACCCTGGAATTGATGGCAAAACCCCAAATTGCAAAACATCCAGCTTGGGCTGGGGGGCATCTACTCTGGTGTCTTCTGATCACTGTGACTTTTGTTTTTCTTCAGGAACTCTCTCCTCCTCATTCTTAGCCAGTGGGTTGTGTTAGGGCAGAGGGACCCATGCCCTGTCTCCAAAGACTGCATCAGCCCATCCTCTTAAAGAGGGCAAGAAGGGGTATGTACACAAGACTCTCTGAGGGGACCGTGCTCTGGTCCTTGGATGAGAGATGCTGATTCGGGATGATGTGTGTTCAGTGCAGCTGCTCAGAGGGTAGAACTGAGGCCTGAAGGTGACTGGGGCCACCCTGCAGAGCCTGCCAGAGAGGGAGTGAAGCCAGGGAGACAGACAGATGGCGTTCCTCCCAGAGGGTGAATGAAGCCAGGGAGAGGGACAGACAGACGGTGTCCCGACAGCAGGGCCCCTGGGGTTGCCTGCAACCAGTGAAGCTTCTATAATGTTGGGCTTGTCAGATCCATGAGTATTCTGTATTTATCCAATATTTCTCCTCAATCCGGAAGTCAATCCTGACTGGGTTTTATCAGTTCAACAGAAATCACTCCATCACACACTGTGGGGGGCAGCTTTGGGCCCCTGTGAACTGGTTACGGTGGTAAAAAGGATTTGGCGGATGGAATAAAGCTACTTATCCGGTGACTTTAACACAGGAGGATGAAATGGTTCTGAGACTCCATTTCCAAGCTAAGAGTGTGTGAAGTGGGAAGTCTGGAGGTGGTTTCCCATGCGGCACCAAATAATTCTCAGACATGGGCTGAGGGCCTGACAGTGAACTCAGTCCTGACACTATCTACATGGAGACAGCAGTCATCCATCCAATCATCTTCCTGTCCATCCACCCACCCATCCATCTATCCACAATCGATTGGTTGATCCATCCAATCATCTTCCTGTTCACCCATCCATCCCTCCATCCGATCACTCACTTGTACTAGCTTTTCGGAGGTTTCTCAGCTCTTTCAGGCGTAATAAGCTGTCCTTGTCAATCCCTCTGCCCTGTCAAATCCCCGCCTTCCCTCCCATAATTACATTTCAGGATCAGGTATTTGGGACCATGCATTTGGCTTCTTTTATCATCGATCACTGTGATAATTTTGTGGCAGCGGTAGAAAACTACAACACAGACATCTATTTTAACATGTTTACCAAGTCAAAACTACCATGCAATGGTTTCATTGTTGTTATATTGTTTTGGGGGGATGTAAAACTCCACAGGAGAGAGGTTTTTAAAAGAGCAAAGGAAATCGCACCACAGAGCTAATGATGTTGAGGCTGCCCTCCAAGTCCATGGCGGGTGTTTAAATCCCGTAGACAAACATACGCATTGCAAATGTGTCACAGAGCTGGAAGCACGTGGGGGAGAGAGGAAGGCTGGTCCTTTCCTCTTCAGACAAACATTCTCTCCTTGTGCAGACGAGCCTTTGTCATTAGAGAAACAGCCTCAGTCACAGTCTAGAGACTTCTGCTGATGACTTTGCTCTCAGCTAAGAGAAACAGTGATCTATCGTCACTATAGACCAGGATTCTCCTAATGATGTTTAATTTCTCAGCTCCTCTTACTTCTAATAGCAAGCTTAACAACAGCTACTGGTGTAGTGTCAGTAATTTAAACCTAGACTTTCCTTCTCTGTGATCAAGTCAATTGGTCTTTCTTTCTTGCTAGTAATTATAGAAACTAACAGATCATGTATCCAGACTGACCAGTCAGGGTGGGACTAAGGCCATTTTAAGGGCCTGTGTCTCTTTACACAGAAACTCATAGAATGAACCCCTCTCTCTTAGATTGGCTGATGGGTATATTCCTCAGGACTAGCAGAAAATAGGTCATTAATGGCTCTCTCTCTCATTTGCAACCAGAATGTGGAATCAAAACCTTCAAGGAAAGTATGCCCAAAATGAGGCCTGCTGGAACTCTCCACAGCTGTGTGGCTAACTCTGCTGGTCTAGGGACCCCACCACTGACCTACTGGAAAAACAAGAAAGGAAACTCAAGTGGATAATTCCAAGTGAATTCAAGTGGACAAGGCCATCACACTGTCTGAAGCAGATAAAGGAACATTAGTATTTTTTTTTTTTTTTGCCTTTAGAGCTTTCCTCTTGAGTCATAAAAATTCTTACCAAATAAAAACACCACAATCCAACCATCACTGTAAGTATTTCCCTTGAAAGACAGTATCAGAGTTACCTGATTCACTGTTTGTACAAGGAAGGTTTGAGTATTAAAAGGCTGACCAAAACCAAACGTGTCTCATACCACAGAAGTGTTCTGAGCAGACCCAGGTCTTGTACAATGAATTGATTACTGCTACATTGGGCGGGTGTGTGTGTGTGTGTGTGTACTGAGGGGTTATCTGTATTTTTGTGTGTTGTGAGGACAAGGTTCTTATTTTCAGGTGTATTAATTTTTTTTTCATACTGACTTATCTGCTAGGATGATGTCTAGACCCTTTTTCTACTTAATTTACATTAATTATATCAATTTTCTTTTAAAACATTATTTTTGCCATGTCTTAAGCATTGTATAATGGTTTCTGAAGGGCATGTATTTCCACTTTTTTATCTAAAAAAATATTTATAGCTTCCCATACTTAAGTCAAAGATACAAAATGCCCAGCACTAACTAGGGGAATTTGTGTTGGTTTTGTCAAACACCAAGCACGTGTCTGCCATGTGATGTGTGCTTTTTAGCTCCACAAGGAAACTCCGGGCAAAGAGCCCCAGCTAAAATTTGGCAATGACTATGAGTCCTTGTAAAATACCATTAAAATTCCCCTCATCCTGCCATGTGGAACAATCTTCAATCCAAATGTTGATATCGTAATATTTGAGGATTCTAATAATATTTAGATGCTAAATTAATACGAATTTTGTTTTGCTAGTTGTATATATCCAAAGTAAAACAGACACATGGAAAAGTCCTAAATTTAGTAACACTAGTTAATTTCACATTCAACTATAACAATTTCCTCTCATCACCAGAAACCCTGGAAGATCCTTTTGCGTCATGTGTGTATGTGTGTACATGTGTGAGTGTACATGCGTGTCTCTCTGTGTGTGGAAAGACGGTATTCAGAAGGGGCAGCTATTCACTGCAGTATCTTCCTAACCACTCCCTAACATTCATGCTTTCTAAAAAAGGGCACCACAAAACAAAATAACAAAATAAAGTTTGACATTTATAGCGTGAAACAATGGGAGAAAGCTGCGTCACTGCTATTGAATACCGGTAAAGCTTCTCACAACAACCGCGCAGGCAGAGCAAGTGCCAGCCCTCAGATCATGGCAGAAGGCGCTGTCATCAGCAAGTCCGAGGTGCGCACAGCACGCATGCGCTGGAGTCAGAGAAACCTCGGGTCCCAGTTCTTCAACTTGCAAACTCTGATCGTAGGGACATATCTAAACTCTTAACTCCAGTTTCCGCTACAGAAAAAAAAGTGATGGTAGTCTCGTCAGAAGATTCAATATTTAAATAACCCACATTTCAAAGTGCCCAGGGCCTACTTAACGGGCAGAGAAGGCCCGGACCCAAGCAGATGGAAAAATGATTGGCAGCTCTTTTCTGTCAGGAGACGGAGCCCAGCCTCCTGTGAGGAGCACCTTTGCCCCTGCCCTGGAGGAAGGGCTCACCTGACCCCTCTTTGCCAACAACATCACACAGAAGCAGGGCAAGGTTTTCCCTTTGAGAGTCCCAGGTATAAAATAAAAGGAGGGGTTTTTTGTTTTGGGTTTGTTTTTTTTTTTTTTTTTGGACAACCATGGGGATACTTTTTCCCCCTAGATATAGGAAAAATGTTTCTGACATTTAAAGTCAGGGAAATAAAGGCTGTTGTCAGAGGAACAGTAAGCGAGGAAGTGATGCGTTTCCACACCGGGTCCCAGAACAGCCCTTAAACCTGGAGACGCTGCAAGTGGGGGTGGGCCGGGCATGCGAGGCTGAGGCAGCAGGTGGGCCTGAGCTAAATGCGCCTGGTCCCAGGGAAAAGCGTGCTCATATTTCAATGAAAACTCCAGTGGAATCCATATTCTAAAGCTCAACTTGCCCTGACTTTCTTTTTAAGCACTTCAGGACCATCTTTGGGAAATCAAGCCCTTTCTAACAGACCCTGTCTTGGGACTCAGAAAACAATGCAGCCGAGTTGGTAAAATCAATTACTAACAAATCAGACGAGAAAGCTTCTGAAATACCTAGTCTAGTCAGAGAGAGCCGATTCACTCACGGACATCTTGTTTCATTCATAAAAACAGAGGCTTGTATATTGGACCCAGCCTCATTTATTCTGTCCATCCTTTAGGAGTGCTGGAAAAGCACAGTGGAGAAAGTAACAAAGGACAGCGTGGCACTGAAACTGCGCTGAGCTGGGCTCAGGGGTTAGTGAGCATGTCTGTGTCCTAATGTCATGACCATCAAATGAAAATAATAGTAATAAACAGCTAAACATGGCTTCTCACTGAGTGAGGCAAGAGCTGGAGCACCAAAGATGCGAAGGGCGACATGTGGCTTCTCCCCTCCCCCCTCCCCCTCCCTCTCCCTCCCCTCCCCCCTCCCCCTCCCTCTCCCTCCCCTCCCCCCTCCCCCTCCCTCTCCCTCCCCTCATCCCCCCTCCCCCTCCCTCCCTTCATCCCCCCTCCCCCTCCCTCCCCTCGTCCCCCCTCCCCCCTCTCCTCCTCCCCCTCCCCCCTCTCCTCCCCCTCCCCCTCCTTTTCAGTCTCTCTCTCCCTCTCCTTCCCCCCTCCCTTTTCCCAATTTCTGATGGAGGACCAGGGACATTAAGATCACACTCAAAACAGCCTAAAACTTTGCATCAAGTTTACTGCCATGAGCTGGTCTTTCAAAAAGGGTATCATTTGCTTTGATCCTGATTAGCTTTTTAAGCAAATCATTGAAATTCTTTATCGAAATGACAATAATAGTATGATAACATGCCTGCATTTCAACATTCACAGACCAGTTTTAATGAGATGCTCCACAAGATGTTATATAATACTATTTTTTGCTATAATGCTATTTAAGATAAAAGATGCAGACTAGGAAAAGCTGTTAGACCAAAAAAATTCTTGTTCTCATTTGCATTTCTTTGATTACTGCTAGTAATATATTCAACATGTGTTATTCCAAATATTTAACATCTCTGCATTTGTGCAGTCTACTTTTAATAAAACCAATAAATTATGAGATATCTGAGGTTCAGAACTGTTCCTTATTCACTTTCAAATAGCCAATGCTCAGCAAACTGAAGAGTGTGTAAAAATCAGCTCTAAAATTATTTGCTGAATAACCTACATCATATTTTTAATTAAGTAATATAAGGAAAAGGACAGAGTTCTGAGGAGTTTCCTAGAGAATATCTTCCATCGAGACATGGTGATTCATCAGATCTCCATGGACAGTTATTCCACCAGTCCCAAATTCACCTTTTGCTTCTGTTAAAATTCTTAAAACCCAGAGATACCTGGTTCTCTGCCCAAGAGTTCTGTTTACCATGTCAAGGAAGAGAAACATGGACTCAGTGGGTGGCTGTTTTCTTTCTTTAATAATTTTCTAAATTTCATGTGTTCATTTTAATAATCTATCTTCAGTTTATGGTAAGAACCAATAAAAGTTCAGTTAATAAATTGTAAATTCTATTTTCTGGAAACTAGGACTTAGACTTGTTCACTGCCAGTCAGCTGGTGATGAGATAGCTAGTCTTCATTTTTGGGGGTCACAGACTGCACCTCGGTGACCTCACCTAAGGATGCTGTGCCTGTCCTACGAAAGGAACCAGGAATTCATAAAACGACTAAAAGAACCACTTCTAGGCATACCTATCCATCTCAAATTAAGGGTAAAATAATGGTAATAATAATAATGTTTGCAGTGATTCTGTAACACAGACCAGGTGAGGAAACTGATGAGCCTGCTGGGCTAGAGCATGGCTGTTCGGAGAACCCTCTGCCCGTGGGACCCACGCGAGGCCTTCGGGTCAGCGTCCAGTGGCAGTTGGTCTCTTCTCTGCCCTTGTGAGGGCCGCCTTTGCCATCCCACGGCTCCTGTTGCTTCCGGTGATGGTGGCTGGACAGGCAGAGCAGCCCTCGAATGCTGAGGAGCTTGGGCTGACTCCATCCACGCTCCCCTTCTTGGGCCTTGGCCATGGTGCTTCCTCCTTGCTGTTTATTTCTTTGTTCTCTGGGCTCACTCAGGAGATGGAACTTCCCATTCCAATAGAAAAATCTTTCTGTATTTCAACATCTGTCAGTGCATCTGAATACTACTGTGCAGTGACAGAAAAGTGAAAGTGTGAGTTGCTCAGTTGTGTCCAACTCCTTGGGACCCCACGGACTGTAGCCCACCAGGCTCCTCCGTCCATGGGATTCCCCAGGCAAGAATACTGGAGTTGGTAGCCATTCCCTTCTCCAGGGGATCTTTTTGACCTAGGGATCGAACCTGAGTCCCCTGCATTGCAGGCAAATTCTTCACCTTCTGAGCCGGGGCAGGGGTGGTGGGGAGAATGGTTATAGAAAGATCAATTACAAATGTCCTTGCTTCTACTGTAGATAGTTTTAACACAGATTGCATCTGTTTTGTAACCATGTACTGGGTACTTTCACGTGATTATCTTGTTTAAACTTCATGGTGACCCATTCAGGTAGATATAATGAGTGCTTTTTTGACAAGTAAGAAGACTCAACTCAAGGAGACTTTTGTTATTGTTATTCAGTCACTAAGTCATGTCTGACTCTCTGTGACCCCATGGACTGCAGCATGCCAGACTCCTCTGTCCTCCACTATCTCTGGAAGTTTGCTCAACTTCATGTCCATTGAGTACCAAGAGTCATTCTCTCAGTCACTGACTGGTTTCAAATGGCAGCTTGGTTGATCAGTTCGGTCATGCTCTTTTATCAGATATGTGTGGTCTTCCTGTTTATTTAAATTTCTTGTTCAAGAGCAGGTTCACTGGGGCTAGCATGAGGAAGAGTAAGGAATATTGGAGAATCCCTGGTTTTAGATGAAAACTGTTCATCCATCTGCTTTAAGACAGGAAAAGCATCCTTCTCACTCGGCCTCCTTACCGGTTACTCTTCCAGGACCATTTCTCACAGAAGAGTGTTGCTAGGGGTTCTGTCCTAAAGCCTCTTTCTACAGTTTCTGGGTGCCCACACCTATTTTTGTAGTCCGTTGTATGATTCGCAGTCCCCTTGCTTCCAAATTTGTGGTTTCACTGCTGACTTCCTGCCTGGAATTCACACTCGTGTGTAGCTGCTGCCTTTATTCTTACCTTTCCCCTTTGTAGAAAACTCAAAGTCATAATCTAAAGAACTAAGTTCTCACTTTCTCCCGCAAAGTTTGCTCCTCATCTTTTGCTCATACCCACAATCTCCACACTGTAATCAGCTCAGAAATAGTTATTCTGGAGTCCAGCAGACCCAGTGACCATCAACCCTAATGGTTCCATCTCCTAAAGTTTACTAGATTCCATCTTTCTTTTCATTTAAATTGTCTGCACTCTAGTTCAAACACAGTAACTTTTTGCTACATTGGTGAAGTGCCTCCTGGCTGGGGTTCCTAGTTCTGGCTCTGTGTCTATCTAATAAACTGCCATATACGATGGATATTTCTCAGGTGGATCTGAGTATGTTCTCCCTTCCTTGAAAATCAGTTATGGTTTTCAAAAGCTCTCAGGACATAGCATAAAAGGAACCACATATTTATAATTTTTTTTCATGGTCTGGCCCCAATTCACCTCCTCAAACTTTCTCAAGACTTCTTTATCAGATTTAATTGAAACTATCAGATTTGAAACTATAAAACTCCTAGAAGAAAACATAGAGAAGAAACTTCTTGACATTAATTAGCCTGGGCAATGATTTGTTTTGGATATGACATCAAAAATCCAGACAACAAAAAGCAAAACTATCAAGAAGGATGACATCAAACTAAGAAGTTTCTGCACAGCAAGGGAAACCAACAGCGAAGTGAAAAGGCAATGTACCGAACAGGAGAAAATATTTGAAAGATTGAGGGCAAGAGGAGAAGGTGAAACAGGGGATGAGATGGTTTGATGGCATTACTAACTCAATGGACATGAGTTTGAGCAAACTCTGGGAGTTAGAGAAGGACAGGAGTCGCAGAGTCGGACACGACTTAGCAGCTGAATAATAATAACAACAATAAATTTTCAGACCATAGCATGCATTTAAAAATTTACAAAGAGAGTAGATTTCATGTTGTGTGTTCTTCACACACACATACACACACACATAGCAAAGGGACACGGGAAACTTTAAGAGATGATGGACATGCTTGGTACCTTGATAGTGGTGATGGTATCACTGATACATGCATATGTCCAAATGCATCAGAATGTAAATATTAAATGTGTGATTTTTCATCTGTCAGTTATGCCTTAATAAAGTTGCAAAATTTGATAAGCAAATGGTAACTCATTCCTGCTTTCTTGTTTGCAAAATCTCATGGACAGAAAAGCCTGATAGGTTACAGTCCGTGGGTTGCAAGACTTGGACATAACTTAGGGACTAAACCAGCACCACCACTATAGTTTTAAAACTTTAAAAAAGAGAAAATAAAACATTATTTTAGCCAAATGAATGTAATTTGAGTGTCCCACTGTAAGTACTGCGCTTTCAGCTTACTTTTCCCACCCCTGCCCTCTTTAACCAGAATGGACCTCTCATGATTCAGATTTCAGAACATGCATCATTTCTTCAAGCAAAACTTTATTCCTCAAGTTTGGGTCAGGTTCCACATATATACATCCCATTACACTTTGCAATTTCCCCAAATATGTAAACACAGAAGCAAGTAGCTATAGAGACTATGCTCTTTCTTTTGTGGGCGTCAAGTTCCACAGTGTAGACAATGGCATCAACATGGTAGTCAGTTCACAGATATCTGTTAAATGACACATTGAACACATTTCCACTAATTTCATATTTTTAATTTTGAAGGGAACTCTGTTCTCCAGAGCCAACTCTTTCATCTCTCTTACTTTTTAAAATTATACATTGGATATATCTTAGCAGAGTCATGTATGTCTTGAAAAGAGATATAAGATTCTAGGGCAGTGAATTTTAGCACTTCGCTTTACAAAAAACACATGGCTAGACTAAAAAAGGAAAAGCTGTTTTCAATGTGCTGTAGCATTCCTGAACCAAATATCTATAGCATGCAGTATTGCAGACTCTTACACTCATCATCGACATTTTCTGTGCAGGCTGAATTTTTTAAAATCAGAACTATTTTAGGCATGATGATTTTTTTGCTGGTAATGAACCAGATTCTGTGAAGATGTAAGGTTTCTTTTTGGCTGTAAATGATGCAGCTTTGGGAACTATTTGGCATTGAAACTATGTGGTTCAATGTGCAATGATTCTTTTCTCATGACTCTTCTGGAAGCTCTAAAATGGTTTTGGGAACTGCTCTAAGCACAAAGCATCATATATTTGTGTGCCGTTCTTCAAAGAGGTTTGTGTAATGACAGCTTGATTCTTCAGACTGCCCAAGACTAAGATCGTCTTATTTTTACTTTTTAAAGTAATTTTGTTCTATTATGTAGTTGGATTATCTTTTCCTGGCAAAATCCAATCTCAACCATCTTTTATTATTTCCATCTCTTTCTTCATCATTTGCTTTTATTTTGAAGTTTTAGGGAAACATCTTTTAAAGAAGAAAATAAGCTGAATGAAGGCATCTGGATCATTTCCATCTCAAAAAAAAAAAAAAAAAAAAAAACGACGACAGATTCTGAGCAATTAAAACAAAACTCTTCAGTTTTCCTATACTGGACTCAATTTTCAATTGAGACTTCTCAACTCAAAAATGTATTTAGCACCATCATTTTCATGTTCTGTTCATTTTAATGTATTTGAGGGGATGAGAAAACATGGTTAGACTTCCTCCTTCTATAGTATTTCTCTCTTTAAAAAGAGAATGCAGGGCTTTCACTACTTGCAAAGCAAATTCATGACTCACATTAGCATTCCCATTGAGAAAAACTTTTAAAAAGGTAAAAGCATCAAAGACCTATAGGAATAGGTAAATTTACGAAATCAAATCTCAGAAAAACAAAGGCATAACTGAAAGTAAATCCCGCCTCTCTTTTGCATTGAAGGCAATTGCCTTTCCTGAAGAAACATCAGTGAAACTGGAAAGAATGTGATGACTTAACAGGGTAAGAGAAATTGAAAGCAACTAGTTAAAAAGAATCATGATATGGTGCCAATTAATTGGGTGCTTGGAAGGATCACCCTCAATTGTAAGCATGCTAGATGTTGAGTTCTGACTTTCTTTTGGTGTGCAGTATTCATCCTCATTCCTTCCTGCATTCTTCTCTATATTTTAGAATCAGGAAACCTGGGGATTTCCTTTCCAAGAATCTCTTATCCAGCAGGGGTCCATTTTAGATTCTGTCAAATCAGCAGAAAGAATGTCTATGCTTCCAGAGGCTGCCAGAGTCCCAACAGCTGCAAGGCTTTTCTCAGAAAGTACCTACATCTTTGGTGGAGGTGACTTAGGTCACTCATAACAGTGTCCAGGGAGTCCTGACACTTCCTGATTTCCACATGCAACGCAGGTCCTGCTTTCCCCACAGTCGTCCCAGACCTTCTTACAACATTGGCTTTATGAGAACGGATTTCTCTCAGATCATCAGAGCAGCATTTGTTCTCCTTACTCCTAACTGATACAGTGAAAGAGAACCAGAACACACTCAAATGTGTGCTTGAGTGAACGTATGCAGCCAAATTGTGTCCACTGACAGGCCCAGAGAATTTACCATTTAGCAACTGCTGAATGCCTAGACTCTCAGCATCCCACACCCCTGCCCAACGCCAGAGGGCAGGATAAAATTAAAATCTGCATCTTCAGCCTCAAATTATCTCTGAAAATTATTTTTCAAATCAATACATAGTCAAACATATCCAAGCACAAGTAAACAAGACCCTGTGTTAGAATAACTGCAAACAATCAAGAGCAATGGAGAAAATGTTTTTTAAAACTGACAAAACTCTGATGAGACTAATAAAAAAATAGGGAAGGCAAAATCAGAAATTGCAAAAAAAAATAGGACATCTCCAGGAATTCTGCAGCAGTTCAAAAGATAGTAAGATATTATAAGGCACTTTATTTCAAGAAGTTCGAAATGTTAGATAAAAAGGACGAACAAAACTCACTAAAGAAAAGACTAAAGAAGAGGCACACCAAATATTCCTCAAAACAGTAACAAAATGGAATCATTAATGAATTTCCCCCACCACCATCACACACACACACCATAACAACCAGAGAGTCTCAGGCTCAGATTCAGGTGGTTTGAGCAGTTGAGTAAAGCTTCTTTGAAGTGACTCTCAGTCAGAGACCTGAAAAACTGAGTCAGAATTATGTTCAAATTTTTAACAAATAGAAAGACATTCCATGTGTGATGGAATGGCAAAATATATGAAAATATCTGCATTATGAACCATCATATCCAGACAAACCTGTTAGGATCATCCCCTAGCAACCAGACAAAAGCATCTTACTAAACAACACCTCTGATTACACTGCAGGAATAGGGAGATGTGATTATGTCATCTCTAACAGGAGTTTGAAGTTGTGATACTTAAGATACTAATTATTTTCACACACACATAAAGCAACCAAACCGTCTCATGGGGAACTGTGAAATATTTAGAACACCAATTTAAAGCTGTTTACACCTAATGAGGGAATGGTTCAGCCCTGTGGACACAGAGCCTATTAAATGTGTAAGCCTGCAGCAAACCCTTCCCACAATTTCAGAGCTGTGAATGCTCTTGGCATGAGGCACAGGAACTTAAGCACTCAAGGGGAAAATCACTCAATCAGCTCTGTTTTTTTAAGGCATACATGTCAACTTTGAAATTAACACTTTCAACTCAACTATAAAACATGTGAGGAAGACAGAAACGATGTGTTTATAATACTTTGAGGGCCATGACCAAACAGACTACTTCAGACCAAAACAGTGAGTGAGACTTTGCCCATTTATAAGAGAAGGAAAGTCTGGGGGCCACAGGAGGAAACTGAACATTAATACATTGAGCATGTGTGTTTGGTTCATTAGGAGACTGATTAAGCAACTCTGTGGCCATTTCCTGTGGATGCTGTAAAAGTTGGAGGAAGGATGAGGCCTTAACGTAAATACTTCGACTTGAAAGAGGGCCATCGAATTCAAATGCTGACTCTGGATCAGTCTTGCCATAGGACCCTGGAGAAATAATCTATAACTCACTCACCAAGTCTTCAGAAGGCAGTTTTAAATGCATTTAAACTCTTAAGATATGAAAGCTGGAGAGGTACCCTGGAGACCATACAACGTCCATGTTTTATAGAGCAGCAAAGTTATGCCCCAAAGCAATAAGTTACCACTCACACTAAGATCCTTTTTCTTATTATTTTTTTTTACTCACCAGTAAGGATTTAAGTTCAGCTAAAGACTTTCAGATAAAAAAAATATATACATATATATGCATATATATATTTATACATATATATAAACCTAGTGTTATAATTTATTGGGTCTCTTTAGATATAATAGTGGCACTTTATATGCATTATCTAATTTAAGTGTCAATACATCCATTTTATATTATTCAAATTTAAAAAAGGAAAACTGAAACTCAGAGTTATTAAACACTTTGCTTAAATTCAGACAGAAAACTCAAAGAATTTTCTGCCTTTACTCTGTTCACTGAAGGTGAAGTGAAAAAGTTAAAGTATTAGGCACTCTATGTAATTTTTTGACAGGTTTCTTAATTTCTCTGGAATTTTGATAGGAATTTTACTATATATCAATTTGAAGAGTGAGTTTTTAAAAACTGGGGTTTTCCAATTTATGGCCATGGTGTATCTCTCCATTTATTGAGGTCTTTATTTGCTTCATCAATGTTTCACAGTTTTGTAATTTTCAATATTGAGGTTTTGAATTTTTGTTAATTTTATTTCTAGGTATTTATGCATATTCATGCTTGCTATAAATCAACTTTCACATTATTTTTAACTTATCAGCATAAATATACATATTCTTGTATGTTTATCAGCTATAGAAATGTATTTGTAAGTGCTTTACCATCTTCTATGTGAATATATATGTCATTTGCAAAGACAATTTTATGGTCTTTTTTATTTTTATTTTATTGTTTTATTTTTATTTTATCTTTATTTTATTGTCTCCTTTCCTAAACTTTCTGTATTGTATTTCTTTTCCATCCCTTATTGCACTGGCTATAACCTTAAGTATATTGTCAAATAGAAGAGATGAGAAGGGGATGTACTTGACTTATGCCTCATTTTAATGGGGACGTGTTCAGTAATTTGCCTTAATGATTATTATAGTAAGAGTTATTTTGTAGATGCTATTTATCAGGCTGAAGAAGTTTCCTTCTGTTCCTAGCTTGTGGAGAGTATTATCATGAGTGAGTTCAATTTTGTCAAGTAATTTTTCTGCATTTATTTACATATATGATTTTTCTACTGTATGTTGTTAATTAACTACTTTATGTGAATTGACTAATTTTCAAATGTTAAACCAATCTTGTCTTCTTGCAATGATCTCTACTGGGTATATTATCAGTTTTACATACGGCTTGATTAGACTTGCTAATATTTTATAATGCATTTTTTTGTGTCTAACTTCATGAAAGATCTTTATTTATAATTTCTTTCCTTGCAATGTTCTTGTTAGAGCTTTAGAATGACAGCATTTCTGGCCTGCTAAAATAAGCTTATTTTAGAAATTTTTTTATAATTTCCCCATTTTCTGTTTCTTTCAGTTCTCCTATCTTTTGTATTTATTTCCTTATAATTATTTTAGCTTAATATATTAATCACTTTGCTTATTCTTTCTTCTAGCTTCTTACAGTAGAAAGAAATGATTTTAAATGATTTGGTTTTTTAATGATATGGATTTTTCAAACTATACATTTTTTTCAACCTTTAGCTATTGTCCATATTTGTTATAATTTTTCATTATGTTTTAGCTCAAAATACTTATGAGTCTCTTGTCCTTTCATTTTGATCTAGAGCTGATTTATAAATATATCTTTTAAATTTCCAGTTATTTATATCCTTTTTACATATCTTATTTTTTTATTGTTGCTTCAGTTTAGTTATATTTTGTTGATTCATGATTTGGTTTTGTTATATAATATATATAGCAGCATATAGTATGTAGCTTTAGTATACATACTATTGGTGGCACGTTCTGATCTGAGACAATCACTACGTATTAAGAATTCAGTGCGTGTGCACTCAGCCACTAACTCATGCCCCACTCTATGACCCCATGGGCTGTAGCCCGCCAGGCTCCTCTATTCATGGAATTTTCCAGGCAAGAATACTGGAATGGGTTGCAATTTTCTACTCCAGGATTTTAGCAAGCTTACAATTGGACTTGCCATGGGAATTCACAAACACTTCAAATTAGGGCTGTTGTTTTGTTTTTTGAAAAGCTAGTTTAATATGCAAAAAGAAACACAATATCTCAGTATTTGATACTTTTTGGATGTATCTTATGGCTCTACATGAAGTCTTATCATGGCTTCTAGTTCATGTGCCCTTAAATTTTTTAATTTTTTTCCCCTCTCAGCACTTTAGATGTCTTTTGGCATCCCTATTCTTGATGAAAAGTCATCCATCATTTTTCTTCTGCATGAAATGTGTCAATTGTCTTTTGCTGCTTTTAAGATTATTTCTTTAGCTTTTACATCCAACAAAGTGACTGTAATATGCCAAGGTTTCTTAGTTTTGTATTTCTTATTTCTATTGGTTTGGACATATTTACATTTTGTATTTATTGCAGTTGAGCTTCTTGGCTTTGCAAACTGACTTTTGAAATTTAATTTAGTATAATAGGCCTATTATAATTCAAAATATTTTTTCTGACTCACGTGTTTCTTTTCCGCTCCTTGTTGTTATTGTTGTTGCTCAGTGTCCAACGTTACAACCCCATGGGGTGCAACATGCTAGGTTTCCTTGCATTTCACCATCTCCCAGAGCTTGCTCAAACTCACGTCCAATGAGTTTTCTTTCCTTTCCTACGGACCTACAATTACACATATGCTAAATCATTGGTTACTTTAGCCCTGGATCAGCCATCATTATTTTTCTTCTGTTTTTCTTATTGTATGAATTATTTTTATCTGGCTACATGTTCAAAAATAACTTGTTCAGCAGTATCCAATATGATGTCAAGTTCACCCATTAAAATTTCTATTTCAAATATTGTATGTGAAACTATTGAATTTTAATGTTTTTTTGATACTTTCATTTGTCTTCTATGGTCCCCAATCTATTTTCTAATTATATTATTCTAATAGTATATAAATTATCATTTCCCTTAAGTCTTTGAGCATACTTATAAGACAGACGGGGCTTCCCCAGTGGCTTAGAGGTAAAGAATCCGCTTGCAAATAGTGAGAACAAGATGGTGGAGGAGTAGGTGGACGTGGAGTACATCTCTCTCCACAGATACATCAGGAATACACCTTCAGACACAGAAGTGCATGCAGAACACCAGCGGAGAGCAGACAGGAGTACCTGACCAGTGCAAAAGAATATATAGAACCATGCAAAACTCAGTAGGATGAAAGAACTAGGGGGAAAAACAGGAGTGTTAACAGGACCGGACCTGCCCTCAGCAGGTGGGGGATCTGAAGCAGGGGTCAGATCCCCACATGGTGGCAATTAGTCTGAGTCAGAGGAGAAACATTTAAGGCTGAGAGTGAAAGGGCTGATCTGTGGCAGCCTCAACGGGATGAGAATCAGACAGTCCTTGCCGCAGCCGCGCATACCCTGGACAGGGACGCAGGGTCCCCTGGAAGGCGCAGCGGCTGGGAGCTGGAGTTTAGGGGTTGTGGAGCAATCCCAGGGCGAGGGCCGCTGTTGACCATGCAGAGAGGGATCGAGGGGAGGTGAGGGAGGAGACTGTGGTGGGAAATGCCAGGGGAGGAAAGGCAGGCAGCCATGGAAGCAAGGTAATACTGCTGAGTCACACATAGAGGGTGAAGCCAGCACCATAGCCTCTCTCCCCAGACATGACAGCATCAGCAGCTGAACAATAGAGAGGCCAGCCCACCAAACACCTGACTCGCTGAACTGCAGAGCATGACCCCACCCAGGTGCCCCTTTAGTGCCCGACACGCTGATCTGCAGAGGAGGACCCCAGCCAGCGAAGCCCCTCTATGTGCCTGACATGCTGAACTACAGAGAAGGACCGCAGGCAAGGGAGCCCTCTCAGTGTGAACGGGCGGAGCTACAAAGAAGGACTGGCCAAAGAGGCCCTCTGATCGCCAGCTACAAGAGGCTTGAAAAGGACTCTGAGAGGGCCATGACCCCTGCGGTGGAGGCAGTCCGTGTCCCTGCCCACCTGTGATGCTAGGGTCCCCACAAGCCAAGCAGCTGCACCACCTTCACGGTCAACTCTCACTGGGGCAGAGCTGCCACAGGCAAAAAAGTCTTGCGTCTATGTGCTCAGGGTCGCTTCGGTCGTGTCCAACTCTGTGCGACCCTGTAGACTGGCCTGCCAGGCTCCTCTGTCAGGGAGGGCAGTTCTCCAGGCAGGAATACTGGAGCGTATTGGCCAATGCTGGTTGCCATCCCCTTCTAGAGCACTGTATTTCCTGCTGCCCGAGCCGCCAACCCCCCTGAGTACCTGGTGCTGCCAGAGCCCCTGAGACCCAAGCAGCTGCACCCCCTGCACACCTCACTGGGGCAGACCCGAGTCCTCCAGGGCAGCCTCAGGAGCAAACCCCAGTGGACGACCCCCGTGCAGAGGTGGAAATAAAACCACAGTTGAAACCCAGGGGCGGTGTGGATAAGGAAGAAGACCCAAAACCTCCCCACCAGCTGTGCAAGCTGCAGATTAAATCTACACGATCCACTGGGCAGACTCTGTGTCTATGGAATATAGAAAAGGTCGCTGAGAGCTCCCACCAAAGAAAACATGCTAGTTCTGACAGCTGTGGACACTGGAGGCAGAACACACAGGAGCAGGACCAGATTAGAGTCTGAGCTGCCCCCACAGCAGGGCCAGAGACCAGCACAGTGTCGGAGGGCATCCCAGGGAGGCGAGGTGGACCGTGACTCCCAGGGAGAGAAAGGACTCTGACAGCAGAGACTCAAGAAAACCATTTATTCATTATTCTTATGCTTTCACTTGTTCTGTAGATTCTTTTGGATTTTTTTTTTCCTTTTTTCCCCTCTCTGTTGAGTTGTCTATTTTATTGGCACTATGAAATCTAATTAAGCTTTTGAGCTTTTTTTTTTTCTGTCAGTCACATTTTTTATTGTTGTTGTTAGCTTCTGTCTCTATATTGGGCTTTTGCATTTCTGTGGAGTTTTCTTTTTTTTTTTCTTTTCTCCTTTTTTATTTTTAATTTTTTAACCTATTATTATTTTTTCTACATTTATTCTTTTGTTTGCTTTTCCTACTGTTCTTTTCCCCTTGCAGTTAACCTTTAATGTATATAAATCTTCATCTACTTCTGTTTAATTTTGCATATCTATTCTTTCTTTCTTTTCTTTTTTTCCTTTCCTCTCAACATATTTGTTAGTTTTATTTTCATTGCTTTATTCCCCAGTTGGCACCTTGCTTTAGGTTTGTTTTGCAGTTTGTACTTTACTTAGTTTTGTTCTTAACTGGCAGATAGAATTTTTGATTTCCTTTGTTCACTGGGTCAGTCTATTGTGCTTTATTTTTGTTGGACTATTCTGATTTCGCTTATGGGTGTATATGTATATGTGTATACTCAGTCACATTTTTTATTTTTGCTATAAACATTTGCCTCTACATTGGGCTTTTGCAATTCTGTGGAGTTTTCCCTTTTGTTCCTGTTTTCTTTCTTCTGTTTTTTTTTTTTTTTTCTTTTCTTTTTTTTACAATTTTTTATTTTTTTAAACCTATTACTTTTTCCCCACATTTATTCCTTTATTTGCCTTTTCTACTATTCTTTTCCCCTTGCAGTTAATCTTTAATGTATATACATCTTCTTCATCTACTTCTATTTAACTGTGGATATCTATTCTTTCATTCTTTTTTTTCCTCTCAATATATTTGTTAGTTTAGTTGTCATTGCTTTATTCCCCACTTGGCACCTTGCTTTAGTTTTGTTTTCCTATTTGTGTTCTTAACTGGTAAATATAATTTTTTATTTCCTTTGTTCACTGGGTCAATCTACTGTACTCTATTTTTACTGGACTGTTCTGACTTTGCCCATGGGTATATATGTATATGTGTATATTTCATTATTTTCATTATTATTTGCCTGATTTTGTAACTGCCATTTGTCTCGGGTTCATCTTTGGCTTCTCATTTTTGGATATTTGTTTTAATCTCACTTAATGCCATAACAAACCACTTGTGGAATCTTCACTCCTGACCAGAGATCAAGCCCTGAGCCTTTGGAGTGGGAGCGCTGACTCCAAGACCCTAGACTACAGAGAATCAAATAGTGAGAACTCACACAAAACCACTTGAATACAAGACCCAGCATCACCCAACCATCAGTAGCACCCTGCGCAGGACGTCCCATCTACACAACAAACGAAACAAAAATACAAAGCCAATCATCAGCAGGCAGGATTACCACCTCACTCAGCCTTGCCCGTCACAGGAAAAACAAACAAAAACTCAGGACAAATCTCACCCTATACGAAGCTTACACAAACCACTGGACCAGCTTTAGGAGGGCAGAAACCCAAAGAAAGAAAGAATTCAACCTTAAAGCCTGGGAAAAGGTGACTTCAAACACAATAAGTTAAAAAAAATGAAAAAGCAGAGAAATACTACACAAATGAAAGAATAAAATAGAAAAACAGCAGTCCAAATAAATGAAGAGGAAATAGGCAAACTACCTGAAAAAGAATTCAGAATAATGATAGTAAAGATGATCAAAAACCTTGAAGACAAAATGGACAAAATGCAAGAATCAATTAATAAGGTACAGAAGAATTAAAGAGTAAACATACAGAGACAAACAACACAGTTACTGAAATCAAAAACACTCTAGACATACTCAATAGCAGAATATCTAAAGCAGAACAAATCAGTTAGCTGGAAGATAAAATGGTGGAAATAACTTCTAGAGAGCAAAATAAAGTAAAAAGAATGAAAAAAATTGAGAATAGTCTCAGAGACCTCTGAGACAATATCAAATGCACCAACATTTGAATTACAGGGTTCCCAGAAGAAGAAGAGAAAAAGAGAAGTATGAGAAAATGTTTGAAGAGATTATAGTTGAAAATTTCCCCAACATTGAAAAGGAAATAGTAAATCAAGTCCATGAGGCACAAAGAGTCCCATTCAGGATAAACCCAAGGAGAAACACACCAACACACATATTAATCAAACTAACAAAGACTAAACACAAAGACTATTAAAAGCAGCAATGGAGAAACAACAAGTAACATACAAGCGAAACCCCAAAAGCTTAACAGCTGATTTTTCAGCAGAAATTCTGCAGGCCAAAAGAGAATGACAGGATATATTTAGAATATCGAAAGGGAAAAATCTACAACCAAGATTACTGTACCCGGCAAGAATCTCATTCAAAATTAATGGAGAAATAAAAAGCTTTTCAGACAAGCAAAAGTTAAGAGAATTCAGTACCACCAAACCAGTTTTACAACAAATGTTAAAGAGACTTACATAGTCAAGAAATACAAAAGAAGGAAAAGATCTACAAAATCAACCCCAAACAATTAAGAAAATGGCAATAGGAACATATATATCAATAATTACTTCAAATGTAAATGGATTAAATGCTCCAACCAAAAGACACAGACTGGCTGAATGGATACAAAAATAAGACCCGTGTATATGCTGTCAACAAGAAACCCACTTCAGACCTAAAGACACATATAGACTGAAAGTATGAGGATGGAAAAATATATTCCATGCAAATGGGAAGCAAAAGAAAGATGGAGGAGCAATCCTCACATCAGACAAAATAGACCTTAAAATAAAGAAGATTACAAGAGATAAGGAAAGACACTACAAAATGATCAATGGATCAATTCAAGAGGAAGACATAACAATTGTAAATATCTATGCACCCAACATAGGAGCACCTCAATACATAAGACAAACACTAATAGACATAAAATGAGAAATTGACAGTAACACAATAACAGTAGGAGATTTTAACACCCCACTCACACCAATGGACATATCATCAAAACAGAAAATTAATAAGGAAACACATTTTAAATGATACATTAGATGAAATGGATCTCATTGATATCTTCAGGACATTTTATTCAAATGCAAAAGAATATACATTCTCCTCAAGTGCACCAGTCAGAATGGCCATCATCAAAAAGTCTACAAACAATAAATGCTGGAGAGGGTGTAGAGAAAACGGAACACTCTTGCACTGTTGGTGGGAATATAAATTGATACAGCCACTATGAAAGACCGTATGGAGATTCCTTAAAAAGCTAGGAATAAAACCACCATATGACCCAGCAATCCCACTCCTAGGCATATATCTGAGGAAACCAAAATTGAAAGAGACACATGTATCCCATTGTTCATTGCAGCACGATTGACAATAACTAGAACAGGGAAGCAACCTAGATATCCATTGACAGATGAATGGATAAAGAAGTGTGGTATGTATACACAATGGAATATTACTCAGTCATAAAAAAGGATCACATTTGAGTCAGTTTTAATGAGGTGGATGAACCCAGAATCTATTATACAGAGTGAAGAAATTCAGAAATAGAAAGACAAATATCATATTCTAATTCATATACACAGAATCTAGAAAAAAAGGTACTGAAGAATTTATTTACAGGGCAGCAGTGGAGAAACAGACATAGAGAACAGACTTATGGACATGGGGAGGGGGAGGAGAGGGTGAGATGTATGGAAAGAGTAACATGGAAATTTACATTACCATGTGTAAAACAGAGAGCCAACAGGAATTTGCTGTGTGGCTCAGGAAACTCAAACGGGGGCTCTGTGTCAACCTAGAGGGGTGGGGCGGGGAGGGAGACGGGAGGGAGGTTCAAAAGGGAAGGGGATCTATGTATACCTGTGGCTGATTCATGCTGAGGTTTGACAGAAAACAATTAAGTTCTGTAAAGCAATTATCCTGCAATAAAAAATAAATTAATTTAAAAATATATAAGAATCAGCTTGCAATGCAGGAGACCCAGGTTTGATCTCTGAGTCTGAAAGAACTCTTGGAGTAGGAAATGACAACTCCCTCCAGTTATTCTTGCCAGGAAAATTCCATGGACAGAGAAGCCTGGTAATCCACAGTCCATGGGGGTCTCAAAGAGTTGGACATGGCTGAGCTCACACATGAGACATACTTAACAACAGATGATTTAAAAAAAAGAGTTCTTGCTGCTATTTTGATCCTCTGTTTTATCTTTGGGTCTATCCATTTCTTTTTTTTAATTGATAAGATTTTAATTGAATTGATAACATTTTTTCAAGTAGATAACCTTTTCCTGTGTATTTGTAGGCCTAGTAATTTTTAATTGTATGCTGGTCATACTGACAATGTGCTGTGGAGAGACTGGCTTCCCTGCAGTATTTTCCTGAAAGCCAGCTGAATCACGGGTGAGCCCTTTGTTCGGATCATGTTTGATTTTATTCCTTGTTATGGTGGACCCATTTGGGTTTTGATCTTGGTCCCAGAGTTGAACTGTTACCCAGGTGTTAACCATGGCCTCTCTGGGACTGTCCATGAACGAGAGTATGGGCAGTGCCTCTCTCTGCCACGATGAAAGAGGTACTCCAGTCTATGTGTTGGAAGCCCCTAAGCCCTCCACTGCCTTCGGCATCTCCCTTCATGTCTAGAGCTGCGGCAGAGGATGATTTTTACCAAGTATCACAGAGCCTCACTCTGCGCATATAAAGCACTTCGGTCCTCAACCAAAGACCAGCCATGAATTCCCTTCCCCACAAATTCTAGCCAGCACGGAAGCCTGGACCTCGTGTCTGCATCTTTTCACTGAGAATCCTTAGTAAAAAGGACCGCTGCTCATTGTTTAACGTCCTGCACTATCGATCGCGGTTAAGTCCCCATGGAGCAGGATGCTTGGCAGTCAGGACGTTCACCTCCCGGCTTCCTCTTCTTCCAGGACCAAGTCCTGGAGAGCGTGCTGCTCAGGGTCTGAGAGTCGCTGTATGTGTAGCTTCATAGTCATTCTGCTGGGAGACTGACCCTCACCCAAGTTAACCTATCCTGGCTGGAAAGGGAGGTCCCTGGATAAGTTTCTCCTACTGTGAGTATTTTGCTCTAAAAGTCCCAGATTTTCAAAAGTACAGCAGGAAATGCAAATTAACAGATATAGTCCTCCTTATTTTATAGTCAACAAATCTAATCATGTGCTGCTGAGTTGGTACTAAGGGCCCCAAAGCTAATCATTATTCCTAAACAGGAAATACAGCTCTTGTTCATTAATGGTGGAATCATCACCCCTGAATAGATTTTAAGTGCAATTTTTATCATACACATGTACTCAGTCGTGTCTGACTCTTTGCCTATGGACTGTAGCCCACCAGGCTCCTCTGTCCATGGGATTCTCCAGGCAAAAATACTGGAGTGTTTTTCTATTGCCCTTCTCCAGGGGATCTTCCCGACCCAGGGATCAAACCTACATCTCCCACAATGTGTCTCCGGCATTGTCAGGCAGACTCTTTACAACTGAGTCACCTACAGAAAGTTACAAATTCAGTTCTCCCATTCATATTCTGTTGTATAGTATCACATATTCTGATTGGCCCTGTACAAATAATTACATTACCATGGAAGTGAAGACAGTCTGCAAACCAGATTTGGGAAGGAGGCCTATCGGCTTCTGTTGTATTTTCTGAAGAAGCATTCTATGATCTCCCCAATGGTACTATCTACAAATACAGCATAATTATCTACATATTTTTATGTATAAATAGTTAGCACAATTCAATATTAATATAGCTTAAATTAAATATCTCTCTGGATTAGTTTCCAACGGCTGCCACCATAAAGTTCCAACAACTGGGTACTCCAAAACAACTGAGATTTGCTCTCTCTCACTTCCAGAGGCTGGAAGCCTGAAATCAAGATGTTGGTAAGTTCCTACTCCCATCTGTAGCTCGAGGGGAGAATCTTTCCACACCTCTTTCCTTGCTTCTGGTGGTTGCTGGCAATCGTTGGTATTCCTTAGACTGCAGCTACACATTTCCAGTCTCTGTCCCCTGTGGCATGGAGCCTTCATCCTGTGTGCTTTCTCTGTGTTCCTGTGTCCAAATTTCTCCCTTCTCATAGGGACACCAGTTGCTGGATTTAGGGACAATCCTAATCAAATACCTGGACTTCCAAGGTGATGCTAGTGTTAAAGAATCTGCCAGCCAATGCAGGAGATATAAGAGATGTGGGTGTGATCTCTGGGTCCAGAAGATCTCCTGGATAAGGAAATTCAGTATTCTTGCCTGGGAAATCCATGGATAGAGGAGGATGGTGGGCTACAGTCTGCAGTGTTGCAAAGAGTCAGACATGACTAATCACCTGAGCACTAATCCAATATGTATCCTTATTCTTTCATTCTATGCCCTATCACACTGTCAGAAATTTCTAGCACAAGGTTAAACAGTAATGGTATATTTTCCTTCTTCTTTTGATTTTTATAGAAATATCTCTAATTGTTTCACTAGAGTATGAATTGTTAGTTGAAGTCAATATTTTGATTATGTTCAGAAAATATATCAGAGAAGGCAATGGCACCCCACTCCAGTACTCTTGCCTGGAAAATCCCATGGATGGAGGAGCCTGGTAGGCTGCAGTCCATGGGGTTGCTAAGAGTTGGACACGACTGAGCAACTTCATTTGCACTTTTCACTTTCATGCATTGGAGAAGGAAATGGCAACCCACTCCAGTGTTCTTGCCTGGAGAATCCCAGGGACGGGGGAGTCTGGTGGGCTGCCGTCTGTGGGGTCGCACAGAGTTGGACATGACTGAAGTGACTTAGCAGCAGCAGCAGCAGAAAATATATTTCTATAAATGACATGGCATTTTATGACCACTCAGCTTCCAATCCACCACTTCTTTTGGTTTTAAGGACCCACTTGTATTAGTCATGTACTGTGCTCTGCTAAGTTGCTTCAGTCCTGTTCAATTCTTTGCGACCCCATGGACTGTAGCCCCCAATGCTCCTCTGTCCATGGGATTCTCCAGGCAAGAAGACTGGAGTGGGTTGTCAAGCCCTTCTCCAGGGGATCTTCATGACCCAGGGATAGACCCCGCGTCTCTTACGTCTCCTGCATTGGCAGCTAGGTTCTTCACTACTATCACCACCTGGGAAGCCCCAAATAACAGATTCTGGCTCTGGAGCCATGCTCTATGTAAAGTGTCAAAGTGTTAGTTACTCAGTTGTGTCCGACTCTTTGCAGCCCAATGGACTGTAACCCAGCAGGCTCCTCTGTCCATGGAATTCTCCAGGCAAGAATACTAGAGTGGGTTGCCATTTCCTTCTCCAGGGGATCTTCCCCACCTAGGGATCAAACCTGGGTCTCCCACATTGCGGGCAGATTCTTTACTGTCTCAGCCACCAGGGATGTTATATTAGTCATAGTTAGAGGCAGAGCTGAAGCTCCCATCATGGGAGATAAACAGATTTATTCTCCGCCCAGAAGCAGAGAACTGCAATGGAGGCTGACTGACCAGATGCTCTCACCCTTGATACTGAAGCTTGGATGAGTAGCAGAGAGACAATGAGCTGCGGTTCACAGCGGTGATTGTCTAGCAGCAGTGGCCCACTGATGTCAGAAGATTTCAGAGGCGGGTGGACCATGGTGATGACAGGGGCATGGAGGAAACCTCTACACTGCGAGCTGTCATTCAAGGTAGTGGATAATTCTTATTGTAAAAAAGATACCCAAGTAGGAGGAGGAAATAGTCACTGCTTCCATTGGAAGATGAGACAGAAAACTGCAGAGAAGAAAGCACTCAAGAAAGAAAGGAGTTTTGACAGTGAAGAGAGAGGGGAAAGATGGATCCTAGTCTATTTCTTTAATAGACTTTGAATCTTTTTTCTGTTAGGAAAAGTTGCTAAGATATTAAAATTAGCCCAGCTAGGGGGCTTCCCCAGATGTCCAGTGGAGACTTTGCTCCCAAGGCAGGAGCTGTGGGTTCCACCCCTGGCCAGGGAGTTAAGCTCCTACATGCCTGATGGTCAAAAAACTACAACTAAGAAACAGAAGCAATATTGTAACACATTCATTAAAGACTTTCAAAACAGCCTACATTAAAACAAATCTTAAAAAATAAATTAGCCCAATTAGATGCCTATTAAATTTGGCAATTTGAGTATATCAACTTTTCATACTGATTGTCACAAATTACCGGTTTTTCTTAATATGTTTCTAGAGATTCTGCATTATGGTGTGCCTATTATTCAGAGAGGGGAAAAAAAGACAGAAAAAAACAAGGACAGAGAAGTCTTCAGATGATCATTTGGTATTAATTTTAGCAAACGCAGTAACATATTAAAGCATTTTCCGCTAGTTTTACTTTAGGGGTCCAGGAATATTTCACTAAATTGTAATTTTTTATAGGCTTGAATGCCTTAATCACTCTTGTATCACCTCTGGAATCAGCATTTTGCCTTTCCCAGACTCATCACCAATAAACGTGTTCATGGCAGTTATGAAATCATGTCTCCCACTGGAAAGAAGAGACTAAGGTCACAAACTCTAAAACATCATTGCTGTACTCTATTCCTAATTGAAACTAAGTCCAAAGCATCAGGGGGAACCACTGCTCTTGAATTTCAATCGTTGTTCTTTGCCTTAGATATTAGGTTCTCGTTGTTAACAGCAACTGCCAAGTCATAGCATCTGTTTATTTTGTATTAGGCTAGCGATCCCAATTTAAACTGTAATGCTTTCCTGCTGTTTATGCATTTCCATAAGCCATCCATCGAAAAGAATTTATCAAAATCACTATTATTTATCACTTATTGTCAAGTACATCATCACTCACTGCACTGAAGATCTATTCCAGATGAATAATTCAAACTATATAACCCATATTTTGCATAGCTTATGACTGACTACGGTTTTATTTGCTCCTACACAATGATCATAGTGCAGGCAGGCTTACCTTAGGAATTTCATAATATCAAAGAGGTCCCAGGAATCCTGTTTTGTGTGGGAAGCCACGAAGTCTACTGGTATAAATGAAGAATTAAAATTAAGGCTGATAGTTTATCCTATGATGCCAATAAGAGAGGGAGAAGCAAACGATACCCAGCATCCCATGACCATACGCCCCCGTGCAAATACACACAGACATTGTTGTGTTATATTACTTTGCATCCTAATGTAGCAGAGACCCACAGAAGGCAGAAGAAATAAACAATTCATCAGTGGAGCAGAACAACGGTGAAAGAAAGACAAGAAATAACTGAATGGCAGCAGTAAACTAGAATACGGCACCAAGACTCCCCCAAGGACACTTTATGACCCTTAGAACTGGCAGGAGCATCAAGATATTGGGCTTAAATTCTGGTAAATATTCTAATGCAAAGTTCAGGAAGGTGGGGGGAATTGGGTGGTAAATCATGATAGAGAGGTGCTCAGCAAGTGCAAAAGGCCCTGAATCTCAGGATTATCAGTTCAGTTGCTCAGTTGTGTTCGACTCCCTGCAACCACATAGATTGCAGCCTGCCAGGCCTCCCTGTCCATCACCAACTCCCAGAGCTTACTCAAACGCATGTCCATCGAGTTGGTGATGCCATCCAACCATCTCATCTTCTGCCGTCCCCTTCTCCTCCCACCCTCAATCTTTCCCAGCATCAGGGACTTTTCCAGTGAGTCAGTTCTTCACATCAGGTGGCCAAAGTATTGGAGTTTCAGCTTCAGCATCAGTCCTTCCAATGCACACCCAGGACTGATCTCCTTTAGGATGGACTGGCTGGATCTACTTGCAGTCCAAGGGACACGCAAGAGTCTCCTTCAACACCACAGTTCAAAAGCACCAATTCTTCAGTACTCAGCTTTCTTTATGGTCCAACTCTCAGACTACTGGAAATACCATAGCCTTGACTAGATGGACCTTTGTTGACAAAGTGATGTCTCTGCTTTTTAATATGCTGCCGAGGTCAGTCATAGCTTTACTTTCAAAGAGCAAGAGTCTTTTAATTTTATGGCTTCAGTCACCATCTGCAGTGATTTTGGAGCCCAGAAAAATAAAGTCTGCCACTGTCTACACTGTTTCCCCATCCACTTGCCATGAAGTTATGGGACCAGTTGCCATGATCTTAGCTTTCTGAATGTTCGAGTTTTAAGCCAACTTTTTCACTCTCCTCTTTCACTTTCATCAAGAGGCTCTATAGTTCTTCTTTCCTTTCTGCCGTAAGAGTGGTGTCATCTGCATATCTGAGGTTATTGATATTTCTCCCAGCAATCTTGATAGTAGCTTGTGCTTCATCCAGCCCAGCATTTCACATGATGTATCCTGCATATAAGTTAAATAATCAGGGTGAGACCATATAGCCTTGACATACTCCTTTCCCAATTTGGAACCAGTCTGTTGATTCATGTCTGGTTCTTCTAACTGTTGCTTCCTGACCTGCATACAGATTTCTCAGGAGGCAGGTCAGGTGATCTGGTATTCCCATCTCTTGAAGAATTTTCCACAGTTTGTTGTGATCCACATAGTCAAAGGCTTTGGCGTAGTCAATAAAGCAGAAGTAAATGTTTTTCTGGAACTTTTTTGCTCTTTTGATGATCCAACGGATGTTGGTAATTTGATCTCGGGTTCCTCTGCCTTTTCTAAATCCGGCTTGAACATCTGGAAGTTCACGGTTCACATGCTGTTGAAGCCTGGCTTGGAGAATTTTGAGCATTTCTTTGCTAGCGTATGAGATGAGTGCAATTGTGTGATAGTGTGAACATTCTTTGGCATTGCCTTTCTTTGGGATTGGAATGAAAATTGACATTTTCCAGTCCTATGGCCACTGTCAAGTTCTCCAAATTTGCTGGCATATTGAGCACTCAGGATTATATTTGTCCAGTATTTCATACATTGCATATATGGCCTCTTTTATTAATAGAGAAACCATATCAATTTTATCCTAAGTCTGTCACAGAACACCTAACAATTTAATAAAAATTTAGTAAGTCACAATCAACGCTCAATTAACTATGTGTCTTAAAATTACTAGAGAATCCCATAGACACAGGAGCCTGATGGGCTCCAGTCCATAGGGTCACAAAGAATCGGACATGACTGAAGCAACTTAGCATGCATGCAGGCGCTAATGCACCATCTCTGTGGACTGTGACGTTAAGTGGCTTTTCCTATTTCGGTTGACGTCTCTACTGCCACCTGGTGGATATTCACCTCTAGCTAGCCTAGCAGTGGTGTATCCATCAGGGATGCATCCTTCCTGTAGAACCTGTATCTCCCTCCACCCAGGCAGGATCAGGGGTCAGAAAGGATCTCAATGTCTTGGTCCCAACAGACTGACGCAGAGCAGTGAGTACCCTGACCCACCCAAAGCCCTTCAGACTAGTTCCCCATCACCGGAACTGAGGAAGATGGTCAGTGGGCTTCTAGAAGTGACAACTATGGAAAGAGTTTTTGGAAACATCTAGGGGGCTACACTGTGTGTAGGAAGCTGATTTGTTGTGTGGAAAGAATGATGCTTATATGCAAAGTCGGGGAGGGATGAAAAAGGAGCGAGTGATGGTGACATTCAAGTCCCTGGTTCCAGCTCTACCCGGGGCCCATCTGGACACTTGTATCTTTTCATTTTCCTATGGTTGAGTTACTCTGTATCTTTTTCTTTTCTAGATCGTGAGTCAATACATTCTTCTTTTATCTAAGTAGGTTTCGATCTTTTATAGCCAACAGTCCTGCTTAAGTCACCCCCTGTTCAACATCTCTTGCTTTAACCAACACTGTTAATGTAGGGCCACAGCATTTCTCGGGAGCGATAGCATTAGACCTCTAACTCACCTCTTTGCCTATAGTAAACTCTCACTTCAGTTCATGATCTAAAACTACAGAGGTTTTTTCCAGATGCAAATCATACCATGTAACATCCTGCACAGTATTTTTCAGTGGTTTCTAAATGAGACATTTGCTATCCTTCTGAGAGCCTATTATCCAAACTTTCTTTCTGCTTGGGAGAAACTTCCCAATACGCAGCACTTCAAGAGACAAATGTCAGAGCTTCTCTAAGGAATCTGTGGGGTGCAGGGCCTGGCACCAAGCTTCTTGGAATCCAGAGCCAGGCTCAGCTGACTGAATATTCCACCCAAGAACATCAAGTACCTGACTCGAGGCAGGAGGCTGATTAGATCAGTCTGCCTGGATGTTCAGGAGGATCGTTCACAGTAGCAGGAGTGGTGGTACTAGTGGAGGAATTCTAAGCAGCTCATTCTTGTGCTTAATTTCAGCTCTGCCCTCCCCACCTGGGCTCCTTGGGTCCCAGAACTTGCTTCATGCTCCACCATCAATAACACAAGTCTTTGATCAAGTTGAGGTTCTCTGTCCATTAGCACTGTGCAAAAGCACTCTGTTACCTTCAGTCATTAATTGTAACAAATGTAACCTCCGGTAGGCAATCCTGATCACAGAGAAGGTTGTGCACGGGGTGGGGGCAGGGGCAACTGGGAAATTTCTGTACCTTTTCAATTTTGCTGTGGACCTAAAACTGCCCTAAAAAATATAAAATAATTTTTAAAGGAATGGATTATAAATTATGCTGGAAAATGCAATGCTAAACGTTCTATAGACCAAGACACCTTTTTTTTAGATTTCCCTTGATAAGATGAAGACTAAGAGTGATTTTCACGTGACTTTCTCGAAAGCACTCCCGTCAGACTCTGCACCATTGACTCATAGGTTAACTCCGTTCTTACATTCAGTATTTAGTGCCCCTGGAACTCTGAAGCCCTGCTAAACAGGTCTTATCTTCTCTCCTGATAATGTCCATGCCTCCTGCATCAACGGAAATCAATTGCTGAAGTATCTTCACATGACTTTTTAGTCACATAAAGGTAAAAAACAAATTAACCTTTTTTATTTCAGAATACGGTATGTATTTTTATGCTTCAAGGACATTTCTTGCTCTAAAAGTCCCTTAAGAAATCAAGACATTTCACTCTTGGCTCCTTATTCTCTATTAGGTGAGTGAGAGTGTTTTCTGATTTGTGCCACACTGTAGCATTTTAAGAGAGGGTTAAGGCAGAAATATTTATTCACCTTATTAGCATTCAGCTATCTTCCTACTTTTTAAATTAGAAAAGGTTTTGGATACTATCTGCAAAAAGAAAGTAAACAAGATTTCATAAGAAAATATGCTAAATGAAAAAAAAAATAGTTACTATAAAGACTATCAGTGCTCAATGTTATTAAAATGGAAGAAAATAATATTGGTCTCAAGAAATATGTTATCTCTATAGCGACAAAAGAAAAAAAATTTCATGCTTGAAGGATACTCTGATATAGAAATATTACTGAAAATCTAGAGGGGAGGCAGCTCAATGGGCTGATTCTTCATAGGTGGTTTTAACAAATGACTTTCTGTCTAGGTAGAATCCTCTCTTGTTCTTTTGTTTCATTTTGGTGGTTTTTACTTCCTTAAAATGTCTATCCCTCACTCTCATAGATCTCCCTGCCAGGTCCTTAGTGGAAGTTCTAAAACCCAGCAGTGGCCTGTTTCCTACCAACCTGGTTCTGGGACCCTCCACCTTGATGATTTAGCTACTTGTTTCACAGACCTGGGGGGAGAAAGAAAGGCAGGTGTCCAACCCCAGGGGTGAAAATGTTTCTCTCTGCGGCTGTTAGACACAGACCAGAGTCCTGCCTCCCAGACTTCTGGGTGGTGGCCCCCCCCCCCCCGCCACCCGCCGACGTGCTCAGGAGCAACGCCCCTTCTTCATTACGCTCTCTCTCTCTCTGGCTTCCTCAGAGTCACACTTTCGGGAGTTGTTTTAACGAAACCTCTCATGTTTATCTCAGGGAAACCCTTTATCACGAAAGGAAACTGGAGCCCGTTTCTCAACATTTTCTTTGTAAACAGAAGGTCTCCTGGAAACCTAAAATGGAATGCACAATAAGTTGCTTCACTTAGTATAATATTTCTTCTGATTCTACCTATATCTCACTTTTGCTCTGAAGTCCTTCCCAACTGCTCCAGAAATGACTTGTGCTCCCTTCTTCTCAACATAGCATCTATTATTTGAATGATTCACCTGTTCTTACCACAGGCCAAACTGCATTGTGAAGACATCTTTATGCATGTGTCTGTTCATGACAATGTCTCAAGGTAGTTCTGTGTAGAACTGTGTCCAATATCTAAACAGTAATTTTTTCATAAAATTTGCTACTTGGTTATTCTTTCTACTAAACTGCCTACCTTAAAAGACAGATTAGTCAATTATGGAAAGACACTGTATGTCTAAAATACAGAAGATAAAAAGTGGCTCAAAAACAAAAGGACCTATTTTCTTAAAAGACAATTTTAACAGGAAATTAACAGTAACTCTGGCTGCAAACTGAAACACTGTGAAAGTAGAACCCTACCTTTTTAGGGGAATTTAATTTGGAATCTCTATGTAAGAAGAGTTACCTGATACTTATATTTATGAATGTACTTCAAGAGCTCATTTTTGCTCTACTGTAGCCAAATCTCTGGTTCTGCTAAGTAAACGCCAGTGTGGATTCCTGCACAATTGAATAATACAAGGGTGATTCCTCCCTACTGGATGCCAGAAAAATTAGAATCACAGGAGTGCTGACTCAAGAAGAAAGAAGATGTTTGAATAATATTATAGCCATTGCAAAAATTGTATCATTAATTAAACCAAACTTCCCACGCAGTGTCTGATGACCTTGCAGATGAACTCAACACATAAGGAACAGACAGCTCCAAATTACATGGAATGAAAAGACTCTCCTCCCCTGTTTTAATAAGGGAGTTTAGCCACTGGCCAGAAATATTAAGGATTTCTGTAATCAGTTTTTGTAAGCTTTAGACATTTAAGACCAAGTTGTACCCACTTTTAATACTAAGAATACAATTTGATCTATTTGTACTACTAAGGTCTTCCATTTCTTGATCTTATGAAATGAAAGAAGTAAAACAATGTCTCTTGTAATTATTGTGTATTTACTTCTACTTTTACAATTTCTGGAGAAGAAAATGGCAACCCACTCCAGTATTCTTGCTTGGAGAATCCCATGGACAGAGGAGCCTGATGGGTTACAGTCCATGAGGTCACTAGAGTCAGATACGAGTGAGTGACTTTTACAACTAATACTTAACAATTTTCAGTTTCTGCTTTATAAAGAATAAGCTATGATAGTTGGCTCTTAGAAAATCATAAATAATGTATTTAAAGGACCCAATTCCCAATAAAGATGCAATATTGAAAAATATCTATGCTCTAAATGTTACAGATGCCACTACCATTAATTAGAAGCTAAAAGGAGACCCAAGAAATAGATGGAAAACCACAAAGAAGGCTAACACACCATTCTCAGTCCAGCACAGAGCAAAGAACTAAAAATAAGTGAGAACAGAGGAAGTAAGAATTATCTAAACAGTTCAGTACATTTTGTATAGATCTCAATATAGATCTCACTTTGTTCTCAGACAACAGATCTTCTCAAATACATACGAAAAACCCAAAAAAGGCCATGTATTAATATTAGAACAAAAGGAGACCTAAAAAAGTTGGAAAAAAAAGTCTTCTGTGACAACCGTGTCGGGCTATTAACGTGGAGTGCATGCTACGGGCTCCAAGCTGCAAGGCACAGAGCAGGAGCTACGCAGATCTCAGGACGGGGGCAGCACAGTTCCTGGATCTTGAATTTGTTGGCAGAAAGTGACATTCTGCCAGCCTTTCAGGGACCTTCTACTGAATCTACTCAGCATTGTGTCCACTGTTTAGAGTAGCTTCTGGAGCTCTCCCATTACTCCAGATTCCAGATTTCTGAGCTTCCCAGGTGGCTGAGCTGGTAAAGAATCCACCTGCAATACAGGAGACATACATTTCATCCCTGGGTTGGGAAGATCCCCTGGAGAAGGAAATGGCAACCCTCTCCAGTGTTCTGGCCTGGAGAATTCCATGGGCAGAGCGGCCCCGTGGGCTTCAGTCCACGGAGCCACAGAGAGTTGGACATGACTGGATGACTAAGCACCAGCACACACACCAGATTCAGGACAAACTTTCACATCCTCCCTACAGGGCTGAGGTCACAGCTAGAGTCACGCTTTTCAGCATCACAAGAAGACGGTGTCCTAGAAATTCCCAGACCTTGTAAGACCTCAGAGGCTTTAAAGTCCTGCACCGTACTCACTGCCTGTGGCTTCAGGAGTGATTATTTCTGCTTCCCCTGGAACTCAGCTTCCGAAAGCAAAAGCAGACATGGTCTCCTTTGTGTTTTGTGTCCATAATTCAAATTGTTTATAAATATTTGCTTTAGTAATTCTTTCAAAAAAGGTCTTCAACAAGACACAAAATGTTTAAAAATTTAATTTACTGTATACTACACTGATTTATCACTTCATGAGAAATAGATGGGGAAACAGTGGAAACAGTATCAGACTTTATTTTTTTGGGGATCCAAAATCACTGCAGATGGTGACTGTAGCCATGAAATTAAAAGACACTTACTCCTTGGAAGGAAAGTTATGACCAAACTAGATAGCATATTAAAAAGCAGAGACATTACTTTGCCAACAAAGGTCCGTCTAGTCAAGGCTATGGTTTTTCCAGTGGTCATGTATGGATGTGAGAGTTGGACTGTGAAGAAAGCTGAGTGCCAAAGAATTGATGCTTTTGAACTGTGGTGTTGGAGAAGACTCTTGAGAGTCCCTTGGACTGCAAGGAGATCCAGCCAGTCCATCCTAGAGGAGATCAGTCCTGGGTGTTCATTGGAAGGACTGATGCTGAAGCTGAAACTCCAGTACTTTGGCCACCTCATGCGAAGAGTTGACTCATTGGAAAAGACCCTGATGCTGGGAGGGATTGGGGGCAGGAGGAGAAGGGAACGACAGAGGATGAGATGGCTGGATGGCATCACCGACTCCATGAACATGAATTTGAGTGAACTCCGGGAGTTGGTGATGGACAGGGAGGCCTGGCATGCTGTGATTCATGGGGTCACAAAGAGTTGGACATGACTGAGCGACTGAACTGAACTGAACTCTGATGTATCCACTTTTGTTCAAAGTCAGCACTCATGTAATCAAAAATATTTTATGGGGTTTCAGTTAAAGGTTAATTAAAGTGAGGTTCTTCAGATCTCATTCTGGTGTTATTAAAAGGCTATCTTTTAAGTAAATCTTTGAAGGTTTTTAATTTTCCCCCAACTAGAAAAATAAGTTTCCATTCAAAGTTACCCTTCGATTGAAATATCTTAAAATACTGGAACTTCAGTTGGATGAATAATTTCACTCCATTTTCACTGGGACCTTTAAACTGTGTTCTCTTTTGAACTCCTGCTGTACGTGTTCTGCCTGTCCCAATCTCAGATATCATCAACTATTTTCTTGCAATTACTTCTAGCCAAGCTCTAGAGAAAGTCACATAAACCTCCTGGGTCATATCCCTACACATTTATGTTGGTTTTGTTGTTGATTTTTAATTTTTATTGAGTTGAGTTTTCAGTATTATTCCTCTATCCCCTAATTGGCTTTGTTTTCCATTCCCCAAGATGGTTCTTACCAACCTTTGACACTGGAAAGCCAATTTCTTCCTAGTTATACTTAGTTACTCTCACGACCTAGCTTCAGACCTCAGAAAGAACGCCGAGGCTGGCCAGGCTCCCACAGTCTCTGCCTGTGAGACCTCTCCTCACTTCTATGTGCGAACATGCCTACTGTGTTCTTCTCAGAACCTTCTGCTGTGCAGGTAGACAGTTGGCAGATATTCTGCTCTACAACCAACACTGGATTTGGTGCTAGGAAGACTCTGCTGGCTTAGCGGTAAAGAATTTGCTGCCAGTGCAGGAGATGCAGGTTCGATCCCCTGGAGATCCCCCTACTACCCGCTCCAGTAGTCTTGCCTGGATAATTCCATGGACAGAGGAGCCCGATGGGCCCCGAACAGTCAGACATGACTGAGCAACTAACATTTTCTTTTTTAATGCATAGATAAGCAATATAGTCTCATTCTCCCTCATTCAAAAGAGACCTGACAGCTTAATGGGAAGACAGACTAGAAAACATCATTGTATATTATAGTGCCAGTCATGCCTGGAAGGGGGAATAGAAAATGTGCTTCTCTTTACCCTTAATGAGGGCACCTGGCCAAGGAAGGTGCTGAGACAGGTCTGGAGACTGAAATACAAGGGATTCGGGTCAAGTCAGTAGTAAGGATTTTCAAGGGCAAAGGGGGAAAGAAATCATGGAAATGAACAGAGAATGTTCTGCTCTGGTCTGCCTTTGTTTCCAGATTGCTGTGTTACCTCTCACTGTGGCTCAGCTGTAATTCTGGTCGCCCTGGTAGAATTCTGGATCGTTCTCATCCACCCAGTCTCCTTTCAGACCCTCCCCAGTTGCCAGTGGAGTCAGCGGAGCATCTCTGGGTCTTGCCTGAGGCTGGAGAGTCCCCCTTGGTATGGGGGAAGGTCTTCCTGCCTCTGGATTCAGTGGAGCTTCTCCTCCTGCCCAAGCCTGCCCCCTTCACTTCTGCACACACTTACCCTAAGCACATTTCTGAGTCTACTTTCTGTGAGCAAATCAGTGCGCGCAAGTCCTCCGCTGACTGAGGAACCCAACTGGATGGAGTTTTTTTAAGGAAGGAATAGATCCATGAAGGCTGCTGTGCTAGAAGAGTTCCCAGTATGCCTTCAGTGGAGCCCACGAAAGCATCAAGAGAGGATCCATAACGGCAGAGAGACTCCACCTAGCTCTGAAAAGTCAGTGTTTCAGGAGAAAGAGAGAAGCTGTGTGGATTAAAAAAAAAAAAAAAAAAAGGAGCCCAGACATAAATCCACCCATATAAGATCAATTAATATATGATGGCAAAGGAACCATGAACACACAATGGGGATATGCATACAATTCATTGTATTTTCATACACTCTCTTCAAAAAATGGTGCTGGACACCCAGATGCAAAAGATAAACCTGGGTCACTACTTTACACCACACACAACAATTAATTCAAAATGGATTAAAGACATGAATGTAAAATCTGAAATCATAAAGCTCCTAGAAGAAAACAGATGGTAGCTCCTTCACATGGGTCTTGATGATGATTTTTTGGATTTGACACCAAACGTAAAGGCAACAAAAGCAAAAACAGACACACCAGGCTACATCCAACTAAAAAGGTTCCGCACAGCAAAAGAAACCATCAAAAACGTGAAAAGGAAACCTGCAGAATGGGAGAAAATATGCACAAATCATATAGGGGTTAATATATCCAAAATAAATAAAGAACTATGACTCAACAGAAAAACACTCCAAACAGTTGGATTTAAGAAAGGGCAGTATCAGGCATAATGAAGAACAGAATAATGCCATTCACAGCAACATAGATGGGCCTAGAGGTTGTTATACTGAGTGAGGCAAGTCAGATGCAGAAAGAAAAATATGAGAATGCTAATGTATGAAATCTAAAAAAAAAAAAAAGGTACAAATGAACTTATTTACAAAACAGAAGTAGAGCTACAGGTAAAGAAAACAAACTTATGGTTGCCATGGGGTAAGGAGGGGAGGGGTGACATGGGAGACTGAGATAGATAAATAGATATACTACTACATATAAGATAGGTATCAGAACCTACTGTACTGCATAAGGAATTCTACTCAGTACTCTGTACTACATGGGAAAAGAACCTAAAAAAGAGTGGAGATATATATATATATATAACTGTTTTACTTTGCTGTCCACTTAAACTAACACCACATTGTAAATCAACTATGCCCCAATAATTAAAAAAACAAAATGAGCAGAGGTTTTTCGTGAACATTTTTTCATAGATGACATGTAGATAGCCAATAGGTGCCTTAAAGGTGCTCAGTATCACCAGTCATCAAGGGGATGCAAGTCAAAATCACAATGATATATCACTTCTTCCCTCTTAGAAGAGCTATTATCAAAGAAGAAAAAGAAATAGCGGGTGTTGGCAAGGATGTAGAGAAAAGGGAACTCAAGTACTATTGGTGGTAATGTAAATGGATGCAACCACTATGAAAAACAATATGGAGTCACCTCAAAAATTTTTTAAATAGAACTACCATATAATCCAGCAATCTCACCTCTGGGTATGTATCCAAAAGAAACGAAATCAAGTTCTTGAAGAATATCTGCCCTCCCATGTTCACAGAAGCATTAATCACAATAGCCAAGCCATGAAAGCAACCTAAATGTCCATTAGTAGATGAACAAAGAAGGAAAATGGGATATATGTATACAATGGACTATTACTGAACCATCCAAATGAAGGAAATCTTGCCATTTGTGACAATATGCACAGACTCTGAGTGTATTATGCTAAGCGAAATAAGACAGAGAAAGGCAAATACTATGTGATCTTACAGATATGTGAAATTTAAAACACACACACACAAAATTCATAGTTACAGAGTACACACTGGTAGCTGCCAGAGGAAGGGGCTGGAGGGGTGGCCAAAACGGGTGAAGGTGGACAAAATAAAATAAATTTGTCCTGAGGATATAATGTACAATATGGTGACTATAGCTAATAACTCTATTACATATTTGAAAGCTATTAAGAGAGAAGATCGTAGAAGATCTCATCACAAGGGGAAAAATGCATAAATATGTTTGATGATGGATATTAATTAGACTTATTTTGATGATCATTCTAACATATATACATATGTCAAATGATTAGGTCATATACATGCATCTAATATACTGTATGTCAATTTTATCTCAATTCAAAAAGAAATACTATTAACATTTTTCTGATGCTTAGTGCTTTCTGCATTCTAGGAAATCTTTGCCTAGTCTAAGGTTGCAAAAATCCTTGAATATGTGGCCTATGAGCTTGAAAATTTTACTTTTTATAATTAAATTTATGGCCAACTTAGGATCAATGTTTGGGTGTGGTGTGTATGAATGAGAACGAATTTTTTTCATATGTATATACAGTTTTTCCATCAACACTTGTTAGTCTCCTTTCCCCATTAAACTGCACTGCTGCCTTTCTCCTTTCCACTCATTTTCTCTTCACTAGTCTAGTGTTTTGTCAATTTTACTAATCTTTTTAAGTAGCCAGCTTTTGCCTTTAGTGAGTTATTTATATGTTTGCTATTTTGTTTTCTTATACATTTATTATTTCTTTTCATCTGCTTACTTTGGTTTTACTTTGCTTTCCTCTAAATATTTTTTTTGAGGTGGTAAATCAGATTTCTTTACTTAGAATTGCCACTTTTTTCTCATATAAGCATGTGAAGCTATGAATACCTCTCTTAGAATTACAGAGTTTTAAGGAGGTGATTAAGTGAAAATGAGCTCGTTAGGGTGTGCCCTAATCCCATGGAAGGGTCCTCTTAAGAAAAGAAGAATTAGACGCCGACAGGCAGCAAGGGAAGCCCATGTGAAGACACAGGGAAAGACCCCTGCTGTGAGCCACGTAGAGAGGCTGTGAACCACAGCAGAGACCAACTGCGCTGACACCTTCAACCTCAGATCCCCAGCCTCCAGAACTGGGGCAAGCAAACTTCTGCTATTTAACCCACTAGGTCTGTGGTACCTAGTGATAGCAGTCCCAGCAAACTAAAACATCGTATTTGTTATTATTTCTCATATAAGCCCACTGTGGTCAGTGTATGACTTCTGCATGATTTCAAGCCTTTGAAATTAATGAGATTGGTTCTACTGCCCAGCTATGTTGATAAATATTTTATGTGTCATCACAAAGAAGGTGTACCTAGTTATTCAAGTTGTCATGGTAGTGTTGCTCAAATATACATAATTATTTTTCATCTCCATGTTTAATCACCGAGAGAGGAGTGTGAAAGTCTTTAAGTGTAGTAGTGGATTTTTCTGTCTCATGTACAATGATTTGCTTGTCTGCCCCATGTACATAACCATCATTATAGTGTTATATGACTTTCTATTTCCTAAATGGAGGCTTAATATCTATAACAATGTAACTACTCAGTGTCTTTTCTATACATCTTGATTCCTCCCCATGATAAGTGTATGTCTGTGTGTGTATATAAACGTGATACATGTCAGTCAGTCAGTCAGTTCAGTCGCTGTCGTATCCGACTCTTTGCAACCCCATGAATAGCAGCACGCCAGGCCTCCCTGTCCATCATCAACTCCGGGAGTTTACTCAAACTCATGCCCATCAAGTCAGTGATGCCATCCAGCCATCTCATCCTCTGATGTCCCCTTCTCCTCCTGCCTCCAATCCCTCCCAGCATCAGGGTCTTTTCCAATGAGCCAACTCTTTGCATGAGGTGGCCGAAGTACTGGAGTTTCAGCTTCAGCATCAGTTCTTCCAATGAACACCCAGGACTGATCTCCTTTAGGATGGACTGGTTGGATCTCCTTGCAGTTCAAGGGACTCTCAAGAGTCTTCTCCAACATATATGTACATACATATGATCAGTCTCAAGCATATGTGCTCTCTATGTATTGACAGATGAGTGCATGATATTTATATTTTGAAAACTACTGCATGATTCTCCTTTATAGAATGTCTGCTGCCTTTCCATATCTCGGACTTAAACTCTGAAAGTTGGATTTAATTATAAGCCAATGCCCAGCCTTTCTCTCTTGCCATCTGGAATAAATTATTTGAATCATGAATCCCTGAGGCTAATGAGAGTCTGAATACCAACTGACCAACAAGCTAAGAGCTTCTAAGTGAACACAGCCAATATACCTCCGAAGCCCCAGGGCTTAAAAAAGCCCAAGTTTCTTCCTTTGATGCAGGAAGACTGCTAATGAAGTCAATACAGATACAGGGACCCCTGAAGAGAAGACGAGTAGTGAGGCACTGATAATAAGAACTAGAAGTATCTTTGTCTTCACAAGGATAAAAAGGCTCAGAAAAGGGATGGTTGGTATAACAGTTAATGACCTGGGAGGAATCTCTGAGGGGACAAAAGTGTATTCTAAAAACAAGGGTGAATATACATCTGTTCTAAAAAGATAGGCAATAACAGTGTGAATTAAAGTTGAGATTGTCAAAGTCACGTTTTCACATCAATCCTTAGGAAATAACTCTGCCGTGATCTTTCACTTACTTTATCTTCTTTTCACATACATTCTATAGTTGATACTAACCTAACAAACTCTGATTATGAATCCTGTAGTCACTATAAGACTCTTTTCAATAAGTAAAGCTTTTGGTATAAATGAAATGCTGCTTACTTTTGAAAGTTTTTTTTTAATAGATTTGGCTTGTTTTAGAACCAAATACAACATTAAGCATAGAAGTGTTCTTCCATTCAATACCTAATAAGTGCTCTTAAATTTAAAGGCTCTACTGAGATTCTCATACAGAGTCTCTCTCAAATAAATAAAGCATAGTCATCAGCTGTAAAGTAAGAAAATAATATGCTGGCTGGTGATGTTGTTCTGATGTTATAAAAACTGAAGGAAGAGGGCAGATGATGGATAAGGAAAGTTTTAAAGAATGGAAAATAGTAGAAGGCAGCCTTTAAAGAATACATATTGGAAACTATTCAGGGGAAAATGTTGAAAGAACACTACAGGAAGGAATTACAAAGAAGGGAATCGCAAATTAATAAATTACAAGAAGGAAACTGAGGTCATTAGAAGCTCAACTGGATTTGCACATAAAGCCAATGGCTGAGATTAATAAATAATGATTTTTGAAAAATGGTTGAAGTCAGTACAGAAAAAATACCTCAGACAGATAGACTAAGAAAATGACTATTCTAAGAAAAACATGTTTAAGCAGGGAATCTGTATGATTAAGGGCCTGACTAGAAACAATCTAGTAACTGCTACAAAACTGTTTACGGAACCATATAGATTATAACACTTCCCCTGGTGCTAAAGAACAGTAGCCATTTCTTTAAGTATTATTTAGATGTCTTAGTCAGCACTCACTAGGTTGTGCTGCAGTAACAAATGATGCCTAAATTTCTGTAGCCCAGAATAACAGATGTTCATTTACCAATTATATTGCAATTTCTTCCCAAGTCAATAACAATTCCATTCCACATCATTTTACTCAAAGCTAAAGGAGCACATCCTATCTGAATAAAGCCAGTCTTGTGGGAAGAGGAAATAAATTACAGCAGCTCACATAGCTTCTGCTCAGCCAAGCCTGAGAGTAATGGGTCATCAATTTACCCTCCAACCCTTTGAAGTTATCCATGGCAGTGGGATTGCTTTGGCAATGAAACTGAGCAGAGGTTCCCCGCACTGCTCCAGGGACACAGCACTGAATGTCATTGCAAAACAGCATTAGAAAAGACCCTGACGCTGGGAAAGACTGCAGGCAAAAGGAGACGGGGGAGCAGAGGCTGAGATGCTTAGATAGCATCACCAACTCAATGGACATGAATTTGAGCAAACTCTAGGAGATAACTCTGGACCACAGCCTTGTCTAACCCAAGGAAACTATAAGCCATGCCATGTAGGGCAACCCAGATGGATGGGTCGTGGTGGAGAGGTCTGACAGAACGTGGTCCACTGGAGCAGGGAATGGCAAACCATTTCAGTATTCTTGCCTTGAGAAACCCATGGACACTGTGAAAAGTCAAAAAGATAGGACACTGAAAGATGAATTCCCCAGGTTGGTGGGAGCCCAATATGCTACTGGAGATCAGTAGAGAAATAACTCCAGAAAGAATGAAGAGACGGAGCCAAAGCAAAAACAACACCCAGCTGCGGATGTGACTGGTGATGGAAGTAAAGTTCGATGCATTGAGAACAATAATACATAGGAACCTGGAATGTTAGGTCCTTAAATCAAGGTAAATTGGAAGTGGTCAAGCAGGAGATGGCAAGAGTGAACATCGACATTTTAGGAATCAGTGAACTAAAACAGACAGGAATGGGTGAATTTAATTCAGATGACCATTATATCTATTACTGTGGGCAAGAATCCCTTAGAAGAAATGGAGTAGCCTTCATAGTCAACAAGAATCCGAAATGCAGCACTTGGGTGCAATCTCAAAAACAAGAGGATGATCTCTGAAATGGAGGTTTTTGACATTATACAGGAGGCAGTAATCGAGACCATCCCCAGGAAAAAGAAATGCAAAAAGACAAACTGGTTGTCTGAGTAGGTAAAAAAATAGCTGAGAAAAGAAGAGACAAGAGTCTTCTCTTGTGTTTTTGGAAGAGGGTGTTTGCTATGATCAGTGCATTCTCTTGGCAGAACTCTGTTAGCCTTGACTCTCTTGACTTCCTACTTTTGCATTCCAGTCCCCTGTGATGAAAGGGCATCTTTTCTGGGTGTTAGTTCTAGAAGGTCTTGTAGGTCTTCATAGAACTGTTCAACTGCAGCTTCTTCAGCATTACTGGTTGGGGCATAGACTTGGATCCAAGACAGAAATGCAAAAGTTGAAGTCAAGAGATACCTGGAGTAACAGACAAATTTAGCCTTGGAGTACAAATTGAAGCAGGGAAAAAGGCTAAGAGACTTGAAAGGCAAAGGAGAAAAGGAAAGATATATGAATGCAAAGTTCCAAAGAGTAGCAAGGAGAGATAAGAAAGCCTTCCTCAGTGATCAATGCAAAGAAATAGAGGAAAACAACAGAATGGGAAAAACTAGAGAGCTCTTCAAGAAAATTAGAGATACCAAGGGAACATTTCATGCAAAGATGGGCTCAATAAAGGACAGAAATGGCACAGACCTAACAGAAGCAGAAGATATTAAGAAGAGGGGGCAAGAATACGCAGAAGAACTAAACAAAAAAATCTTCATGATCCAAATAAGCACAATGGTGTGATCACTCACTTAGAGCCAAACATCCTAGAATGTGAAGTCAAGTGGGCCTTAGGAAGCATCACTACAAACAAAGCTAGTGGAGATGATGGAATTCCAGTTGAGCTATTTTAAATACTAAAAGGTGATGCTGTGAAAGTGCTGCACTCAATATGCCTGCAAATTTGGAAAACTTAGCAGTGGCAACAGAACTGGAAAAGATTAGTTTTCATTCCAATCCCAAAGAAGGGCAATGCCAAAGAATGTTCAAACTACCACACTATTGCACTCATCTCACACACTAGTAAAGTAATGCTCAAAATTCTCCAAGTGAGGCTTCAACAGTACATGAACCATGAACTTCCAGATGTTCAAGCTGGATTTAGAAAAGGCAGAGGAACCAGAGATCAAATTGCCAACATCCGTTGGATCATCAACAAAGCAAGAGAATTCCAGAAAAGTATCTACTTCTGTTTTATTGATTACGCTAAGGCCTTTGACTGTGTGGATCACAACAAACTGTGGAAAATTCTTCAAGAGATGGGAATACCAGACCATCTGACCTGCCTTCTGAGAAATCTGTAGGCAGGTCAAGAAGCAACAGTTAGAGCCAGACATGGAAGAACAGACTGGTTCCAAAGTGGGAAAGGAGTACATTAAGGCTGTGTATTTTCACACTGCTTATTTAATTAACTTCTATGCAGAGTACACTATGTGAAATGCCAGGCTGGATGAAGTAGAAGCTGAAATCAAGATTGCCAGGAGAAATATCAATAACCTCAGATATGCAGATACCACCCTTACGGCAGAAAGTGAGGAGGAACTGACGAGCATCTTGATGAAGGTGAAAGACGAGGGTGGAAAAGCTGGCTTAAAACTCAACATTCAAAATCTAAGATCATGGCATCTGGTCCCATCACTTCATGGCAAATCAATGGGGAAACAATGGTAACAGTGACAGACTTTATTTTGGGGGTTCTGAAATCACTGCAAATGGTGTCTACAGCCATGAAATTAAAAGATGCTTGCTCCTTGGAAGAAAAGCTATGACCAACCTAGACAGCATATTAAAAAGCAGAGACATTACTGACAAAGGTCTATCTAGTCAAAGCTATGGTTTTTCCAGTAGTCACATATGGATGTGAGAGTTGGACTATAAGGAAAGCTGAGCACCCAAGAATTGAGGCTTTTGAGCTGTGGTGTTGGAGAACACTCTAGAGAATCCCCTGGACTGAGAGGAGATCAAACCAGTTAATCCTAAAGGAAATAAGTCCTGAATATTCATTGGAAGGACTGATGCTGAAGCTGAAACTCCAATACTCTGGCCACCTGATGGGAATAACTGACTCATTTGAAAAGACCCTGATGCTGGGAAAGTTTGAAGGCAGGGGGAGAAGGGGGTGAGGATGAGATGGCTGGATGGCATCACTGACTTAATCAACATGAGTTTGAGCAGGTCTGGGGGTTGGTGATGGATGGGGAAGCCTGGCGTGCTGCAGTCTATTAGGTCACAGAGTCAGACACGATTGAGTGACTGAAGTGAACTGGTAGCTAGTGGAGGACAGAGGAGCCTGGAACACTGTAGTCCATGGGGTCACAAAGAGTCAGACACAACTTAGCAATTGAACCACAACAGGCAACAAAGCAGCACAGTGCTCCCTTTTCCCATCATAACCCCCTACCATTCCATGTCATGGAATGGAAGAACAAAATAAAATCTTGTTGTTAGAGGCACTGGAATTGTTTACTAGGCATAATAAACCAGTCCATCATGACTTACACAGCCAACTTTAAAGTGACATTGTGAGATAAAGTAACTCGGTTTTGCTGGTGAGAACCAGCATGAGGGCTCAACCCCGGCTCCCTGATTCTAATGGCTTTGCTCACTCCTACATGCTTCAGGACTGCCACTGAGTTATGAGTACATGAAGGTTAACTCGCCAGCACTGTACACTGAAGAGGAGGCCAGATGTCACAGTTCCCGTGTGAGTGAGTGAGCAGTAGGGAACTGACTCGGGAGGTCAGTAACAAGGAGACAGAATCGGTACAAAGTCAGAGTGGGCTCTGAGCTTCCCAGGCGGCTCAGTGGGAAAGAATCTGCCTGCCAAGGCAGGAGACACAGGGAGACACAGTATGATCCCTGGGTCAGGAAGGTCCCCTAGAGGAGGAAATGGCGACTCATCCCAGGATCATCCTGGAAAATCCCATGGATGAGAGGGGCCAAGTGGGCTACAGTCCAGAGGGTCGCAGAGAGTTGGACACCACGGAGCACACATGCATGCAAAGTGGGCTGGAGGTCCAACGTTGGGAGAGTGTTAGCAAAACCAGCAGAAACGAGAGGTAACGCAGCCAGGCTGGGGACAGACGATGGTGAGTTCTGTTAACCGCAAGTTGAGGACCATCAAGGTCAGATATGAAGACCTCTGGAAGACAGACAGGTATGTACAACACGAACCGCAGAGAGACACTGGGGGCAGAGACTAAACACCAGATGGTTATTCCCACTGAAGTAATGGATAATACACGATAGTGGCTGAGACAGACACAGACAGACAAGTAAAGAGATGGAAACAGCGTGCATCCTTTAGGAACAGGGAACACCCACGCAATACAGGAACCAAAAGCAGAGAAAGAGAGTCCAGAATTTATGAATTGTGGAGACAAAAGCACCTAAAAGGCTTAAAAGGACACCTGAGCATCAGGTCATGATTATGAAGTTATTGGTCACTTCATGGGGAAGGAAAAGAATACCCGTTTATTGGTATTCACTCTGGCCTTCAAAATAAGTCTGAGGAAAGGTAAGATCATGAAATGAAGCCAAGAATGAGCCTAATAAAACAGTGAACAGCATTTAATGGATTAATACTTGCCGTGGGTGAGCTGCACCCTGAGTTCTATGCTTTTAAGCTGCTACCAAGAAAAGAAAGAAAAAAAAAAACTATTTTTGTAAGATCATTTATAAGAAAGAGAAATCAATTACTTAGAAGCCTCATGGCCTATCAGTTTTAATATAATAATTCTCTCCTATGAGTCTTCTTTTCCAAATCACTGTATATTATGATATTCCCAACAACATGCTTAGAAAAAAAAATAATTTCCATAGTTCTTGTTGCCACTCAACCTTCAAAATAAACTGATATTAATAGCAACCCATGATGAAAACAATACAGAACAATTATTGGACTGGGTAACTCAAGATATTTATTTGCCTTCCTTTTTTATTTGATTTTTAGTTAGCTAGCTTAGTTCTTGCTTTTTTTTGTTACTTTTTTTTTTTTTTTGGAAAAGGAGGATAAATGTATTTAGAGGGAAGGACATGGAGAGCAAGTGAGAGAGGGTAAAAGATAGATATTCCGGAAGAAAGGAAGGATATAAAGTATAAGCTGTTGTTGTTGTCTCCCAGGCATGTCCAACTCTCTGTGACCCCATGGACTGCAGCACGCCAGGCCTCCCTGTCCCTCCCCTTCTCCTGGAGTTTGCCCAAGTTCATGTTCATTGCATCAGTGATGTCATCCAGCCATCTCATATCCTCTCTCGTCCCCTTCTCCTTCTGCCCTCAATCTTTCCCAGCATCAGGGACTTTTCCAGTGAGTCAGCTGTTACATCAGATGACCAAAATACTGGAGTTTCAGCTTCAGCATCAGTCCTTCCAGTGAGTATTCAGGGTTGATCTCCCTTAAGATTGATCTCCTTGCTGTCCAAGGAAATTTCAGGAGTCTTCTCCAGCACCACCATTAGAAGGCATAAATTCTTTGGTGCTCTGCCTTCTTTACAGTCCAGCTCTCACAAATGTACCTGACCACTGGGAAGACCATAGCTTTGACTATACAAACCTTTGTTGGCTGGATAATGTCTCCGCTTCTCAACACACTGCCTAGGTTTGTCATCACTTTCTACCAGGAAGCAATCATCTTCTGATTTCATGGAAAGTACAAGGCAGAGGGCTAATTGTTAGCTTCACAGCTTGAGAAGTGAGGAGAAGACGGTGACAGTGGCCAATATGCAAAATGGCCAGGTTGACCTTAGCAAGAGAGGGTTTCTCATTCTCTTACACCAAAGGAGAAATGAGTGTATGTTCAAATATCCAGTGGCCTATATACATACAGAAGACAAAGCTAAAGCAGAACAAATCCAATGAGTTGAACTTCTCAATAAATTGTTTACCCGACAAGTATAGGTACCTGGTAGCTGCTGAAGGAATTAAATAAGCTTGATTCTTCTTCCTTAAACACATGAATCTTATCCTGGCAAATGAAATACAAGATAGGATTACAACGAAGGCATTGGAATCCCTCAGGAAGGTGGAATTTGAAAGACTTAGGCAAGTTACTCATCTTAGGGAACCAATGTCTGTTTTCCTGGCCCACACACTGAGCACCTGTGTTTGGTTTTTTTGGTTTTTTTTTTTTCCATAATTTGCACCTAAAGTTTCCCCATCTTGTATCACTCTATCTCAGAACAACAACAAAATTTCAATGAGCCCCAAAATAAGTGAGGAAATAATTCACATGATCTCCCAGCCCCCAAGAGGTTGGCAATGCTTTCTGCACCGTAAGCACCAGGAACAGCGTAATGTGGGGGGGGGGGGGGGGGGGGGCGGGATTTGCCATTGCAATTATCACAACAGCTGAATGCCTAGATTCCCAAAATAGGCCGCGTTCTGTTGCAAGCAGGTGCCACCTTTAACCTAGCAGTTCCCGGCTCCCCCGTGGATACTGAGACTAAAATGTAATGGTGCCAGGTTGCCATCAGTATCTCCTTTTAATGTGTTTTGGAGAAGCAAGAGCAGTCTCATGCAGGAAGAAGAGAGGAGGCCCTTGGAAACTGCTCAAAGCTACTTATTAAAGGAAGCAGCAGAGATAATTAAAAGTAATTTTGCCAAACTCCAAAAGGGCACTGAAAAAAACACAAAGGTGTGGGAGCAAATCAAATTCTGCTCTTAGCAGAAACCCAACCACGCAGCTATTTCCAGAAAAGGAGGGAGTTCTCCAGGTGGGTCCAAACCACATAGTCAGAGAGAGCACCATTTTTTTTTAATATAAATAAATAGTGATTCCAGCAACTTTCTACAGAAAGGAGGTTGCAAGGTATGCCAACTATGCAAAGTAGAGAGGAGAAAACTCAAAAACTAGCATCTGATTGACAGGCAAATAAATATTTCTGTTAGTTGTCAAGTCAGGTTAACAGAAAATGAACCTGGAGACGTAAGGTACACGTCAAAATGACTGCAAGGGCAGAAAGCATTAAAAAACTGATTGTGGCAGTTGTGGCCTCACTGGAATTGACACAAAGTTCCTCGAATATGCCTTTTACATCCTTAGCCACACCACTCATTCCAGCTTTATTCACCATCCAGTAAGCAGACACAGAGTGAAGAAGACTAGGAGACGCGCAGGCCCTGGTGGGGTGGGGGCCCGTGCATCGCAGGCAGGAAGACACAGCAGAGAAGGCTTCGGGGCGGGGTTTATACACTGAGTCTCAAAATATCCTGCATTTCCTGTTCCCTCTGACACGTTCACCTCCCCACCTCTGTTCCCACAGAAGGACTCCCCAAAGATGGTGTGTACTCCATACACACGTGTGTGAACACACTGATGAAGCCTTTACTCTTGGGCTCTTTCTAACGTGGCTTTTAATTTTGCTGCAAGAACATCACACTCCTGTGTGGTATTTGTTGTTCTGGTTTAGTCGCTAAGTCGTATCTGACTCATTGCAACCGCATGGATTGTGGCCTGTCAGGCTCCTCTGTCCATGGGACTTTTCAGGCAGGAATACTGGAGTGGGTGGCTCTTTCCTTCTCCAGGGGTGCTTCCTGACCCAGGGATGGAACCCGCATCGCTTGCATTGGCAGATTCTTTCTTGCTGAGCCACCAGGGAAGCCCCATGTTGTATTTACTCCCTCCTACGAAGCCAAAGAACACGTGTGTCTATTTTATGGTCTCCATTTCTACTTCAGGGCTGTCTTAATAAGCTCAGGCTGCTGTCACAGAATACAAGCGGTACACTAGGGGCCTGAAAACCACAGGAACTTCTTCCTCACAGTTCTGGAGCCAGGAATTCAGGACAGAGTCGCCTGTGGATGGAGTGTCTGGCAGGAGCCTATTTCTTGGGTAAAAGATGGCCGTCTTTTTGCTGTGTCCTGACAGAAGGGGCCAGGAAGCTGTCTGGGGGCTTTAATCTCACTCATGAGGAAACCACCCTCATGATGTAATCACCTCCCAAAGGCCCCCTTCTAACACCATCACCTTGGAGGTTAGGTTTCGACACATGACTTCTGATGGAAGACAGAATATTCTGTCTTTACTTATTATTTATTATTATTTATTATTTATTTATTTATTCACTCCAGAATAAATAACCTCTGCGAGCCGTATGCTTTTATACTCGTGCAGGTCCATTTAGAAAACTGGAAACACACCAGTTACTTGAATAGAGCTATGTTAATACCAACAAAATGAAAACTGGATATAAAGTCAACTACTTGACTGGGATGGTAAGAGAGAGCCCTGTTCTACGCTGAGGCAGCAGCCGCCCAGCGTAGGAGCCTGCCGCTCTGTGGGATTTATTCCCATGATGTGCACTAACCAGCCTGTGGGGAGAATGGTCAGAGACACAGGGGACGGGCAAGACTGACGGTTATTCCTGTTGACTAATGACCGCACATTGCCAAGGTCCCAGCCGTGTCCTCCAACAGACACACCTGAGCTGTTGCTTCTTATTCCCATGGGCTGATACACACTTTGCTTTCTCTCCCATAAGAACTATGGCATGGGGCATCAGAGCAGGTAATTGGACATAAAACCACAGGACATCGGATCTATGGAAGGATACTGTGGTGGCGGTAGTAGCCGTGGTGGCTTAGACCTCAGCCGTGTCCGACTCTTTGCGACCCCATGGACTGCGGCACTCCAGGCCCATCTGTCCCTCACCATCTCCCAAAGCTTGCCCAAGTTCACGTTCGTTGCATCAGTGATGCCATCCAGCCATCTCATCCTCTGATGCCCTCTTCTCTTTCTGCCCTCAATCTTTCCCAGCATCAGGGACTTTTCCAATGAGTCAACGGTTTGCATCAGATGACCAAAATACTGGAGTTCCAGCTTCAGCATCCAGTGAGTATCCAGGGTTGATTTCCTTTAAGATTGACTGGTTTGATCTCCTTGTTGGCTGAGGGACTCTCAGAAGTCTTCTCTAGCACTACAGTTTGAAGGCATCAATTCTTTGGTGCTCCATGTTCTTTAAAGTCCAGCTCTCACAACAGTATGTGCCCACTGGGAAGACCATAGCCTTGATTATATGGACCATTGTCAGCAGAATAATGTCTCTTCTTTTCAACATAATGTTTATGTTTGTCATAGCTTTCCCGCCAAAAAGCAAACGTCTTCTAACTTCAAGGCTGTAGTCACCATCTGCAGTAGTTTTAGAGCCCAAGAAGAAGAAATCTGTCACTATTTCTACCTTTTCCCCCTTTATTTGCCATGAAGTAATGGAGACCCACCTAATTCCACTTTCCCAGAGCAGAGAGGTCCCTTCTCAGGTCTGCAGATGGATGGGTACATGAGAAGAGGATAAAGTGTTGGTTCCTCCCCAGTGTACGAGCTGGGAAATCCCATGAACACCACCAAATAAAGAGGTCTTCATCTTTTTGTACCCTTTACCACTTTATACACCCTTTACCACTCATAAAAATGATCATATTTGTGTTTGGAGTGCATCTTGAGGAGCTCTCATTCATTCATATTTTATTCATTAGTTCATACATGAATCCTGAGATCCTGCCCTGTTTCAAGAGAAATAAGCCAGGATGAGACATAGAGGAAATGTGCCTATACTACAAATTCAGTTCTTGGACTAGCTCTTAAAGGAAGAATCAAAAACTCTCCTAAGGGACCCAAATTGTAGTTTTTCATACAGATTTCACAGTAACCAAGCTCTTGTGTCTAATTTATAGAAGTATTAGTGATTAGAATTCTCATGCTTGAGTAACCAGAATGTTATTTCTCTAGGTAGATTGTGGGAGATTATAGCTCAAAATAGCCACCCTCCCTCCAACCTTCATAGGGGTAACCCAATTCTCTGCCTGATGCTGTTCAACTCAGCCACATGACTTGCTTTTTCCTCTGGGATCTTAGTAGATGTGATACAGTTAGATCTTGAAACGCATTTCAGGGTTGGGTTGGCTATTCTGCCATCACAATGAGAAGAGCTGCTGCTTTTCAGCCAGAACAAATTCTGTGGGGCAGATCTGAGTCAAACTCACAGCGAGAAGTAGTTCCAAACAGATCCACAAGTGGAAACAGAGTCAGTCCCCTGAGGCCAGCCTGAAGGGGCCATGCACAGCCTACTCTCGGGCACAATAGGAAGAATAAGTAAATGTTGTCCTAAGTGGTGATGGGGGTCCCTTGTTACACAGTGTTAGAGATGCAGTAGCTGCCAGGCCCATAGAGCTGTTGGGAAGCCAGGTCATAAGCAGAACAGTATTTGACAAGCGCAGAAGTAGATCAAGGCAGGATAAACCAAACTGAATGCTTCATAACTTAATCAAGGCCTCCCTGACACATCCATCCAATGATAGAAATGGTCATATGGATGATACAAGATTATCTGAAGTAAGGACCTATATTCCTTGTCCCTCATATGTATTTGAGGGGACTGTCATGGCTTATATCAAAATTTCCTTTTCCCCCTATGATTCCATGGCAGACCAACTCTTCCGATGAGTAATTATTTCTTTAAACATGTTTATTCTAAAACAGATTAAATATATATATATATAAAAACTACAGATGTGAAGTCCATTCTGTTTCTTTGAGGCAACTATGTATGTATCAATCTTATTCTCAAATATGTAGGCAATTTTAACACCAAAAAATACTGACAGCACCATATATATTCTATTCTGTATGGATAAAAAGACTACAGTTTAGAAAAATTAACTGACTTATTCAAAATCATCAAGTTACCAAAGTGTGGATTTAAGGCTCCTAGATTAGTATGTGTAATAATGAAGAATAAATCTGACTCCATATTAGATCTGCTCCTTTTCCTTCAGCCTTTGTGCTTTCTTGCATGCCCTTAGTCACACTGGGTCTGCACCTTTTGTAAAAGAATACTGCCTACGGCCTGAAAAATACAGGATAGCCTATTCTCAGGGCTTTAGGAATCCATTCACATAGAGGTAGAAAGTCACAGAACAGAGAATAACATTTGTCAAGTTGGAGATTTAGAGGAACGCTGAGACCTGACCTAAGTGGACAGACGAAAGAACAAAGGATTCTGGCGCAAAGGAGTTTGCAACAAACAAACTTCCATGCCCCTCCCCCACCTTGCCTTTAAAATCTCTTTCCTGGGACTCTTCTGTTTATCCAGTGTTTAAGACTTTGCCCCTCTCTCCCCCTCACCCCCAGACAAGGGGTGTGGGTTCAATCCCTGGGTTGGAAGCTGAGATTCTATGTGCCTTGGGGGCCAAAAACCCAGAACCTAAAATGGAAGCAATATTGCAACATATTCAAGAAGGACTTCAAAAATTGTCCACCAGGAAAAAACTCCTCAAAAAATTAAAAATTAAAAAGTGCTTTGCTCAAACCTTTTGAGGAGTTCGGGGTTTTAGGGACAAAAGCCACCCATCTCCTTTATTGGCCTTACCTTTCTCTGCTCCAAACTCTGGTGTTTCAGACTTGAAATCAGTAACAGTAATTCCAACATAACCCCACTCTCTTTCACATTGAATGTATCTATTTAAAGTTCTGAAAATACCTTTTATAATGCTCAGCCAGTTTTAAACCAGGAAAAAGCAACTGTATAGTTTAAACCAGTATTCTTCAAAGGACACTTTAGAAGAAGGTAATCATAGATGTAGACAGACTTTCATGTGTATGAGAATATATGGCATATCCAAAGCTCTTCCTTAATCCCAGAAACAATAATGCTATCAGCAACAAACTCAAAATACACAAACAATTATACTTTATGAAACAGGAAATGTCTCGATCCAGCAGTGAGCTGGCATCAGAGCATCAAATTAAATTTTGCAAAATAATTAAGTCGCTTAATGCTTTGAAAGGTCAATTTGCAACTGGCATTTTGATGGATGTCTCGGGTAATACAAATACAGGTTTGGGCTGGAATGAGGTCTGGTTGTATAGGTCCACTGACAGGGGGATAAGCATGTCTCCCTGGACATCCAAAGGCCTGAATCTCGGCCTTCTGCTCTGTCACTAGGCAGCTTTATGACCTTCTCATGTTATTCCCTCCTTGGAGTTTGAGTCTTCGTGTGTGTGAAATCAAGATGATGGGTTGGAAAACACATTAGCTCCTTTAGTTTGGTGACTCTTTGATTCCACATTTAAGGAATAAGATCCAGTGAACATTTGTTCTATCATTTCCCTTGTACTAAATGATCTCTTCTGTTCCTGTCCACGGGTTATGTGAATTTAATATTTTAAGCCACCCTATTACGTTGCTAACATCTTGCTTCTATAAAGGAAAAGAAATGACAGCTCAAACAAAATCATGTTAAGGTTAAAATTTGGATATGAAATGATTAAAATTCAGACTTAAAGATTAGTGTCCTTTCCAATAACAGGAGTCACTGAGAAAGCACAGTATTTTAAAGGGCGAAAATCTAGGAGATGAACCATGAAGAAGAGATACAGGTGGAAAATACAGCTGCAAAGACATGGCTTGAACTCCAGATATATGAAATTTCTAGTTTAATTTCATCCACATATAAACTGATGTGTTTCTTCTGTTCTGTTTCATTTAACATACTTAAGAATACTTCTAAAAGAAACAGAGTTACTTAAAAAGCTCTGATGAAGAAAATAGAGATTTATTAGACAAAAATATATGCTCTTTCCTCCAGAAATGAATGGGATTATGAAACACAAAAATAACAAGAAAAACCCATTCCATTCATACACAAATAACAGTAAGAAAAATTCACCCCTACCAGAAATATCAGTAAACAGATAAAATCTATTTATTTTAGTGTTTGGTTTCAAAATATCAACTTAGGATTCAATTCAAGCAGCTTAATTACATCCTTCCAAAGTATCTACTAGCACTACAATGCACAACCCAAACCCTAAACATGCATATAAATGGAAGGAAGCCATGAAAAATTATGTCAGAATTAACATGTACTGATACATATAAAGTGGCCATAGAGATTTCCAACCAATTACATTTTAGAATTTATGACAGGAAAAATATTCCATTGTTTGATGCACAAGTATTATCTCATTTATTTTTTGAAATAAAAGTTGAGAGAAAAAGTGCAGATGACTTCTCTCTCTTCTCCCTTATTTCAACAGCAACTGGAACAGGAAAACAAAAAGGAAAAGGAATGGCCTCTCTGGCTTCCACAGCTGCCTCCGAGGAGCCCCCAGGGGCCCTGACTTGTGTTACATATCAAAGTTCTTGTTTGAAAATTAGTGCAGAGACCAGATTGAACAGGACAGTGAAAGGTGGAATTAAGATGTCAAAAATAAAACAACTTGTTTATATCGTACAGAGAATGTATTTCACAAACTTGTGGACTTTGGGGAAAACAACTAGCTCTCACAAGACATCTGTTTTGCACACAGAACATATTTCCCCTAGCGTTAAATTGAATAGAATCCCCCAAATCAAAATCAAGCCTTGCCACTAGACAATCCCTAACAAATTGCATATATATATATATACATATATATATACATATATATAATATATATACATATATATATATAGCCACATACATATGACCATCTACATATGTTCTGTCGTATAAAGAGAAAAGGCGGAGGTGCCCTTCCCTTCACCTGCATCCTCCCCCCAGAAACCCACCTGCTCCACTGGGCCCCATGACTGGGCCGCAGCCTAAATTAAAACAAAAAAGAGAGAGAAAGATGGAAAGAAGAAGGAGCTAGATAATGCAACCTAGAAGGGCTGGTGGCCCCTGATGCATGCAAGAAAGGAGATGAGAAGCTATAAAGGATAAGAAACTGAATTCTTATTGGCTCCTCTCCTGCCACTGAAGACTATTCCAGGATGCAGTCATTTCAGAGTGCCTCCCAGAAGATGTCCTTGGAAATCCAGCAACAGGTGAAACTGGCGGCAAACTATGAGGAGAGTAGAGTCTGGGGACCCCTTCTCCTGTGGACCTGGGTGCTTGGTAAGGATGCAAAGAGTTCTCTTCTCCTGCAAGAACTCCAAAATTGCAACTCGCTGCTGAACAACCATCGGCAGGAGAATGTTGGCCCATCAAAAAAAGATACACCACACCCAAGGGCAAAGGAGAAGCCCCAACAAGACAGTAGGAAGGGTGAAATTGCATTTAGAATCAAACCCCATGCCCACCAGAGATGCTTGAAGGGCTCAAACAAAACCTTTTGCTCACTAGGACCCAGGGACCCCACAAGAGACTGAGCCAGGCCTGCCTTTGAATGTTTGGTATTGCCTGCAGACACATGGGACAGTAGTGGCCTGCTGCAGGGAAAGAGGCTCTGGCTGCAGCAGATCTGGGTCGTGCAGTGTGTGGCATAAGCCCTCTTGGAGGAGGGCCATTAGCCCCACCATAGAGCCATCAGGCAGATGACCCACAAATGACAGAACAATTAGAAATTCTCCCACTGTTAAGAAAGTTCTAGGACCCATAAAAGATTTCCCAACCTGGGGATCTGGCAAAGGGACTGAGAACCTCCAGGGAATTTGACTTTGGAGGCCAGTGGGATTTGATTACAGAACTTCCACAGGACTGGGGAAACAGACTCTTGGAGGGCACAAACAAAACCTTGTGTGCACCAGGAGCCAGGAGAAAGGAGCAGTGTTCCCGTGAGAGACTGAGCCAGACTTGCCTGTGAGTGTCCAGGGGTCTCTGGTGGAGGCATAGGTCAGCGGTGGCCTGTTACCAGGTTAGGGGCACAGAATACAACAGTGTCTGCACAAGTCCTTTTGAAGGAGGTCACCATTATCATCATTAACCTTACCATAGTTTGGCCTCAGACCAAGCAACAGGGAGGGAACACAGCTCAGCCCATCCACAGAAAATTGGATTAAAGATTTACTGAGCATGGCCCTACCCATCAGAACAAGACCCTGGTTCCTCCACAGTCAGTCTCTCCCATCAGGAAGCTTCCATATATACATATATGCATATACATTTGTATATGAACAGCAAGAAAAGGCAAAAGATGACACTGAATGATGAACTCCCCAAGTAGATAGGTGCCCAATATGCTACTGGAGAAGAGTGGAGAAATAAATCCAGAAAGAATGAAGAGGTTGAGCCAAAGTGAAAACAAAGCCCAGTTGTGGATGTGACTGGTGATAGAAGTAAGTCCAATTCTGTAAAGAACAATATTGTATAGGAACCTGGAATGTTAGTTCCATAAATCAAGGTAAATTGGAAGTGATCAAACATGAGATGGCAAGAGTGAACATCGACATTTTAGGAATCAGCGAACTAAAACAGACAGGAATGGACAAATTTAATTAAGATGATCATTATATCTATTACTGTGGGCAAGAATCCCTTAGAAGAAAAGGAGCAGCCCTCATAATCAATGAAAGAGTTCAAACTGCAGCACTTGGGTGCAATCTCAAAAACAACAGAATGATCTCTGTGTCCGAGGCAACCATTCAATATCAGAGTAATCCTAGTCTATGACCCAACCAAGAATACCAAAGAAGCTGAGGTTGAAAGTTCTGTGAAGACCTACAAGACTTTCTAGAACTAACACCCAAAAAAGATGTCCTTTTCATCATAGGGGACTGGAATGCAAAAGTAGGAAGTCAAGAGATACCTGGAGTAACAGGCAAATTTGGCCTTAGAGTACAAAGTGAAGTAGGGCAAAGGCTAACAGAGTTTCACCAAGAGAACACACTGGTCATAGTAAATGCCCTCTTCCAACAAAAAAAAGAGATGACTCTACACATGGACATCACCTGATGGTCAATACAGAAATCAGATTGATTACATTCTGTGCAGCTGAAGATGGAGAAGCTCTATACAATCAGCAAAAACAAGACTAGGAGCTGACTGTGGTTCAGATTATGAACTCCTTATTGCCAAATTCAGAACTGAATTGAAGAAAGTAGGGGAAACCACTAGACAATTCAGGTATGAGCTAAATCAAATCCCTTATGATTATACAGTGGCAATGACAAATAGATTCAAGGGATTGGATCTGAGAGACAGAGCTCCTGAAAAACAGGATGGAGGTTTGTAACACTGTACAGGAGGCCGTGATCAAAAACATCCCCAAGAAAAAGAAAGGCAAAATGGTTGTCTGAGGAGGCCTTACAAATAACTGAGAAAGGAAGAGAAGCTAAAGGCAAACAAGAAAAGGAAAGATATATCCATTTGAATGCAGAGCTCCAAAGAATAGCAAGGAGAGATAAGAAAGCCTTCCTCAGTGATCAATGCAAAGAAATAGAGGAAAACAATAGAATGGGAAAGACTAAAGATCAAGAAAATTCAAGATACCAAGGGAACACTTCACGCAAAGATGGGCACAATAAAGGACAGAAATGGTGTGGACTTAACAGAAGCAGAAGACATTAAGAACAGCTGGCAAGAATACACAGAAGAACTGTAAAATAGATCTTCATGACCCAGATAACCACAATGGTGTGATCACTCACCTAGAGCCAGACGTTCTGGAGTGTGAGGTCAAGTGGGCCTTAGGAAGCATCACTACAAAGCTAGTGGAAGTGATGAAATTCCAGCTAAGCTACTTCAAATCTTAAAAGATGATGCTGTGAAAGTTCTACACTCATTATGCCAGCAAATTTGGAAAACTCAGCAGTGGCCACAGGACTGAAAAAATGTCAGTTTTCATTCCAATCTGAAAGAAGGGCAATGCCAAAGAAAGTTTAAACTACCATATAATTGCACTCATCTCACATTCTAGCAAGTAATGCACAAAATTCTCCAAGCTCAGCTTCAACAGTATGTGAACTGAGAACTTCCAAATGTTCAAGCTGGCTTTAGAAAAAGCAGAGGAACCAGAGATCAAGTTGCCAACATCTGCTGGATCATAGAAAAAGCAAAATAATTCCAGTGAAACATCTACTTCTGCTTCATTGATTACATTAAAGCCTTTTACTGTGTGGATCACAACAAACTGTGGAAAATTCTTAAACAGATGTGAACACCGTTAACACTTTACCTGCCTCCTGAGAAATCTTATGCAGGTCAAGAAGCAAGACTTAGAACCAGACATGGTACCACAGACAGGTTCAAATTTTGGAAAGGAGTATGTCAAGGCTGTATATGGTCACCTTGGTTATTTTAATTATGTGCAGAATACATCATGTGAAATGCTTGGGTGGATGAAGCACAAACTAGAATCGAGATTTCTGGGCCAAATATCAATAACCTCAGGTACGTAGATGACACCACCCTTATGACAGAAAGTGAAGAGGAACTAAAGAGCCTCTTGATGAAACTGAAAGAGGAGAGAGAAAAAGCTGGCTTAAAACTCAATATTCAAAAAACAAAGATCATGGCATCCAGTCCCATCACTTCATGGGAAATAGATGGGGAAACAATGGAAGCAGTGACAGACTGTATTTTCTTGGGCTCCAAAGTCACTGTGGACAGTGATGGCAGACATGAAATTAAAAGACGCTTGATCCTTGCAAGAAAAGCTATGACAAACCTAGACAGTATATTAAAAATCAGACACATTACTTTGCTGACAGAGGTTCGTCTGGACAAAGCTATGGTTTTTGCAGTTGTCAGGTATGGATGAGATAGGAGGACCATAAAGAAAGCTGAGCACTGAAGAATTGATACTTTTGAACTGTGGTGCTGGAGAAGACTCTTGAGAGCCCCTTGGACTGCAAGGAGATCAAACCAGTCAATCTAAAGGAAATCAGTCCTGAATATTCATTGGAAGGACCGATGCTGAAGTTCCAATACTTTGGTCACCTGATGTGATGAACTGACTCATTGGAAAGACCCTGATGTTGGGAAAGTTAGGCATGAGGACAAGGAGACTTCAGAGGATGAGATGGTTGGATGGCATCACTGACTTGATGGACATGAGTTGAGCAAGCTCCAGGTGTTGGTGACAGACAGGGAGGCCTGGCGTGCTGCAGCCCATGGGGTCACAGAGAGTCTGACACAACTAACGACTGAACTGAACTAATATGTATGTACTAAGGGCTTCTCCAGTGGCTCAACGGTAAAAAACACACCTGCCACACAGGAGCTGCAGGAGATGCGGGTTCACATTCTGGGTCAGGAAGATCCCCTGGTGAAAGGCATGGCAACCCACTCCAGTATACTTGCCCGGAGAATCCCATGGATAGAGCCTGGCTGGCTACAGTCCATGGGGTCACAAAGAGTCAGACACTACTGAAGCAACTTAGCACACACATCTATATATATATATGCATACATATAATAGGAAGCTATTTCATTATGACGGTCTTGTAACAGAGAAGAACAAACCTGACTCCTTATTGGATTGATTCCTTTAGCTCTGACCTTTGTGCTTGGTTGCCCCTTTGTAGAGGAATGCGACCTGTAGCCTGAAATATACGTAATAGCCCTTTCTCAAGTCTTTGTCTCCCAGACTTGACCTTTAAATATATAACAATTTTCGTTCATATGGAGATACAAAGTTGCAAAACAGAGAATAAAATCAGTTCTTAGAGGTTTCCAGAACATCACTATCCAGACAGGAACAAGAATAAAGGATCACACATCCTTCTGGGGGTCTGGCCAGCACTGAAAAGTCTGCACCAACCAGTCACACCCTCACCCCTTCTAGTATACAAAGCCTGAATTCTAACTAGGGTTAACACGTTCTTTGGGACAATCGTCCCCCATCTTCTCTGTGTGCTGGTTTTCTGAATAAAGTAACTACTATTCCTTGCCCCAACAACTCATCTGTCAATTTATGGGCCTGTCCTGAAGTGAGCGGTATGATGGACTCAGTAACATAGAATGTATATTTTTAAGTTTATCTTTTACATACTTTATCATGAGTAAGTACATGCATTAAGTTCATATGACCTATTCACCATGAAGAAAGAGGTAGCTGAGTTTCTCAAGGCAGGTGTGAATTATCTAAGGGGTTCGAAGACATGCGGTGTGTGGAGAGAGACAAGTTCATGAGATTAATATTATTGTGTTTCTCCGTGAAGTGTCAGCTTTTCTGAAAGTGGGGGTAAAGAAGAAAGAATACTTTATCTTGCTAATGTCTAAAAGCCTGAACTCAGTGTCCTAAGGACATTCAATCGTCTCCCACAGCAGCAGGTCTACAGGTGAACTCCAAGTTTGTTTAATCCAGAGACTCAATGAAACCATGGAGAGGCAAGTCCATAGTGTGTGTATGTGCTCAGTTGTGTCTGAGTCTTTTTGACCTCCTGGACTATAGCCGACCAGGCTCCTCTGACCGTGGGATTTTTTCAGGCAAGAATACTGGAGTGGATTGCCATTTCCTCTTCTAGGGGATCTTCCTGACTGAGGATCAAACCCGTATCTCTTGAGTCTCCTGTCTTGGCAGGCAGATTCTTTATCACTGTGCCACCTGGGAAGCCCCAAATCCCTAGACTGGTTTTCTGTTCTGCTTTGTCATTTTCCATAGAGGAGCACTCTCCTCAGGCTGTGGCTATCCCACATTCACAGAATAAATACCACAGCTCCAAGACATCACATTCAGACACAAGAATGTCTAGACAAGAAGAGGAATATGTCACCATCTATTTTTTAAAAACAAGAAAAAATTTTCTATCTCCTTCTTGTAAGTAACACTTAAACAAATGACTGGCCTCAGTGATGAGAACCCCATGACTGGCTTAGATGGATCAGTATTGACCACGTGCTGAAGACAGCATCATCTTTCCTGTGGATACTGTCATGTTGGGATGGCAAACACAAGAACACACCTAGAGGTTTACAGATAAAGAAGGAGGGGAGAATGAAGATTGAATAAGTTAACATATTTTCAATATGATACTACAATTATTTTTTCCCATGACACTTTAAGAAGAAAATTTTCAAATTCACCCAACTCTTAAGCTCAAACAAAAGCCATGAAAAGATGCTTGTGCATACTGATAGGTTTCCCAGGTGGCTCAGTGGTAAAGAATCTGTCTGACAATGCAGAAGATGCAAGGTCAATCCCTAGGTCCGGAAGATCTGGAGAAGGAAATGGAAACCTACTTCAGCATTCTCTACTGGGAAATTCCATGGAAAGAGGAGGCTGAAGTGCTACAATCCTTGGGTTTCAAAAGAGTTGGACATGACTGAGCATGCATGTGCACACATACATGCATATTTATGTTCAGTAGACATGCTCTGAGTTATTTTCCATGCTCCCCAGGAGCACCTATTAAGTCTTCTCTGCTGATAGGAATACTCTGGTTAGAAAAGGTAACAAAGCAGGCTCATCTTACACATTTAGGCTCCTTGCAGGCTGCTATTTGACACTACCAATGCAGACAGGGGGTTAACAATGAACTGCAAATAAATAATGGCAAGTAAAGGTCTATCTCAATCTGTTTGGGCATCATAACAAACCATACCATAGTCTAGGTGGCTTTATAAACAACAGAAATATGCTTCTCAGAGATCTGGAGGCTGGGAAGTCCAAGGTCATGCTGTCAGCACAGTCTGTGTCTGTTGAGAACTTTCAGGTTCACTGAAGGCCCCTTCTCACTGTGTCCTCACCTGGAGGAGGAGAAGAAGGAGCTCTCTGGGGTCTCTTTGATAAGGGCACTAATGCCATTCATGAGGCCCCACCTTCATAAATTCATCACATTCCAGTGCCTCCCCTCACCCCATCCCTCTCCTAACACCATCACATTTGGCATTAGGATTTCAAAATATTCATTTGGGGGCATTTGAGGGAGGACACATAGCACAGTTATCAGATCACAGCAACGTCCAACTCCTAAACATCCCTCACCAGCTGGTCATAACAGTCCTCAAAGAACATTGGAATACGATATTTTCATCTCCCAAATCCAATTCTCCACCCCCCAGATTCAAAACCAACCTGCTCAGCCAAGGGCATTAATCTCTAGTCATACATTTTTCTTTAATAAATTCAACATGCTCTTTTGTGCTTTGGTAACTTTCTATTTGGTTGACCAAGAATTTCATTTGGTTTTTTTCCAAAAAAATGTTGCGGAAAAACCCAAACAAACTTCTTAGCCAACCCAATAGTTTCTGACCTCTCTTCTCAGAATGACACAGTATTTCTCCTCCACCTGGAGAACTCCTGTTTATCTTTTCTATGATGGTGGTGGATGCTTGTTTTGCTGATGTCTGACACTATCCTGACCCCCAATAAAGAATTATCATTTCCCTCCAGTCTCTGTATTTTGTGCAGCAAAGGGTAAGCCCCACCCCAACTATGGAAACCTAGAGCATTAGACCCCCTGTCTGAGTGCTGGCACGAAGGAGTGGGCATGTGAAAGGTCTCTTTAAAGGGTTAAAGTCTTGAGGGGAAATGCAAACAAAAATAATGGAAGTGGTTAAAGGTCATTTCTCAACAGAGCTTTGTCAACTGTGGCTTTGATGTAAACTCACTACACAGGCTCTTCCAGCTGTAAGATGTTTCATGCTCTCAACTCTCAAAAGCAGTCTTTGTGTCTGGCCTCTGCCAAGCCCTCAACCCCAATTTCATGTTAACACTGAACAACTGTTTCTTGAATCAGGAACTCTTGACTATACAAAATGCCATGTTAACTCTTACTCCTTCTCTAGGTCTGTACCAAAAGTAATATTTAGCCCCTTTTCACTGATCCTTAAGATATCATATGTATTCTAATCACACTCAGAAGAGAGTAACCATTACATCACTGGTACAACTACTACTGGCAGTGATGTCATCGTAGGCATCGCCATCATCAGTGCATGACTGCAGCGGCTTAGTGAGCTTGGGCTGCCATCACAAACGCCATAGGCTGGGTGCTCTAAACAACAGGAACTTACTTATCACAGTTCTGGGAGCTGCAAGTCTGAGACTGAGGTGCTAGCATTGTTGGGTCCTGGTGAAGACCTTCTTTCTGGCCCGGAGATGACTACCTTTACACTGTGTCCTCACAAAGGGGTGAGAGAGCAAGAAATACCAGCACAGCTCTCTCCTTATGATGGCACTAATCCCATCATGGGGGCCCACCCTCATGACCTCATCTAAACCTCACCTCCTCCCAAAGGCTGATCTCCACACATTATCACGTTGGGATTGAGGGCTTCAGCATATGAAGTTTGGAGGGACACAAACATCCTGTTCATAACATGCATCTATGTTTCCAAGAAAAGAAAGTGTTAGTCACAGTTGTGTCTGACCCTTTGCAAGCCCATGGCCTGTAGCCTACCAGGCTCTGTCCATAGGATTCTCCAGGCAAGAGTGCTGGAGTGGGTTGCCATTTCTTCTCCAGCAGATCTTCCCTATCCAGGGATCAAACCTAGGTCTCCTGCATTGCGAGCATATTCTTTACCATCTCAGCCACCAGGGAAGTCAAGGCTAAAAGTCTAGCTAGCTAGACAAAACCAACAGTCAAGACCCTGAAGACAAGGGGTTAATCCTGGGGATGCCCCGCTAAGAGCCCAGAGGGGCAGGCATATGCTCTAGGCTCAGACAACCAGCTAAATCAGTATACAAAGGCATATTGGGCTAAGAAGGCCTGCAAATTTCCCACTGGACCACTCTCACTAATACCCCTTCACATAGGTCTTACGTGTAACTCTTAGTTATGGGATCACTTGAACTCCAAGGGCACAGGGCACTTAGGAACCCACAGAGGAAGAGGAAACCCCACCTGATCTCTTTGTTTGATATGTCAGCTGTCCTCTCTGACCCCACAGACCACCTTACTACCTTTAAGGAGAACACCAACATCATTTGGCAATAAATTTCCTCCCTCCCTCTGCACGTTTTCTCATTATGGGTACTAGTGTCGATTCTCTTCTTTCTGACAGCCTCAGGGCATGACGGAGCATGTAGGGATTCCAAATTTGACCACACATCCTAAGTCTCACTACAAAGGATGCAAATGTTTTGATGGTGGTTAAGAATTTGTGAAAGTCCCAGCTTATTATACTCTGGGGAGCAGGGAAGCCCACCAGTTGGCAGGAAGAGAGAGATTTTTTCACACTGGCACCACAATCCAAAAAGAATCCCTCCAGGCCACATTCTGTGATACTCCAGAACTTCTAGTAAATGATCAAAGACACAGACTATTGGCTTAGAATGGGTGCTGCAGCTGATAAACAAGCCAACAGCAGCCTCTGCCAGCCTCGTGAATCAGTGAGTGTGCTGGACTGAGACAAGCAGAGTGCTTTCCGAAATAACTTTAACCAAATAATTATTTTACTGTTTGCCTTCTTGATTCAGCCCAAGGGTGTCTTGCTCGGGAAAGGGCTGTGATCATTGTTTTGATGAATGGCACTCTGTAAATAAATCTGGAATAAGATTTAGCCTTGTGGAGCTAAAAGGAGACTTGAGATGAAAAAGAATTGAAGATTAAAAAAAGATCATGAGGGAATGAAGATGCTGTGACCTGACCAAGAAGGAAAATAAGAAATCTCTGAAGCTTTTCCACGATACTTGCACAGCACAACTAGTGCATTTAATCTTCTAAAGCTAAATAATCAAGTTATCTGCTCCTCAGAATCCCCTAGTGTGATATAGCTTCCAGCTACCTTAGTTTGGAGGGAATAAGCCGGCATATAGGTATTATTCTTTTCCAAGTTGATTTTACTTTGCTCTTCATACTATAATTCTATGCTTTGATCTTCTGCACACCCATAAAGCTCAGAGTCAAAACACAAAATTTAAGTACAAATGATGAGTGCAAATTTCTATTTTATTATGGGCCTTTTCCTTCTTAATTCTTTTAATAAATTTTCCTAAGCTTCTGTATTTTCAGTATCTTTCATTTATGCTAAGGCTAAACATCACCCACATTAAATAAACATCTTTCTACAAACACAGAAGTAACCAAGACAGAAAGATTAATACACACACACAAAGAATGATATGCCGATTTTAAAAATCTCTTGATTCTCTCACTGTGTATTTAAGACCAATAAATGTCAAACAATTTAAAAATCCTGCTGCATTCCTAAAGTTACATTATAAGATTCAGAACAGTTACAGGTCATAATCTGAGTAAAACAAGGAGTGGAGATTTATTAGTTCTGTATCTGCACATGAGAAGGAAGAAATACATTTTAGGAAACAAGTCCCTATGTGGATTGAAGGTTTTTGACAAAGATGACTGCAGTAGGAGACACTTAGAAAATCATTATCCATTAGAAGTTCTGAGATCTCCTTTAAGCTTGACACAGAAAAGGAAAGAAATGCACTGCGAGAAGTACAACCAATGACCCAGATAATTTCCCCTCTTTAGCTTTTCTCACCAGAGAAGGCAATGGCACCCCACTCCAGTACTCTTGCCTGGAAAATCCCATGGACGGAGGAGCCTGGTAGGCTGCAGTCCATGGGGTCGCGAAGAGTCAGGCATGACTGAGTGACCTCACTTTCACTTTTCACTTTTATGCATTGGAGAAGGAAATGGCAACCCACTCCAGTGTTCTTGCCTGGAGAATCCCAGGGATGGGGTCGCACAGAGTCGGACATGACTGAAGTGACTTAGCAGCAGTAGAAGTAGCTTTTCTCACATATTTCAGTGAATTTATCACAGAAAACAATTGCTTCCACCTTGCTGCCATCAATGAACAAATATCAAGCATCTTTATAGAACGGCAACTAGGTGATATCAGCTCACAGGAAACGACTCAGTTTCTTTATCTGAGGATGGAGGGACTCAGTCCTTAATGGAAGAAAGAGAAGTCAGCCAACAATCATAGTGCAATGCAAGCGCCGTTAGAAGAAGGAAGGAGCTTCCTAGAAGGACAAATAATTCTGTTAGATTAATTCTAATTTTTGAATTCCCTAAAAGAACTCTGCACTCACATCTCAACCTCACGACAAGAGGGATTTACTTCCCAGCCTCTGACTTGGGGTTTGGCCATAGCATTTGCAATGGTTCATGAGACATCACTGATACAAAGAGACTGAAACAGTGCTTGTGAGGCTGAGCTGGCCCAGTCGAGGAAATGCTTACAATAGAACAGAAGACTCCCAGAAAATCACAGAATAGTCTCAGAGGTATGCTGAGATCGTCACAATTAAGGATAGACAAGGAGCATGTCTGTATTGTGGTTATTCTTACAGCCATATTATTTTTTCTATCTATCTACCCATCTTCTATGTATGTATATATGCACAATACATATAGTATAAGTGCACATATTCACACAAAATGCCATCTTTTTCCCTTAGGATATTTTTCATGATATTGTTGGTGAAATATACAATACCCTTCTGTCTCTATTTTTACTTCATATATTTAAATGTACACAACATACTTGATGTTTCTGGTATCAGATGAATACAGGAACATTCTATAATGAAAACATTTGACGTTCTGGTATATTTCTCAGTGGAAGTAATTCACCCTAATTTAATAATTGGCATGTAATCGTATTTGTGTTATTGGAACAGACTGAATTTAAAGCTATTTATTAATTTTACTTGAGCTGAGAACCAAAGCATTTTTCCTCAGTTCCTCTTTTTATGGCAGGTGAATATTTGCATATTTTAAAACTATTAACTACTAAATGCAGCTTCCCTGGTGGCTCAGATGTTAAAGAATCTGCCTGCAATGGAGGACCCAGGTTTGATCCCCTGTAGAAGGGAATGGCAACCCAGTCCAGTATTCTTCCCTGGAAAATTCCACGGACAGAGGAGCCTGGTGGGCTACAGCCCATGGGGCTGCAAAGAGTCAGACACAGCTAAGCGACTAACACTTCACTCTAAATGGCATGGAAATATGGACAGTAACTTAGAACCTCTAAATAATTTTAAGTGGACCAGGAGAATCTATGAATTCAGAGGCCAGGTTCTGTAGATATCAAGTTCACAGAGCTTCAAAGAGACTAATGGAGAAAATTAGTGTTAATAACTCACAGAGGCAATTATCTGCCTATAAGTCTTTAAAGGCCCATTTCATTCAAATTTAAAATAATTAAGGTTCAAGAGATTACAATGACTTCATGCTCTCAGACAAAAAGTAATGAGTATATAAAGGCAAACATATGAATCCCTTTGGCATGTTTATCCCTGATAAATGATAAGAATTTACCAAATATAGTCATTTAGAAATGAGTTACTTTGACCCTTGCCTGATAAATGTTTCATGTGAAGTACAGACCATCAATAAAAGTAAAGTACTTATAGTAAACTCAGAATTGGGAAAGATGATTGTCATTCTACTAAAATGATATTATCCACCTGAAAAGATATTTAGTGCCCATCATAAAGGTCTCACACAAGTCACAGAAACCATGACCTGGGACTCTTAGACTAGCTAACGTGTACACATTCAGAGTCGGTGATACATCACATAGGTTAAGGGGGCATTTGTCTTGATGACATCGTAACAAAACTCATTTCGGCTACCTGTGGCCAACACCTAAGAAAAGGGAAGGGAGGTTGAAATTATCTTCCATATTTGAAGGGAGTCTCAGAATGCTTCAGTTTGAACTTCTGCAGCAAGAGTTTGGTTGATGCACCAAACTTCATTTGGTTAACTTTTAAATGAGATTAAAAAAAAAAAGATTTTAAACTTCTCCTGTATCAACTAAAACCATATAAAGATATCTCACAAGTTCTAAGCCAGTGCTTTTTAATAATGAAAGTGAAAGTGAAAGTAGCCCAGTTGTGTCTGACTCTTTCCAACCCCATGGACTATACAGTCCATAGAATTCTCCAGGCCAGAATACTGGAGTAGGTAGCCTTTCCCTTCTCCAGGGGATCTTCCCAACCCAGGGATTGAACCCAGTTTCCCCGCATTGCAAGTGGATTCTTTACCAGTTGAGCCACAAGGGAAACCCAAGAATACTGGAGTGGGTAGCCTACCCCTTCTCCAGCACATCTTCCTGACCCAGGAATCAAACTGGGGTCTCCTGCCTTGCAGGCAGATTCTTTACCAACTGAGCTAAAACAATACATTTAAAATAATGTATTTTATGTATTAATAATGTATTATTTTTAAATAATAATCTGTTATTAACTTTTTAAAAATCCTGTAATATGGTGCAAATGTTGATACATTGCTAGAGTTCCTAGAGACTGAAATACAGTTATAACCAAATCATCTTCTTTAGATAATACACATACTACACATACATACAACTTTGTTTTAGAAGCTAAATTACCTATCAATTCAACCATTTCAGAAATAGAAAATAGAGAAATTGAAGATTATTTTTAGTTTTAACTTTTGTTTCTTACATCTTTTCTGTTGCCTACTAATTTTTGTTCCAGTTTGTTTTAGTATTTTCCATTCATGCTTAAAAAAAAAATACTACTCTGCTGGAGATTTTCTCAGGCAATGAAACAAAACTAAAAGCTATTTATTTCTATCTCTTGGCAGAACACCTAGAGTTAAATTACAAATTCAGGGGACCACTCAAAAAACTATGTAATATATATTTTTATTATTATTTTAGAGTAAATTTTCATTTATTTATGATGTTTATGGCATCATAATTTTTCACAAAAAGTTTTTAAATCCAAATAGTCAATGCTAGGAATGCAATTTTTTCTTAACTGTTGAACATTTCTCATCTTCCATGCTGAATATAATTGAACCAAATAGCTGGATGAAAAAAACAATGGATATTTAAAGTAAAACATATTTAATACAGAGAGCTGCTGAAGAATTTGAGGTAAACTGGCAGGGTAGAAGGGGAAGCTCAGGTAATCCAGAGATCAGTGGCTTAGGGAAGATGCACTAATCCTTGGGTTACCACATCACCCACTTGTGGGTGTTTGTCCAGAGGAACAGAAATCAGGACCTCAAAGAGACACCTGCACTCACACGTTCATGGCAGCATTACTCCTACAGTCAAGACATGGATACAGCCTAAACGCCCATGGCTGGATGGGTGAATGAAGGAAATACGGTCTATACATACAATGGAATATCATTCAGCCTTAAAAAATGAGAAATCCTGCCATTTGCAACAACACCGGTGGCCTTAAATGGCTTTGTTATGCTAAGTGAAATAAACCTGACACAGAAAGACAAATACTGCAGGACCTCATTTATACATGGAATCTAAAAACGTCAAACTCATGGAAACAGAGTGGAATGGTGGTGCCCAGGGTTTAGGGACAGAGGAGATGGGAATTTAAAGTCAAAGGAGACAGAATTTCAATTACGCAAGGTGGATACAGTCTGGAAATCAATACACATCAGAGTGGTTGTAGCAAATAATACTGTATTGGACACGTTACATTTTGTTCTTATTTAAAAATAGAAGAAGAACTGAGGAAACCAGATCTGAAAGAGACATGTGTACCCCAATGTTCATCGCAGCACTGTTTACAATAGCCAGGACATGGAAGCAACCTAAATGCCCATCAGCAGATGAATGGATAAGAAAGCTGTGGTACATATACACAATGGAATATTACTCAGCCATTAAAAAGAATACCTTTGAATCAGTTCTAATGAGATGGATAAAACTGGAGACCATTATACAGAGTGAATTAAGCCAGAAAGATAAACACCAATACAGTATACTAATGCATATATATGGAATTTAGAAAGATGGTAACAATAACCCTATATGCAAGACAGAAAAAGAGACACAGATGTACAGAACAGACTTTTGGACTCTGTGGGAGAAGGCGAGGGTGGGATGATCTGAGAGAACAGCATCGAAACATGTATATTATCAAGTGTGAAACAGATCACTAGCCCAGGTTGGATGCATGAGACAAGTGCTCGGTGCTGGTGCACTGGGACGACCCAGAGAGATGGGATGGGGAGGGAGGTGGGAGGGGGGTTCGGGATGGGGAACACATGTAAATCCATGGCTGATTCATGTCAATGTATGGCAAAAACCACTACAATATTGTAAAGTAATTAGCCTCCAACTAATAAAAATAAATGGAAAAAAAATTTAATGAAAAAAATAAAAAAAGATTAAAAAAATAAAGCAAATAATAAAATCTATGCCCCCTCAAAAAAATAATAAAAATAAAAAGAAGAACCAATAGGGTGGGAGGAAACTTTCAGAGTTGATGGACCTGCCTACTGCCTTGATGATGGTGGTGGTCTCACAGAACTATAATGATCCCCAAATTTGAGAAGTGTATGTATTAAATAAGTATAGCTTTTCACATGTCAGTCAACCTCAATGAAGTTATTTTTTAAAAAAAGAAAATTATGAAAGAAACTCAAATATTAAAGTCAAGGAGAAAAACAATAGCTTATATATTAATAAAAGTGTTATAGCATCCTATTCTCAAATAAATAATTTTGTAACTCCTATTGAGTATGACTGATGATCATAGGAAAAGGAAGGAGGAAAGGGAGGGACTAGAACTCTTGAGTGTCAGTCAGGAGTTAACATGGGCTTGTATTTAATACAAAAACTATGTGCTAATTTTGTTCATAAAACAACTATGGCTCCACAAAGTTACATAACTTGTCCAAAGTCACTCAAATTTCACAACTGAGACAGGAATCCACATCTATCTGAACTCAAATATTGGCATTTAACCCTAGTTCTGCTCCTAAAAGTTATAACCCTTCTCTATGCACTGGTTTAGCTGTTTACAAGAACTTTGGGTTCTTCTTGTAAGATTGGATAAACAATGCATTTTTGTTTAAATAAATAAATAAATTTCTCCAATTGTAAAACTCTAGTATTCACAGAAGATCATTTGAATGCCTAGTTGACAGCTTCAACCCTTCAGAGACACTGAAAAAGAGATATTTTTAATGAAGAAAACATGAAAATATATATTACATTTTTATTTTGTTAAAATATATTTAATTATACTGATACATGTTTATTTGTTCAATTTAATAATTAAACAAAACCATTTTATGGTTCTGAATACTACTGAATGCGATTAACTTCAAAAATTTGTTTAACTCTTTATAAGACAGCAATTTGGAGATCTGGATCTAAGTTCAGATTGTTTCAATGCTTCCATGGCTATCATAACCAGGAAACTCTGTGACTTCAAAAATGGAAGGAGGGGTCAGGGCCTACATTTACTATCTCATCCAGCAAATACACCAAAGTTTTGTAAATTATCATTTCCCCTTGTGTATATCAGTTTTCTAACAAATTAGTTGGAAGGTGTTGTATTTTATATCTGAAACCAATGTATCTGAGATATAGTAACTACTCTGTCAGGTGACTAAAGCTAATATCTACAAGTAAAATCATGTCCATGGTAATACCCTTGACATGATGTGGTGAAGATGGCACTTTACCTCTATGATATTCCTCCACAAAATCCATAACCATAACTAATCATGAAAAACAGACAGCAGACCAATCTCGATTGAAGGGCATTCTATAAAATGCTTAGGTTTCTCTAATGGCTCAGTGGTAAAGAATTCACCTGCCAGTGTAGGAGACGTGCGTTCAATCCCTGGGTCAGCAAGATCCCCTGAAGGAGGAAATGGCAACACACTCCAGCATTCTTGCCTGGAAAATCCCATAGATGGAGAAGCCTGGCTATGAAAGGGTCACAAAGAGAAGACAACTGAGCAACTAAGCATGCACACATGCTATAAAAAGCCTGACTGGCACGGCTGAAACCTCTCAAGGGTATTAAGACAAAAGAAAGTCTGAGAAACTGTCATAGCCAAACAGGTCCTAAATGCACTGTGGTATTTTTGGATGAAATCTTAGAGCAGAAAAAAACAACATTAAGTAAAAACTAGGGAAACATGACAAAAACAAAAGCTTTAATTAATAGTAATGTGTCAATACTGATTCATTAATGGTAACAAATGTACTGTATTAGTAGGTTACCGAGAGAAGAAATTAGGTACAGGATATGCAAACTTTTTGTACTAGCTTAGCAATTTTTCTGTAAATCTAAAATTGTTCTAACACAAAAAAATATTTCATACCGCTCTCATTTCAAGGATTTTAAATTTTATTTCCAAGGCTGTTTCTTCCAGTGTGTAAATATGAAAAGCTTTTAGAGCAGACAAATCTCATTTTCTGAAATAGAAATCATGAAAAAAAAAAAACGTAAAACTTTTCAAAAAAGTTTTTTCCAAACTAAGACTCTCCATAGCATAAGCTTTCCCACCCCAAGACAGTAGTTCCTTTAGGACCCATTAGAAGATAATGATCTTGAGGACTGATCTTGAGGAATGAAGTCTGATTTAGGACAAGACTCTGCTCTTTTCTTAATCATTGTGCTTGCCTCACTGGTATTATTTTCATTCTACAGATTTCCTGCGTGAATATTTTTTCACTTCTTTTGTCATTTTGTGAGGTTCAGTTTGGTAAAGAAAATTGGATACCTTACAAATCTACATTATTAGTGCTCATATGCTCAGTCGCGTTTGACTTTGCGACCCCATGGAATGCATCCCACCAGGCTCCTCTGTCCATGGGATTTCCCAGGCAGGAATACTGGAGTGTGTTTTCATTTCCTGCTCCAGGGGATCATGCAGACCCAGGGGTCGAACCTGAGTTTCCAGTGTTTCCTGCACTGGCAGGCAGAGTCTTGACCACTGTGCCACCTGAGAAGCACATTATTAGACAAAGGTCAACGAAAATATTCTATGAAACTTAAAAGTGAACCCAACGATGGAGATGGCCCCATCCACCTCTTCCTATCGAAACCCCACTCTTCCGTCAGGGCACTTCACTCCCCACTCTAGATGCTCTAACTTAGACTAACACATAACCAAGCAAGCCCCCCTATGACCAATGAAAAATAGTAAAAAAAAAACTGTCTATTTAGAAAAAATATACAAAATAACTGCTAAAATTTTCTCTTTGAATCCAATATATATTCTCATAAACTTTATTTTGGGATCAGCCTTTATACCCTTCCCTCTCACTATATATTATGACAACTAATAAAATTCAAATACTTCCTGTTTTTTAATTTTTGCCTTTTTAAAAATATTTATTTTATATAGTATAGTTGATAGAGCTAAGATGGACATCTGGACAGTCATTAGTTAAATAAAAATTATTTTAAAGTCAAATCTAGCTATTGATACAAACCCTACACTAAGATCTACTGTTCTAGGGAATAAGTTTTATATACAGTGTATCTTGGGAATGTAATCATTTTAGAATGAAGAAGCGTGTCCTAATAGCTTCCAAACAACAAAGGATAAAGATGCAGGGCTGGACCCCTGAGACTGGTCAGATCCTTTTGTTTTCACAACCATCTGACCTTCAAGAACCATGGATCCGCCCCTCAGGAAAACCCAAGTGGAATATGGCTCTTAAGCTAGGGAAGAAAAGCCTTGGTGTATTTCAACTCTGTGCTTTTATTTTGTTTAATTTTATTCTTATAGGAAGAAGTTATTTTATATTGCCATCCTGGAATGCTCAAGATACCTCTGATATTAGGTCCCCTGACAAACTATGAAGTGTCCATAAGTAGCCAGGTAGAATTTGACTGCTTGACTTGTAGAAAAATGAGGAAATGCTTGTGCAGCTCACAGGGAATTATCTCATGAAGGTAGAAAAGAATGCATCAATAATAATGTAATGTGAATCTAAAATCTTAAAAGCAAAAAATTAAAAATACTAAAAATAATATTCGATAATTGGTTTAAAACCTAAAATATTATTAATACAACTTTTAATATATTTTAATACATATCTATGTATTCTTTGGACTGTGTGGATCACAACAAACTAGAAAATTCTGAAAGAGATGGGAATACCAGATACCTGACCTGCCTCCTGAGAAATCTGTATGCAGTCAAGAAGCAACAGTTAAAACTGGACATGGAACAACAGACTGGTTCCAAATCAGGAAAGGAGTACGTCACAGCTGTATATTGTCACCCTGCTTATTTAACTTATATGCAAAGTACATCATGTCACCCTGCTTATTTAACTTATATGCAAAGGATATCATGAGAAATGCTGGACTGGATGAAGCAGAAGCTGGAATCAAGACTGCCAGGAGAAATGTCAATAACCTCAGATATGCATATGACACCACACTTATGGCAGAAAGGGAAGAAGAACTAAAGAGCCTCTTGATGAAAGTGAAAGAGGAGAGTGGAAAAGTTGGCTTAAAACTCAACATTCAGAAAACTAAGATCATGGCATCTTGTCCCATCTCTTCATGGCAAATAGATGGGGAAACAGTGGAAACAGTGACAGACTTTCTTTTCTTGGACTCCAAAATCACTGTGGATGGTGACTGCAGCCATGAAATTAAAAGACACTCCTTGGAAGTTATGACCAACCAAAACAGCATATTAAAAAGCTGAGACATTACTTTGCCAACAAAGGTCCATCTTAGTCAAAGCTATGGTTTTTCCAGTAGTCATGTATGGATGTGAGACTTGGACTGTAAAGAAAGCTGAGCACTAAAGAATTGATACTTTTGAACTGTGGTGTTGGAGAAGACTCTTGAGAGTCCCTTGGACTGCAAGGAGATCCAACCAGGCCATCCTAAAGGAAATCAGTCCTGAATATTCATTGGAAGGACTGATGCTGAAGCTGAAACTCCAATACTTTGGCCACCTCAAGCAAAGAAGTGACTCACTAGAAAAGACTCTGATGCTGGGAAAGTTTGAAGGTGGGAGAAGGAGGGGACGACAGAGGATGAGATGGTTGGATGGCTTCACCAACTCAATGGACATGAGTTTGAGTAAACTCCGGGAGTTGGTGACGGACAGGGAGGCCTGGCGAGCTGTAGTCCATGAAGTCACAAAGAGTAAGACACAACTGAGCAACTGAACTGAATACACATCTAAGATATATTTTTATGGCTGCAAATTATTATATACTCTAATAAGAAATCTCATTTTGTATAACTAATTCCTTATTATTGAGCATTTATTTTTTAAATATATTTTATTTTCAAAATTATCCTAAAACAAAACTGATTTTTTTCCCTCTTGGTATACATTTTTGTGGATTTTTAACAACTGCATAGATTTGTACAACCACCACCATAATCAGATGGAGAAATGTTTCATTCTCTACAAACTCCCTTATGCTGTCCTCTTTATAGTCATATCCTTATCCTATTCATATCCCCTAACAACCACTAATTTTTTTCGTCACTATAGTTTTGGCCACTTCATGAATATTAAATACATGAAATCATCTGGTCTGTAGCCTTTTGACACTGTCTTGTCTCACTCAGCATAATGCCTTTACAATTCATCAAAGTTGCTGCATGTATCACTACTTTTCACTACTCAGTAGTATGCCATGGTATGGATATACCACAGTCACATTAGACATTTACCCACTGAAAGATATGTGGTCTATGTGAAGTTTCTGACTATTATGAATAATTCTGCTAGGAAAATTTATGTACAAGTTTTTCTGTGATCATGTCTGTTTCTCTCGGATATACACCCAGTAGAATCACTGACTCATATAGTAATAATGTTTAACCTTTCAAGGAAATGCCACAGTACTTTCCAAAGCAGTTGCTTTATTTTATCTTCCCATTAGTAGTGTATCAGTGTTCTAATTTCTCTACATCTTTGTCAGCACTTATTATTATCATCAACACTCAGTTTTTTTTTTTTTTTTGTATAGCTCTTCTAGTATGCATGAAGCAGTATGTCATTGTGATCTTGATTTGTATTTTCCTAGTGACTAATGATGGTGACCACCTTTTTATATGCTTATTGACCTTTTGTATATCTTATTTGGAGGAATGTCTATGAGTTTCTTTACCAATTTTTACTGAGGCTAATGTATGACACATAAAATGGCTGTAAGGAAGTAAACTAATACTTAAAACTGCTTTTTTTTCTAAGCAGTCTAGATGTTTCAAACTTCTTTTCTATATCTTATCTGTATTTTTAAATGATGTATTGCTTTTATAAATTAAAATGCAATTTTAATATTCTAAGTTGTTAATCAAGGTCTCTAAACATCTCTATCAAATGTAACATTACCTTCCTACTCTGGTCCTCCACCTAATCTATTTTCACTGAAAATTCACCTCATCTAGCAATCCCACCTCTGAAAATATATCCAAAGGAAGCGAAATCACTATTTTAAAGATATATCAATATTTCCACTGAAAATTCACCTCATCTAGCAATCCCACCTCTAGGAATATATCCAAAGGAAGTAAAATCACTATTTTAAAGACATATCAATACTCTCATGTTTGTTGTGGCGTTGTTCACAATAGTTAAGACGTGGAAGCAAACTGTCTATAGACAGATAAATGGGTAAATAAAATGTGGTATATATACAGAATGGAAGACTATTCAGCCTTTAAAAAGCAAGTCCTTTCACTTGTGACAAGATGGGAATCTTGAGGGTATTATACTAAGTGATATAAGTCAAACAGAGAACACACAGTCTGATCCCACTTATATGTGGAATCTAAAAAAGCTAAACTCACAGAAACAGAGAGTAAATTACTAGATGCCAGGGCCTGGGGGCAGGGAAAATGGGGAAACGTTGATTAAAGAGTACAAACTTCCAGCTATAAGAGGAATAAATTCTTGGAATCTAATGTACATCTCAGTGACTATAATTAATAATAGGTATTGTATATTGAAAGCTGCTATGAGAGTAGATCTTGAATGTTCTCAACACACACACACACACACACACACACACAGGCGAACTATGTGAAATGTTTAGTGGGCTAACTAACCATTTTGTGGTAATCATTTCAGAATATATATGCATATCAAATCACTATGGTGTACATCTTAAACTTATTATATATCAACTATAACTCAATAAAGCTGGAAAAACACTTTCTGAATGTCAATATAGAAAATAAATTTAAAATTTTTTCTATTTTAAAAATTCAAAACTAAATAAATAAAATCTTAAAGACAGTTTGCTCTTAACTTTCCTTTGTTAACTATTTTTCCTTATCCTCTTAAGAATCAGAAGAAAAAATATATATGCAGAGGTATACCCCGTGTGCATGTTTCTGAAAATGGTACATGGCAATGCTATTTGGTAAATTATATTTCAGATACAAAAGGAAGGTCTGAAATTTGAGTATGCAATAGAAACTACTCTTGCTTCCTATGCATTATACTAGTTTTCCTATCTAAAATACCCATGACAACATGGAAGAGAAACTGAATTTTGTCCAAAGCATGAAAACAGTACATCATGGGTGCTAGTTTTTTTTTAAGATCTGTTGATTGTATCTTCAGGATAGTTGGCCCTGATTAGAGTTATAAGTACAGGGCTCCCCTGTGAGAAAAGTAAGACTTGTGAAATGTAAACAGACTGGTGGAAATGCAAACATATTTTCATTTACTAATTGCTGTAATCAAAGCAGAGCTCATAAATCATTAGCTTTGAAAAGGTATAAACAGAAGTAATAAATTGATTAATCATGTTCTATAAAGGCATTTTAAAAATGTGTTTTAACTCTTGTCAACTTTTCAGATAGGAACACTGGAATCAGAGATAAAAATTAACCTGTGGAATCTTGCATTCTGGAAGGAAAGGCCATCTGATTCCAAACCTCATTCTTCAATCTCCATGCCAACCTTTCCGAAACATCAAAATGCCTTCTCTTCTTTCTTATTCTGTTTTATTTTTATTTAAATGCTAAAAAAGACCCACTAAACTAATTTCATGACCCACTCATTTGATTTTCTGCTTGAAGGCTTCTGCCCTAAGCAACAGGCTTAATTACAAAGACATTGAGACTTTAGGAAATGCTTTTATATATCAAGATCATCTTATTCACAGAACGCTGCTTTGAAGAAGATCGAGCAGTTAGGGAAACTATCAATGCTATAGTCAGGCTCGCCCAGCTAGTTTATCACAGAATTAGAGGACTTAAACCCACAGCTCTGACTCATAATCCTCCCCTCTCCTCAGCCCCTCCATCTGTCCAGCACTGACCCCAGCCACAGTCCTCACTTGTCTGGACCCCTACAGTCATGGCCAGTGGGTCTCTGGCCTGTCTCCTTCACTCTGAAAGGCCATTCTGCCCAGAACAGCCTCCGTGATCCTTGCAAAACTAAGTTAAGTTCTAGCTCTGCTCTGCTCATAGCCCTTCCACTGGTGCAGACAAAGCATATTCTAGAAGTACCCCATGACCTGGCTCACAGCCTCTGCCCCACACACTTACAGACACACAGTCACATATACACATGCATGTATACACAGACAATACACATAAAATGTACAATATATGTCCATATGCACACATGCAAATATGGGTACACACATGTGCACACCTACATACACAATCCAAATACGCACTTGCAGAAAGAAACAAACGTACACACATATGCACATGCCAACACACCCAAACATAATGCATGTATATGGACACATACACGTAAACACATATATAAGCACACACAAGGGTGCACTCTGCTCTTTCATTTATTTGGCTGATACATTTCTGGCTTGTTTATCTTCAGTGGGAAAGAAAAATCTTTTAAATTATCCTGTTGCTCACATATGTCTAAAACCCACACTGCAGAGGGGATATCACGAAGCAATTTAGCCTGAGACAGAGTTTGGAAATAATGTCAGGATTGGTTTAAAAAGCACTATTTGAATTTTATTAGTCACCAGGATACACAATGCGAGTGAGGGTTATGGAGTTGTTCAGTCCTGAGCTGTTTTCGATCCAAGGACTGGAGCACAACAGGCTTCCTTGTCCTTCACCATTTCCCAGAGTTTACAGCATACAGTAACACCCATTGGAGGTGGAACATTTTAGAGCTTTCTTTCTGTGTTTATTTTTTTTCAAAGGGAAGAATTCTCACTGTTTTCCACGTAAGGCACTCGGTGCCCCTGCCTGGGCTGCACAGCAGGCTGCCGTGTGACTGGAGGAGTGAGGCGTCCTGAGAGCTGGGCTGTTCTGGGACAGGAGAGGGTGAGCAGGCAGCCCCAGCACCAGGCCCACGTGTGTGTTCTGTAATGCGTGTGCATCATCACAGAGTCCTGCTCACGCTGCCGGGGCCCCTGCACAGCCGGCTCACGCCTGCCCAGCACCTGCACGCTCACTCTCCTCTCCTGAACGTCCTTCCCCCGGTCCCAGCTCAGCCCCTCACTCGGCTCCTTCAGACTCTGTGCAAAGCCGGCATCATACTCCCATCATCGCATGTGAAACGCTCCAGATCTCACTCCACTCGTCGGATTCTCCCCACTTACAGGACTAAGACACAGTCTCTTTCAGTCACTGTGCCCAGCTCATAGTGGTTCTCAGCACACTGCTTTTGTAAGAATGAATGAAGTATTACACATTGCAAACTGCTTTTTACAATGAATAAGTTCACAACAAACTCTAAAATTCAATTTCTTATACCTTGCCTTGATTAGTGGCTAAGTTTTAGATTTTTATACACACACACACACACACACACACACACATATAAATTTTCAAGATAAAGATAAAAGAAATCTTTTCTGGGCTTCATTCAAATTTCAGTGTACCCCTGCTGTTTAATCTCTAAGATGAAGACTCCTGACTCCTAAATCAACATATTCCCTTTAAAATGCCAAGAGCATCGTGTGAAATACAGATTTGCTTTCCACAGCAGGCTTGCTTTCTCCAAACGTTTCCTTGCAAAAGCCTTCTTTTGCTCTGCAATCTGCTTTTCCTTCCCAATCGCTAGCCACCCAGATGCCTGTATGCCTGCTTCCTCTTAGCAGGAAGAACAATTCACCTTTCACTCTGAGAACAGAAATTGGATGAAAAAAACATGCAGAACCAAATCTCCTACACTAGAATTCCAGTGCTGGGGCGGAAACGCAGTACTGCAATAGCAAATTGGAACTGGCAATTTCACACCTGGCCCATTCACATATTCATTCATTCGTTTGTTTAAATGTGTTCACCCAGGCAGGCGAGCTCGAGGGCTGTCAGAGTGGACGGTACTACGCAGTTCCTGACATCAGGAAGTCACAGTCTTGATGCCAAGGAAGACCCAGTATTTAACACAAGGATGCTGGGAAACGTTGAAATGCCAAATTCATGCAATCAAGGGGTCCTCAAGTCCTGTCATGCAACCTTTCAGATATACAGGTAATATATTAATAATTTCAGATATACAAGTAATACAGCATTCACAGCTATTTGGGGATTCATACTTTATTTTTAGAGTTAATGACAGTAAATTTTCCATGTTTATTTAGTTGCTAAGTCATGTCCGACACTTTGCAACCCTATGGACTATAGCCCGCCAGGCTCTTCCTGCTGGTTGATGACAAAGGGAAACTTCCCAGGCATTTGTTCTAGTGACATACCGATTTCTAGTTTTCATTTGTATGAGAAAAAGGAGAGCTGCTGCCTTAAAAGAGCATGTGGGGTTCATGAGTAACAACACAAAGAATCCAGCCAGGGAAAGCAAGGCCAAAGTCGGTGTGCTAGGACCCGGGCAGGGGGAACAGTGCTGTACGTTATGCTCGAGGCAAGAGCTGCTGATGTAAAGTCCTCACACTGACCACTCTTGGAACTGAACTAGCCTCATAAACCACTCGTCACCTACTAACATATTTTGCTGAAGATTGCTAAAGATACTAAATCCAAGAGATACACTAGAGAGATCTCAGGATGTCTGAATTTGTGGAAGTAAACAAAAAGTCTGAGAAGGCACTGATGCTTTTTCTGAACTGCCTGGAGCATTCACAGCCATTTGGGGATTCATACTTCATTTTTAGAGCTAATGACAGTAAATTTTCAATGGTTATTTAGTCGCTAAGTCATGTCCAACACTTTGCAATCCTATGGACTATAGCCCACCAGACTCCTTTGTCCATGGGATTCTCCAGGCAAGGATACTATAGTGAGTTGCCATTTGCTTCACCAGGGTATCTTCCCAATCCAGTGATCGAATTTGGCGCACCGGTATTAGCAGGCAGATTCTTTACCACTGAGCCACCAGGAAGCTGGGAGAAGGCAGTGGCACCCCACTCCAGTACTCTTGCCTGGGAAATCCCATAGACAGAGGAGCCTGGTAGGCTACAGTCCATAGGGTCGCGAAAAGTCAGACACGACAGAGCGACTTCACTTTCACTTTCATGCACTGGAGAAGGAAATGGTAACCCACTCCAGTGTTCTTGCCTGGAGAATTCCAGGGATGGGACCTAGTGGGCTGCTGTCTATGGGGTCGCACAGAGTCAGACACGACTGATGTGACTTAGCAGCAGCAGTAGCAGCAGGAAGCTGCCTACCACTTGTCATCATTCAGTCGCTCAATCCCATCCAACTCTTTGCAACCCCATGGACTGCAGCACGCCAGGCCTCCCTGTCCTTCACCATCTCCTGAAGCTTGCTCAAACTCATTTCCATTGAGTCAGTGATGCCATCCAACCATCTCATCCTCTGTCGTCCCCTTCTGCTCCTGCCTTCAATCTTTCCCAGCATCAGGGTCTTTTCAAATGTGTCAGCTCTTCCCATCAGGTGACCAAAGTATGGAGTTTCAGCTTCAGCATCAGTCCTTCCAATGAATATTCAGGACTGATCTCCTTTAGGATGGACTGGTTGGATCTCCTTGCAGTTTTAGGAACTCTCAAGAGTCTTCTCCAACACCACAGTTCAAAGCATCAATTCTTCGGTGCTCAAGACTTCTTTATGGTCCAACTCTCACATCCATACATGACTACTGGAAAAACCAGAACTTTGACTAAGATGGACCTTTGTTTGCAAAGTAATGTCTTTGGTTTTTACTATGCTATCAAGGTTGGTCATAACTTCTCTTCCAAAGAGCAAGCGTCTTTTAATTTTATGGCTGCAGTCACCATCTGCAGTGATTTGGAGCCCAAGAGAATAAAGTCAGCCACTGTTTCCACTGTTTCCCCATCAATTTGCCATGAAGTGATGGGACCAGATGCCATGACCTTAATTTTTTAAATGTTGAGTTTTATGCCAGCTTTTTCACCCTCCTCTTTCATCTTCATCAAGAGGTTCTTTAGTTCCTCTTTGCTTTCTGCCATAAGTGTGGTGTCTTCTGTGTATCTGAGGTTATTGATATTTCTCCTGGCAATCTTGATTCCAGCTTCTGCTTCATCCTGCCTGGCATTTCACATGATGTACTCTGCATAGAAGTTAAATACGTATGGTAACAAAATACAGCCTTGACGTACTCTTTTCCCAATTTGGAACCAGTCTGTTGTTCCATGTCTGGTTCTAACTGTTGCTTCTTGACCTGCATACAGGTTTCTCAGGAGGCAGGTAAAGTGGTCTGGTATTTCTATCTCGTTAAGAATTCTCCACAGTTAGTTGTGATCCACACAGTCAAAGTCTTCAGCATACTATTAGCCGGCAAAAATTACATCTTAATATTTGACTTATTTTCTCACAATTTAGTTTTTCCTTTTCATAAGTATGTTAAAACAAAGAAGAAATATTCAACTATCTACCAGTTACAGATACACAAAAGACTTCATTACTTTTAATCAAAAGGCATATTAAAAAAAAATCTTATACATAGTCCTGGGTGTTCATTGGAAGGACTGATGCTGAAGCTGAAACTCCAACACCTCATAGAAAGAGCTGACTCAGTGGAAAAGACCCTGATGCTGGGAAAGATTGAGGGCAGGAGGAGAAGGGGACGACAGAGGATGAGATGGTTGGATGGCATCACCGACTCAATGGACATAGGTTTGGGTGGACTCCGGGAGTTGGTGATGGACAGGGAGGCCTGGCGTGCTGCGGTTCATGGGGTCACAAAGAGTCGGACACGACTGAGCGAGTGAACTGAACTGAACTATACATAAATTAATGATGAGTCTCAGTTTGTTAGTTTTCTGCAGTTCTGTGTGTGTGTGTGTGTGTGTGTGTGTGTGTGTGATTGGAAGTTGCTGTTCAGTCACTTATAACTAATTCTCTTAATACTTCTTCTATTTTCTTACAGTAATCTGATTTGGGGTTCAGTATCACATGTGTCCATGTGTGTGTGTGAATGTGTGTGTATGAATATGTAACAGTTATATGAGTGATAGCATATATTATACATTTAATATAAAAACATTTTAATAATAATACCAACTAGAAAAATAATTTCTCATGTTAGAAAATATATACTAAATTACATAGTTATGGTAACTTTAAATTTGCCCCCAAAACACCATTTTCAGACAATTCAAGATTTAGGTCATAATTTTTCAGGATTTTGATCAAATGCCATATTCTCAAAGAGATCTGCCCTCCACTCTCCCTGGGTTTCTCCACTGTATTCTCCCCACACCTTGTGTTTCCCTTCACTGTTCCTATTACCATGTCTCCTGCATATATATGAAGAGTCCTCCTCCTGAGACAGGCTCTGCTTCATTTAAACATCGCAGCTCTAGGGAGCAACGTCTGCTCTGCATGCAGCAAACCCCTTCCGCCTCTGTCTACCTCACAGGTCAGTCCTGTAGGAGCCGTCCACGGAATCTGCACATTTTTCCTGGACCTTATATGTGCATGCTCAGTCATGTCCGAGTCGTTGTGACCCCATGGACTGGAGCCCGCCAGGGCTCTATCCATGGGATTTCCCAGGCAAGAATATTGGGATGAGTTGCCATTTCCTTCTCCAGGGGATCTTCCCCACCCAGGGATTGAACCTGCGTCTCCTGAATTGGCAGGTAAATTCTTTAAACACTGTGCCACCTGGGAAGCCCATATATCTGTGTGTGTGTGTGTGTGTGTGTGTATGTGGGTGTGGGTGTGTGTGTGTGCACGCGTGCTCAGTTGCCCAGCTGTGTCCACCTCTTTGCGACCATATGGACTGTAGCCAAGGGACTCCAAAGACCATTAACACTGATGCTGCTGCCTTCCTCCAACACCTTTCTGTGCAGTTCTCAACCACACCTCGGCAAGTATTTCATCTTCTCTCAGGGATACCTGTTCCCCATGTGACTCAGTATTGGCATGGAGCACCCCTGTGCCAGGACCCTTCCTCTGATCCCCACCTTCTAGCTCACATCCCTCATCTACAAACACAGAGCAAGCAGACCCCGACCTAGACATCTATTTAATATAATAACTCACTTCCATCATAATCAGCTTGCCCTTACCCCTCAGTGCTGCTTGAATAACTTTATTTTCCGTTTACCTTTTTGTTCAAAGAATCAGAACAATGTAGGGGGCAGACCACCAGTTAGTAAGAGAAGACCCAAGTTCTGATCACAAGCCCTTTCCTCCTTAGATGTTTGATATGGAGCAGTTCACTCATTGTCTTCAAATTAGCTTCAGGCTAATTTGTAGAATGTGAATAGCCTGCTCCTAAGAATGCTTTGGGGAAAACACGAGCTTAAAGATCTTTACAAAAGCTGTATAAACCACTTTAAAGAATTATTTAACTAAGTTATATTATTTTGGCAGCTTTTGGAAGTGGAAAAACAAAGTAAGAAAGCAGAAGCTTCATTCCGCCCAGAGGACAATCATTCCTTTTTCAAATGCAGGATATTTTTAAGCAAAAGAATAATATTACTGACAGTCTGAAGAGTGAAAAACACAAATTTAAGTTTACCTAATAGAGAACAGAAATAACATTTGTTTTAAAATATTGTATATAACTGTCACCTATGTTTTCTCAGGCTTCATAAAGTACAAATGGTATTGGTAATTTTAAATTGCACATCACTGAGAACTTCCATCCACTGTTGCTGAGTGTCCAGCACTCTTCAGAACTGCAGCATCATTTTGAGAGTTGGACCTAGGGATAGTCTGTATGTGTTCACAGATGCTCTCTTATGTCAGGAGGTGTCTCCCAGGATAACCTTCATCTTATTCTCCCTTACAGAATCCAGCCTAGTCTCCCAAGAGAATGCAGCACAGTGACCATTTTATAGGATGCACTTGTTTAAAGTTTGTAAACTCAGAGCTTGAGAATGGCCATTGGGCTACAAATACCAAAAAAGAAAAAAAAAAAAAAAAACGAAAAGAAAAGATATACTAGCATGAAAAAAAAACCAAAACAGAAGAATTTACAAGGGTTGCACTGACTGTCTGTAATAAACCAGGAAAATTACAGTAAGAAGCTATTTAGACTTGACTCCAAGGACTAAAGTGTTAAATATTCTGTTGAACAGACAGCTGATCTTGATTGAGACCCACTCTAAACAATTCTGTGAATTCACTGGCAGTGACTGCAGTCTCAGAGAGAAAGAAAGAAACTCCGTGCAGAGGTCATCCTGGCCTACTCTCCAATTCAGGCAAAGCGAATGTGCTCCTCATCTTTACCTGAGTTCAACCCAAAGCGAGAAACCAGAGCAAAATGTTATTTAGAATAAGAATGTATACACCAAAGAAGATAAGAAGAAAAGCACCTCAAGTATTTATACATTTAGTCAAGAAAGGAAACAACTCACCACAGAGTTCAACTGTGTTTTTCTTTCAAACTAACTGGAAGGTATAATAAACAAGATGAGATCTTTGGGGCACAGTCTTATGAAGGATTCTACTGAGACTGAGAGAAAGCTAAACTGAGAAGTAACAAAAAATGAACAGGGATTATGCAATGTTTCCCTAGTTCAAGACAGGAAGAACATAGTCTTGGGAAAGGGTGTCATGTCAGCATCTACAGAGACAGTGGATTTTGGGAGGATGGCTGGTGAGCAAGGTCTCTGGAAAATAGAGCTTGAGGCAAAACTCAAGATCTAATATTTCACTGGGCGGAACAGTCTCAGCAAAAGTGTGTGAGAATGGTAGTGAGGCAGGAAATCTTGGATGGGAAGCAAATACTTGGCATGCAACTGAGCCATTGATTTATTTATTTTATAAAAACTTATTGTATTCAAATCTAGTTGATTTACAATGTTGTGTTAGCTGCTATACAGCCAAGTGATTCAGTTAAACATATATATTGTTTCCCATATTCATTTCCATTATGGTTTATCACAGGATATTGAATCTGGTTCCCTGTGCTATACAGTAGGACCTTGGTGTTCATCCATCCTATATGTAATATGAACCATTTATTTACAATTTTCACTTATGAAAAAGGGAAATAAATCTGACAGGTGTTCAGCACTACAATACACCTCTGGACATACTGGGTTAGCCAGAGAGTTCGTTTGGGTTTTCTTAGCATCTTTCTCGGATGCAATGAAAAAACCCGAACAAACTTTTCTACTAACCCAACAATTTCATGAATAGCTTGCCACCAAACCATTCATTAAAGGGAGAGATGGAAGGAAATGTAACTGCGGGCACCATCCTTTCTTCAACTCCTTATTTGTAGGGTTTCTGTATTCTTTTATTAGATGGTCAGGTATGGACTCAAGAGTGGGCAGAGGAGAGATTCAGGTAAAAAAAAAAAAAAAAGCATATCATACTTACAGGTCCTAGATATGGGAGGCACCAGGATGGTCAGAGAGTTTGGTGAACACTCAGGCCATAGTCTTTATTGGGGTTCCATGGAAAAAGCAGGGAAAACAGTTTGGAATCAACTTGTCTGAAGAATTGACCAGACTCTGGGCTATACAGACAGTCCCTCCTTGCCTGATACCTGGCTGTGGGATGATTAAAGCAGGAGAACATTCCTCCTAGGGTTCACAGGCTAGAGAGTGGAATAGGCTCCATATGAGGCAGTTTGCCAAAGGCACGCTCCTGGCCAAGCCCTTGTTATCTCTAAGAATCAGCCAATAGGGAGAGGCAGCCAGAAAGGTCTTGAAAGATGTCAAAGCATAATAATGTACACGAAATACAACGTACATGCACAGTTCAAGTTCAGCCTCCCACCCCTCCAGCCTGAGAACTTCAGTAGCCCCAAGAAGCATCACATTCTACACCCTTCACTGTAGTTCTTCCTCAAGGAAACGGTCAGAATGCCAGAGGTGCCAGCCAGAAATGCCACTTCCTTTCATGCCTGCTTTTTCAGAGGAATCAGAAGCTCAAATCAATCAGCTATTTGTCAAAAACTGCTATCTCTCGTGGCAGAAATGTTTCTCCTTTGAGAATCAAGCCCCCCTAACTGATAAAAGTCCAAGCTTAACCTGTAAGAGAGTCAGAAGTGACTTAGCGACTGAACAACAACCTGTGAATGGCCGTAAGAAAAAAGAGACTAACACACTCCTTCCAAAAGTTAGCCCTTCCTGGAGATGTTTTGCAAGACTGAAGACCACTTCACTTTACTTCCCCCAGTGCTTCTCCCTCCCTTTCTGCCTTTTGACTTCAGTTTCTCATAGCCCCTCTTTCTGGTTCTGTAAAAGAACCTGACTTCCAGACCCCGACAAAGTGGTTAGTCTTAGACTTTAGTCTGCCATCTTCTGGGTTAGCTGGCTTTCTCAATAAAGTCATATTCTTTGTCTCAAAACCTCATCTCTCAGATTCATTAGTCTGTAATGCAGTGAGCAAAGCAAGCTTGGACAGGGTAACAGCAACAGCACCTCCTTCCCTGCAAGACTGCATTATAGGTACACAGTTTTGAATTCAAATCAGTTTAGTCACTCAGTTGTGTCCGACTCTTTGTGACCCCATGGACTGCAGCATGCCAGGCTTCCCTGTCCATCACTAACTCCTGGAGCTTACTAAAACTCATGTCCATTGAGTCAGTGACGCCATCCAACCATTTCCTCCTCTGTCGTCCCCTTCTCCTCCCACCTTCAATCTTCCCCAGCATCAGGGTCTTTTCTGGTGAGTCAGTTCTTTGCATCAGGTGGCCGAAGCACTGGAGTTTCAGCTTCAGCATCAGTCTTTCCAATGAATATTCAGGACTGATTTTCTTTAGGATAGACTGGTTGGATCTCTTTGCAGTTTTGAATTAACTGGTTCTTTTTCAAGAACAGATCATTAGCTTATCAGTTGCATCAGTATTATTTACATGGAATTTAATTTGTTCTCTGCGAGCACTACAGGTATTTTAAGAACAAATTTGATCAAAGTTGAATCTAGGATAAAGACAATACATACAATCATTTGCAGTGTTTCCTATATTGAAGTTGCTGAAGGTCTGTGTAAGAAGAAACAATTTCAATGAATGTCATGAATAAGCTGATCTCCTTTCTGATAAAAGCCCATATAATTTCAAGGGGAAAAGACTTCGAAGCTTTGTGAGTTGCAATTAAGGTAAATGTGCTTTGAGATAGGAAGTCCAGCTTTTTTCAGAACCCAAGCTGGATATTGATGACTTTCATTTGTATTCAATCTTCTAATTAATGCAAAGAACTTTCTCAGTGCTTAACATCCTTCCCCAGCACATTTGGCTTAGATATTCAAATACCTGAAATGTTCAAGAGCATTCTGGGTTCTTTAGTTACTTCTTCTTAAATTATGGCCCAGTTCTAAACAGGCAGAATGGTGTGGCCAAAGTATAACTAGCTCTTCACAAGGCTTCTGGTTCGTGGCTACTGTGTAATCACCAAGGCAGTCTTCTTGTGTTTTTGTCTAAATTCTTAGCCAACGCTTCACAATTTTCATTAACCTTCCTGACTTTTATACGTACTATTCCTCCTTTTATTATGCGGATGGAGCTGACTTTGGATTTTTGTGGGATCCTAGTTCTCCAACAGGGATTTAACCCATGTCCCCTGCATAGGAAGTGCAGAGTCTTAACCGCTAGACCACCAGAGAAGTCCCTATGCTTTGCTGTCTTAAAGCACCCGTGTTTTTACTACTTTATTTCAAACAGTGAAAGTGTTGATAAGCAGATTTTCCTAGTCACTAAATGTAGCTCAGGCTTTTATTCATACGCTTTTTATTTTGTCTTCCTCTAAAAGCATGTTAGACCAAGAGCAACATGATTTGAGGTCAATGTGGCCTTAATGTTCACCTCTTTTTTTTTTTTAACCTGGAAACTAATATCAACTTTGGAAGAACACCTCATGTAAGTTTCAATCTGTTGCAGGTTCTACTAGGACTGTTCTTGATTTTTTTTATACCCTAGAGAAAGTCTGTACAAAGCTATAGCTATTGGGTTCTAGGGTAATAAATGTATAAATATTTATGGAAGTGAAAAAAAAGCAACCATATTTTATGGTCAAGTGCCTGGAACCTTCTTAGTTCCCCGACCAGGGGTCAGACCTGTACCCCCTGCACTGGAAAGTGATGTCTTAACCACTGGATCACCAGGGAAGCCCCTCAATCAACTCTTAAAATTATGGCGTTGTAACAGTCACACCCTCACCACTCACTCAAGTGGTCAGATTTTCTCCTCCAAGTAGAACTAACTCTCTTACCTATTTGCAAATGGACACTTCCTGAAAACAAGCAATTACATTTACCTAATAGCCATGAAAAGGAATCATAAGTTGTGTCTTGGACATAACAAAGTTACAATCATGTTTTGTGAGCCTCTAATCTCTGTGAAAAGCAATAAAGAGGAATGCCACAGAATAATTAGAAAATAGGACAGTAATATGTATTTCCCTTTTTCATACTGAAATCTGAATTCACCTATTAAATTTAATAGCTCACCATCATCACTCGGAGCCTTATAATATTTACAACAGTGTAGAACTTATCAAGGAGAAGGAAACGGCAACCCACTCCAGTAATCTTGCCTGGAGAATCCCATGGACAGAGGAGTCAGGCAGGCTACTGTTCATGGGGTTGCAAGACTCAGACATGACTTAGCGACTAAACCACCACCACCATCAGAATCTATCAAAGTTTTGATTCGCTAATGTATTTGTTAATAGCACAATTTAAAAATACTAGCTAAATAAAATATTTACGTAATGTTCCTTAATTAAATGTTCATTATTCACCTCTATATGGATCACAACAAAGAAAAAAGAAAATGAATAAAGAAAAACTTCTGAATAATTATAATTGGTACCACAAAATATATGTACTAAAACTCATATAGTAATACTTTACTGAGAAATTCTTCATTTAGACTCTTATCTAATATCCTAACAGGCATAATATTCAAAAGACAAGACCTAAATCTATATCTTTGCCACATGAATTTGAGATAGTTGGTTTCAAGCAATTTTATCAGGCACCATTACCCCTAATCTTTTCTTCATGATAATATATGAAATGTATGCATGCCATGATAACAATTTAACAAACAGGGTCACACAGATAAGCCTACATTAATAACACCTGTACAGAAAAACACAGTTTTGAGTCTCAAAGTCATATGCCATCAAGTAGTCAACAGAAACAAGCCTTTTTATTGAGAAATTCACTTTAAAATCAGGTGACAAGAAATTCTACATCTACTATGAAGCAGGGAGTTCCTGACAAAGTGATCAGCCTGAGACAGCAACTATGATCTCTGGGCAAGATTAAAAACAAACAAACAACAAAAACCTTTCTGAGCACTCTGGAGCCTGCACAAAGTTGGCAGATTTTCAGGGGAGTTGAAACTTAAAGGAAGCAGTCAGCTACAAATAAGGCCCCCATCTTTTCAGCTTTTCCCCAACTTCTGGAACCGTCATGAAGGCCACAAGATGGGAGAGATTCTGCTAGAAATTCTGCCCCGTTTCCTGTTGAAGGAACAGGCGAGAGGTGCCTGGGGCAACCAGGACTGCAGAAAGGAGACAGCCATAAAGCCGAAGCTCAAGTTATGTGTGTAAGCTCTGCTTTTGTCTCCAGCTGAACCATGAGCTCCTGTGTAGAGTGCAGACAGAAACAAAGCAACCCAAGGTCTGAAGAGGCACCTGGCACACACAACATAAACTGCAACATGAATGCAGCCAGTCTGATTGCCTTTTATGGCAAAACTGCCATATTTCTACAAAGACTAGTACAGAATCCATATGTCTACAACATAATATCCACAATGTTGGGGATATATGCTATCACTACACAATATACAAAGGGCCAGAATCTTATATTGAGTATATTCTCATAGAAAAAGAAAATCATCTCAGCAAACACTTCATGTTGGAAATAGCTATTTTAAACATGTTTAGCGGGACAAAGGGAAAAATTATATATTTATATAAATGAAAACTAGGAAATCTCAACAAAGTGATTGAACAGTATATAAATATGTTTTTGAGTATCCACATCAACATCAAAGAACTGATGCTTTTGAACTGTGGTGTTGGAGAAGACTCTTGAGAGTCCCTTGGACGGCAAGAAGATCCAACCAGTCCATCCTAAAGGAAATCAGTCCTGAATATTCATTGGAAGGACTGATGCTGAAGCTGAAACTGATACTTTGGCCACCTGATGTGAAGAGCTGAGTCATTGGAAAAGACCCTGATGCTGGGAAAGACTGAAGGCAAAAGAAGAAGAGAGATGGAGAGGATGAGATGGTTAAATAGCATCACCGATTCAATTGATATTAATTTGAAAAAAACTCTGGGAGATAGTGAAGGACAAGAAAGCCTGGCATGCTGTAGTCCATAGGCTCACAAAGCCTTGAACACAGCTTAGTGACTGAACAACAGCAACAAATACACAGGAATATACATCTAGAAATAAAAAATATTCACTATCTGAAATGTTAAAAAAATTACTGAAATTGAGCAGTTTCCTCCTGGGCCTTCCAGGGGATGGAATTCCACCACATCCCACCCCACCCCCACTGTGGGCAGATGGGCTCTTCAACCCTTGGCTGAGTTCTAACGTTCACAAATAAAGAGAAGATTTCTAAAGTCTGGAAAGAAATGTAAGCCAGGATTGGAATGAACAAATTCCTAGAGCTCACCTAGAACTCCAGCCACAGTGGAAAATCTTTGTAATGCATGGTGTAGAGTCTTCATGAGGATTCTGCCTTACTAGAGGGGTAAACTCACCCTACACTGAAGGCTTATCTGGACTCACCCTAAGAAAGATGAAAAAGAAGTCTTGAAAGGATCCCAATCACTTAAGTGCATGCTGGAACAAAATCTAACAGTATATTAATGAAGCAAAATCCAGCAACAAACAACATAAAGTTTTGCATGTCTGGTACCCAATCAAAATTTATGAGGCATGAAAAAAATGAACAACATTAAAATGACAGAAATGAATATCTAGTGGGAGATAAAACACAGGAATTAGATATAGGCTCTGCATTTTCAAGAAGGTCGAGAAAACTGTGAGCGTGGTGAGGAGAAAAAAGATATAAAAAAGAGCAGAAGTGAGCTTCTAGATACTAAAAATATGATATTAGGCATAGAAAACATACTGTCTGGGATGAATAACAGATTCTACATTTCAGAATAAAAAACTAGTAAACTTGAAGACACAGCAATAGAAAATGATGTATGGAGATGTATGGAGAAAGTAACATGGAAACTTACATTACCACATATAGAATAGATAGCCAATGGGAATTTGCTGTATGGCTCAGGAAACTCAAACAGGGGCTCTGTATCAGCCTAGAAGGGTGGAGTGGGGAGAGAGATGGGAGGGAGGTTCAAAAGGTAGGGAATATATGTATACCTATGGCTGATTCATGCTGGGGTTTGACAGAAAACAACAAAATTCTGTAAAGCAATTATCCTTCAATTAAAAAACAAATAAATAAAAAAAGAAAAAAGAAATAGAGGTACAAAAGATAAAAGATCACAAACAGATCTTCAGTAAGTTAGAGAGCAATAGTATGGGCTCCAATATACATATTAATTGAGGGTAAAAAAATATTAAAGTACTTTAAGAAATAACACCAAATTTTTTCCAAATTTTATATAAACTATAAATCCAAAGATTAAAAAAACTAAAATTGTAAGGAGAATAAATGTAATCATTACCCACTCTGTGGCAATCATAATCATTTTGCTGAATACCAATGATAAAGAGAAAAATCTTAGCAGTATCTTAAGGGGCTAGGGTGGTGGGCTTACTGAACAGAAGACAAAGACAAGAATGAGCAATAATTCATCAAATAGCACAGGCAGAAGTCAGGGGTGAATAAAAAAGGAAACTGCAATCCAGAGTTCTTTACTGAGTGAACGTTCTTCTAAAATAAAAGGCAGGAGAGAGAGAGAGAGGTAATTAGCTGCCAGTAACATACCGTCTTTGAAATAAAGATTAAATGAAGTTTATCACACCAGAGAAAATTATGCCAGGTGAAAATCTGAATATATACAAAAAATAAAAAGTGGAGAAATTATATATACAAATGTATATATACATCTATACATCTCATACACTTATAATGCTGTTTATCTGTACATTATACTGTGTATATATACATAATGACATGTTTATATTTATATGTGTGTGTCTGTGTATATATACACACCATATATCTCTATGACAGTCTTCTCATTTTCATGTCTTTAAAAGATAAAACTTCCAGTTATGACAGCATGGGAGGTTGCAGAATGCCTTTCACACACAAACACACACACACAAAGAAACTTTACAAAACAGACAAAAACAACATTATCAAAGGCTCATAAAATTTTTGAAAGGGAAAAACAAATGACAAACTTTAATTCCTGAGAAGTTAATGGAACTTCGGATGAGAAAGGTACATGTCTCTGACTTTCTTGCCCAGTGCATTTCTCAAGCACCCCAAACTCAGTCAGTGACAGTGAAATCGTATTCAGGGAAGAGTTGACAATTAAAACAAGTCGTCTTGGTGCCAGAGATGGTGAATGAAAATGCATGGTGACATTACCAGTGAAAATATCAAATTCTGTTGAGAAATAAATGGGAAAACTTGCACCTCTGCTAGCCCGAGGTCTAGTCCACTGGCAGAAGTGAAGCACAGCCAGATGTGTAACACGGAGATCCCGGAAATGAAAGAGTCATAGAAGCTCGCCACAGACTCCAGGCTGGAGAAATTTTCATGTAGAGGGAAGAACTGGAGAGACCAGCGGCAAGTGAAAACTCAGAGATTTAAGAACATTTAACATAATTCTCCTGCCCCACTGCACAAATCCATCTGGAGAGACTGGAAAACTTATCAGCTCAAGAAGACTGAGCACAATTTTCCCCCCATATCACTGGCTGACCACTATGCTATTAAGTCACAGGATCAAGCCATAGAAAACTAGACTGAAAAATAAGAATTCAAAAACACAGCACAGAAGTCAGACCTGCACATTCCTCAGGAAAATAGGTACTTGAATATACGCACTTGAAAATAGGTAGTTAAAGTTGAAATATTAGTAGCTCAGTCATGTCCAACTATTTGTACCTCAAGGACTGTAGCCTGCCAGGCTTCTCTGTCCATGTGGTTTACCAGGCAAGCATGAAACATACATGCAATGAGAATCCCACAGAGGAGGAGAGAGAAAGGGGTAAAAAACATATTTAATGAAATAACTGAAAACTTCCCAAATCAGATGATGATTATTGATGTATACATCTAAGAAACTCAAATAATGACAACCAGATAATACCTAGACACATCACAGTCAAGCTGCTAAAGGCCAATGACCAAGAGAAAATCTTGAAAGCAGCAAAAGAATAGTACACATCACATGCATAGGAACAAAAGTAGGATTATTAACAGCTGACTTCTCATGAGAAATAGCATTGGTGAGAAAGGAGTGGAATGACAAAGCACTAAGAGAAAAAGCTGCCAACCAAGAAGTCCACCTCCAGCAAGACAATCCATCAGAAATGAAAACAAGACTGCCCTGCTGGCTAAGATACAATGATAAAGGAATGTATTTACACTGCAACCTCAAATCAAGTGACAAAAAAGAACAAGACATGTGCAACAATGATTTACAAGAAGTTGAGAATCAGGTAAAAGAGAACAATCATCCTGGAGAGATTAAAAATGGTTCAGGTGAACCCAGATTTTTCCATAATATGTTACAGATGTTGGCTGAACTTTTTGGCTAATACAATACATGTTTATTATAATATATGTGCTAAACATATGTAAGTATATATTACATATAAAATATATACTATAAACTATATGGGCTTCCCTTATGGTCCAACTGGTAAAGAATCTGCCTGCAATGTGGGAGACCTCAGTTCAATCTCTGGGTTGGGAAGATCCCCTGCAGAAGGGAATGGCTACTCACTCCAGTATTCTGGCCTGGAGAATTCCACGGATGTATATTATAATAACACAAGGTTACTGCCTGGAGGTCGATCCAAGGATGTAGCAAAGACAGTGGTGAAGCCACCTGGTAGCCACCAGGTGAAGGTTCTGGTTCAGGTTCAGGCTCCAAATTGGGAAAGGAGTACGTCAAGGCTGTATATTGTACTCTTGCTTCTTTAACTTATATGCAGAGTACATCATGTGAAATGCTGGGCTGGATGAAGCACAAACTGAAGTCAAGATACCCAGGAGAAGTATCAATAACCTCAGATACACAGATGACACCACAGTTATGGCAGAAAGCAAAGAAAGACTAAAGAGCTTCTTGATGGAAGTGAAAGAGGAGAGTAAAAAGTTGGCTTAAAATTCAACATTCCAAAAACGAAGATCACAGCATCCCATCCCATCACTTCATGGCAAATAGATGGGGAAACAATGGAAACAATGACAGGCTTTATTTTCTTGGGCTCTAAAATCACTGCAGATGGTGAGCAGCCATGAAATTAAAAGATGCTTGCTCCTTGGAAGAAAAGTTATGACAAACCTAGACAGCATATTAAAAAGCAGAGACATTACTTTGCCAACAAAGGTCCATCTAGTCAAAGCTATGGTTTTTCCAGTAGTCATGTAGAGATGTGAGATCTGGACCATAAACAAAACTGAGCATCAAGAATTGATAATTTTGAACTGTGGTGTTGGAGAAGACTCTTGAGAGTCCCTTGAACTGCAAGGAGATTCAACCAGTCCATCCTAAAGGAAATCAGTCCTGAATATTCATTGGAAGGACTGATGATAAAGCTGAAACTCCAATAGTTTGGCCACCTGATCTGAAGACCTGACTACTTGGAAAAGACCCTGATGCTGGGAAAGATTGAAGACAGGAGGAGAAGGGGACAACAGAGGATTAGATGGTTGGATAGCATCACCAACTCAATAGACATGAGTTTGAGCAAACTCCAGGTATTGGTGATGGATAGGGAAGCCTGGCGTGCTGCACTCCAAGGGGTTGCAGAGTCAGACATGACCGAGTGACTGAATTGAAATGAATGTGCCCAGATTGTTCAGGTAAGAACACCAGAAGGAATAATATGCATGGATGGACAGACAGAAGTCTCAACCTGGTACCCTCCCATGTGCATCTGAGGGAACAATAGGAGGTCAAGGTTAAACTATTCATGTAAATAAAAATGATAGAAAATAGGTAGAAATCTAGATCTGTGAAAAAAATTAAATTGCAAATAGTAACAATGTGGGTTATTATAAAGTTTTTTTCTCATTAAATAAAGCCTCTAAAAGTTAACAAAGAATCAATGAAAGAAATCAAAGATGACACAAATAGATGGAGAAATATACCCTGTTCATGGATTGGAAGAATATAGTGAAAATGAGTATACTACCCAAAGCAATCTATAGTTTCAAGGCAATCCCTGTCAAGCTACCAACAGTATTTTTCAGAGAACTAGAACAAATAATTTCACAATTTGAATGGAAATACAAAAAACCTCGAATAGACAAAGCAATCTTGAGAATGAAGAGTGAAACTGGAGGAATCAACCTGCCTGACTTCAGACTTACAAAGCTACAGTCATCAAGACAGTATGGTACTGGCACAAAGACAGAATATAGATCAGTGGAACAAAATAGAAAGCCCGGGATAAATCCACACACCTATGGACACCTTATTTTTGACAAAGAAGGCAAGAATATACAATGGGGAAAAAACAATCTCTTTAACAAATGCTACTGGGAAAACCAGTCAACCACTTGTAAAAGAATGAAACTAGAACACTTTCTAACACCATACACAAAAATAAACTCAAAATGGATTAAGGATATAAATATATGACCAAAAACTATATAACTCCTAGAGGAAAACATAGGCAAAACACTCTCTGACATAAATCACAGCAGGATCCTCTATGACCCACCTCCAGAAGTAATGGAAATAAAAGCAAAAATAAACAAATGGGACCTAATTAAAAGCTTTTACACAATGAAGGGAACTATAAGAAAGGTGAAAAGACAGCCTTAAAAATGGGAGAAAATAACAGCAAACAAAGAAACTGACAAAGAATTAATCTCAAATATATACAAGCAGCTCATGCAGCTCAACTCCAGAAAAATAAATGACCCAATCAAAAAACGGGCCAAAGAACTAAACAGACATTTCTACAAAGAAGACATATAGATGACTAATAAAGACATGAAAAGATACTCAACGTCATTCATTATCAGAGAAATGCAAATCAAAACCACAATGAGGTACCATCTCACGCTGGTCAGAATGGCTGCTATCAAAAAGTCTACAAACAATAAATGCTGGAGAGGATGTGGAGAAAAGGGAACCCTCTTACACTGTTGGTGGGAATGCAAACTAAAACAGCCACTATGGAAAACAGTGGGGGGATTCCTTAAAAAACTGGAAATAGAACTGCCATATGACCCAGCAATCCCACTGCTGGGCATACACACCAAGGAAACCAGAATTGAAAGAGACACGTGTACTCTGATGTTCATCGCAGCACTGTTTACAATAGCCAGGACATGGAAGCAACCTAGACGTCCATCAGCAGACGAATGGATAAGAAAGTTGTGGTACATATACACAATGGAATATTACTCAGCCTTTAAAAAGAACACATTTGAATCAGTTCTAATGAGGTGTATGAAACTGGAGCCTATTATACAGAGTGAAGTAAGTCAGAAAGAAAAATACACCAATACAGTATACTAACACATATATATGAATTTAGAAAGATAGTAATGATGACCCTACATGCGAGACAGCAAAAGAGACACAGATGTGAAGAACAGTCTCTTGGACTCTGTGGGAGAAGGTGAGGGTGGGATGATTTGAAAGAATAAAATGTGAGTGAAGTCACTCAGTTATATCCGACTCTTTGCGACCCCATGTACTGTAGCCTACCAGGCTCCTCAGTCCATGAAATTTTCTAGGCAAGAGTACTGGAGTGGGTTCCCATTTCCTTGGAACATGTATATTATCATATGTGAAACAGATCACCAGTCCAGCTTTGATACATGAGACAGCGTGCTTAGGGCTGGTGCACTGGGATGACTCTGAGGGATGGGATGGGAGGGAGGTGGGAGAGGGGTTCAGGATGGGGAACATACGTACACCCATTGCTGATTCATGTCAAATGTATGGCAAAAACCACTGCAATATTGTAAAGTAATTAGACTCCAACTAAAATAAATTAATTTTAAAAAACAAGTTAACAAAGAACTTATTACATGTATGATATAAAGATATATAACTATTATAGCATGTACTGTGAATAGTATAACATTCTTAACAATAATATGTATGCCACCAATTATGTAAGAGAAAAAATATGAAAGCACAGGCATACATCATTTAATTGTCCTTCATTTTATTGAACTTCACAGATACTCATTTTTTACAAACTGAAAATTTGTGGCAATTCAATATGGAGCAAGTCTATTGATGGCATTGTTTCAACAGTGTTTGTTTACTTTGTATCTTTGTGTTACATTTTGATAATTCTCATAATATTTCAAACATTTTCATTATCTATTATATTTGTTATAATGATCCGTTCCCAGGGATCTTTGATGTTACTCTCATGATTTGCTGAAGTCTCAGATGATGGTTAGCATTTTTAAGCAATAAAATATTTTTTAAGTAATCTATGCACACTGTGCTTTTAGACATAATGCTATTACACACTTAATAGACTAGAGTACAGTGTAGGCATTACTTTTTTATGCACTGGGCAACCAAAGAATTTTGTGTGACTAGCTTTACTGTGATATCTGCTTTATTACAGTGTTCTGGACTAAACCTGAAATATCTCCAAGGTATGCCTGTATTCCATGTTATGTTCTAATATAGTTTATGGATAATGATCATTATTACTTGAAGACAGGTTTCAGTAAATATTTATACTTGTTACATATAATAGCATATACATTGGAATATATACTATATATGTACTATGTAATGTAGTATAAGTAGATTTACAATGTGTACATGTATACTGTATAGTCTATTACTTGATTGGCCAAAATGCTCACTTGAGCTTTTCTGTAAGATGTTACAGATGTTGGCTGAAATTTCTGGCCAACCCAGGACATATTTATTCTAATATATATGCTAAACTTATATATAAGCATATACAACATATAAAACATATGTAACTTACACTATATGCTATAAGCTATGCGTTAAAATAATACCAGAGAGATCTGTAGCTAATAATCCAACAAATTAGACAAAATTTTTTAAAACATTCAATTCAAAATAAGGCAGGAAAATAAGTAAACAAGAGAAAAGAAAAAACAAACAGAAATCAAATAGCAAAATGGTTAATTTAGACTCTTCGATATAAGTCATCATATGATGTATAAATGGTCTAAACATCTAATTAAAGGTACAGATTGTAAGACCAAATATGATGCAAGACACACTATTGCCTACAAAAGACTCAGCTTAACAACGACATGTCTAGTTTAAAGTAAAAGAAAAAGATCTCCCATAATAAAACTTTTTTTAAACTGGAGTGGCTATATGAGTATCAGAAAAATATATTTCAAAACAACGGATATCAGCAGAGACAAAGAAGGTATTTCATAATGGTGAAGCGGTGAATTAATTCATCAAGAAGACATAACAATCCTAAATATTTATGCATGAAATAACAGAGTTCTTACATGAAGAAAAACAAGGAATGGTCAAAGAATTGAATACTGGTAAATGACAGAACAGTGGACAATAGGTTTTAGAATAGGTGAATGCTATGGATGTATTTTAATATATATTTAGGGAAGAGTCTAGTCAAAATGAAGAATGCAGTCTTTTAAAATATAAAGGAAGCATTTACCAAGACTGAAGAGTTCTGGGCTATAAAAAGTCATAATCAAATTGAAAGAAATGAAATCAAACAAATGTTGTGCTTAAACTCAATAAAATTAAAAATCTATAATATAAAGATATCTGGAAAAGTCCAAATCAGGGTCAATTGAAACAATATGGAAAGTTACCTTGAGTGAAAAACACTTCACGGTTCAGTATTTCTGGAGATATGCAAATATTAATTGCATCTAATAGAGAGGTTTTAATAAATAAGGAAATTACTTCTAATCTATAACATGAGGAAATAAAGTCTTCCTTTCTACATGATGAACTGATTATGGCAAACAAAAAATGATTATTGCTTTTTTTTCCACTCCTCTCCCCATTAGGTACCCAACAGAATGCTTTACATATAATAATTAATAAGTGAACTGAAAGAGAATTCAACTAAAACTATTCAGAGTTTATGACCTTATTTTTTACAGGCAGATAATAGTGGATAGGTGGTTAGTCACTCAGTTGTGCCCGACTCTTTGTGACCCCATGGACTGTAGCCCACCAGGCTCCTCTGTCCATGAGATTTTCCAGGCAAGGATACTGGAGTGGGTTGCCATTTCCTTCTCCAGGGGATCTTCACTATAATCCAGAAAAGTCAATAAAATACTTTATGATTAAGCATTCATATTCTTGATGAGTTCAGAAGCATCAAGGAGGGAATCAAGATGATGATCCAAAGATTATCCAAGGTTATCCAAGGAAATAAGAATCTTGTCATTTCTATTAGCCTGGACATAAGCCAGAGCTATACAGAATCATTCAGTAAGTGTACAGTGGAAAGGGAGAGAAAAGACAGACAGACACACCTGTGGTCAGAAAGAAGCACAATCAAAATGTTAAATGCTCACAGTAAACATAAATATTAGGGCATTTTTAGGGCTGTGATTTAATTAATGTCACTAGAATTTGCTGAACAAGATGAAAAAAGACAAAATGAGAAAAGGAGAGAAGATTTTAAAAAAAAATTAAAGAAAGCATTGCTCATTCAAATTTGCTGGCTAGAAAATAGGCATTTTCATATACTGACTAGGTTATACAGGGCAGAGCAAGCCCAAGAATAGCAGAATATGGGCTACAATGCATCAGGCAGACTAAAGCTAAAATAAGCAGCAGAGAAAACTATATGCAGTTTTAAAAGGAACGAAGAAAGTTTTCATGTACTAATAAAACAAACAGGGCAAAACTGTTGTTTACAGGACAGGGTCTCACATATATGAGATGGGGAGATGAATCTATCTCATTATATCATTTTTATTTTTAATCCTTTGCATGTATTACCTATTCAAAACAAATTTCACACACACACATGCACAGGTTCCCAGTTAAAAGGTAAACCTCCCTGATCATTGCATTCGCTTTGTATATGCTCCATTCTTCACATTTCAACATTAATCATGAATACAAGACTCAATTGAAGTTTTAAGTCCATAATCTAGCAAGGTTCAGAGAACAGTAGGAAATAATAACAACCACCACAGGAAACGCTTCCTGCTTATGTCTGGATGACATGCCTCAGTATTTATGAGCCTGTGTGTATAAACTCAGCCTTCCCAACCCCTGCCCACCCCAGAGAATTGCCTTTGCTGCTTCGTGTGAAAAACTGGCACAACAAGTACAGAGGCAAAACCAAACACTCTTACAGGTCAGGTTGATTTACTCTGAGAGAGTACAGTTCCTGAAGAAAGGTATATAATTTATCCCAAAGTTGAGGAGACCACTGAGGAAGAAGGGAATTAGCATAATCAGTTGTTTGCATAGAAAGAGGGATTTTGAGGGATTGTTGCCATGAATGCTTTTCTTTTTCTTGCTCAGTTAACAGGTCAGGGATTTAGTGTTCTTTAATTTTTCTTCTTTGAACCCTAACAAGATATATATATACACACACACACACACACACACACAATAATATATGTAGTACATTACAATGACAAAATGAGAAAATATTATGTGAAAGTGCTTTATAAACAAATATATAAATACAAAAATATTTTACATATATACAAGTATATAAAATATATCTAGACATATACATAGAGACATAGAGATACAAAATAAACATATAGCAATAAATGTAATAAATGCAAATAAAGAAACTAATATAATATTTTCAAGTTGTGGTGTTGGAGAAGACTCTTGAGAGTCCTTTGGACTGCAAGGAGATCAAACAATTCAATCCTAAAAGAAATCAAAACTGAATATTCATTAGAAGGACTAAAACTCCAACTAGAAGCTGAAACCCCAATATTGTGGCCATTTGATATGAAGAACCAACTCAAGGAAAAGATCACGATGCTGGAAAAGATTGAGGGCAGGAGGAAAAGGCGGGAGGTTGGGGGGAGGGGATGGGCGACAGAGAGTGAGATGGTTGGATGGCATCACTGACTCAACTGACATGAGTCTGAGCAAGCTCCAGGAGATAGTGAAGGACAGGGAAGTCTGGTGTGCTGCAGTCTGTGGGGTCAGACACGACTTAAAGAGACTGAACAACAACATTTTTAAATTAAGACTACTTTACAATATTGTAGTGGTTTTTGCCATACATTGACATGAATCAGCCATGGGTGTACATGTGTCCCCATCCTGAACCACCCTCCCACCTCCCTCCCCTTCCCATCCCTCAGGGAAGTCCCAGTGCACCAGCCCTGAGCACCCTGTCTCATGCATCCAACCTGGACTGGCGATCTGTTTCATATATGATAATATATATGTTTGAATGCTATTCTCTCAAATCATCCCACCCTCACCTTTTCCTACAGAGTCCAAAAGTCTGTTCTTTACATCTGTGTCTATTTAGCTGTCTCGCATATAGGGTCATTGTTAGAATCTTTCTAAATTCCATATATGTGCCTTAGTACACTGTATTGGCGCTTTTCTTTCTGAATTACTTCACTCTGTATAATAGGCTCCAGTTTCACACACCTCATTGGAACTATTCAAATGCATTTTTTTAATGGCTGAGTAATATTCCATGGTGTATATGTACCACAGCTTTCTTATCCATTCGTCTGCTGATGGGCATCTAGGTTGCTTCCATGTCCTGGCTATTGTAAACAGTGCTGTGATGAACACTGGGGTACACGTGTCTCTTTCAGTTCTGGTTTCCTTGGTGTGTATGCCCAGAAGTGGGATTGCTGGGTCATATGGCAGTTCTATTTCCAGTTTTTTAAGGAATCTCCACATTGTTCTCCATAGTGGCTGTTTTAAGTTTGTATTCCCACCAACAGTGTAAGAGTGTTCCCTTTTCTCCACATCCTCTCCAGCATTCATTGTCTGTAGACTTTTTGATAGCAGCCATTCTGACTGGCATATAATGGTACCTCATTGTGGTTTTGATTTGCATTTCTCTGATAATGAGTGACGTTGAGCATTTTTTCATGTGTTTGTTAGCCCTCTGTATGTCTTCTTTGTAGAAATGTCTGTCTGTTTAGTTCTTTGGCCCATTTTTTTGATTGGGTCATTTATTTTTCTGGAGTTGAGCTGCATGAGCTGCTTGTATATATTTGAGATTAATTCTTTGTCAGTTGCTTTGTTTGCTGTTATTTTCTCCCATTCTTAAGGCTGTCTTTTCACCTTGCTTATAGTTCCCTTCATTGTGCAAAAGTTTTTAAGTTTAATTAGGTGATCCTCTACATAGAAAACCCTAAAGACTCTACCAGAAAATTACTAGAGCTAATCAATGAATATAGTAAAGTTGCAGGATATAAAATTAACACACAGAAATACCTTGCATTCCTATACAGTAACAATGAGAAAACAGAAAGAAATTAAGGAAACAATCCCACTCACCATTGCAATGAAAGGAATAAAATACTTAGGAATATATCTACCTAAAGAAACAAAAGAACTATATACACAAAACTATAAAACACTGATTAAAGAAATCAAAGATGACACAAATAGATGGAAAAATATACTCTGTCCATGGATCAGAAGAATCAATATAGTGAAAATGAGTATACTACCCAAGGTAATCTATAGATTCAATGCAATCCCTATCAAGCTACCAACATTATTTTTCAGAGAACTAGAACAAATAATTTCACAATTTGTATGGAAATACAAAAAGCCTCGAATAGCCAAAACAATCTTGAGAAAGAAGAGTGGAACTGGAGGAATCAACCTGCCTGACTTCAGACTATACTACAAAGCTACAGTCATCAAGACAGTATGGTACTGGCACAAAGACAGAAATATAGATCAATGGAACAAAATAGAAAGCCCGGGGATAAATCCACACACCTATGGACACCTTATTTTTGACAAAGGAGGCAAGAATATACAATGGAGAAAAGACAATCTCTTTAACAAATGGTGCTGGGAAAACCAGTCAACCACCTTAAAAGAATGAAACTAGAACACTTTATAACACCTTTCACAAACATAAACCTTAAATGGATTAAAGACTTAAATGTAAGACCAAAATCTATAAAACTCCTAGAGGAAAACACAGGCAAAACACTCTCTGACAAATGGGACCTAATTAAACAGCAATATTTTATATAACAAATATATTTAAGGAGATATTTATAAATGTACTAACTGTATTACAATGACCTAATGTGAAAAAAATACTGTGAACATGTAATAGAGAAGCACTTTTTGTATTCTATAACAAGTTAATCACTAAAGGAATGTTGCCTGTAAGCCTAAATTACACATAATGGCCAGTTTCTGGGAATCCTGCCTCTTGAGTAATGAGCTTTAAGCTAAAACACCTTTGTTTCACTCATAGGATGCATCCTGACCAGGTTGCAGGTGGGAGAAATCCACCCACCCCCTCTGCAGACTGATGTGAACCAGGAAGTGTTTGATCTCTTCCCTCCCTTTTTAGTATAAAAAGAGCCTGAACTCAGGAAGATGGTGTTTTGAGGCAGGAGCCCACTATCTTCTCAGTTTCCTGGGCTTTCCGGATAAGGCTGTTATTCCTTTCCCCAACAACTCATCCCTCAAGACTCGTCTCTCAACCACTCACCTGTCATGGGGTGAGCAGTATGAGCTTAGATCTGATAATGAAAATGCTTTGTACATAGTATTTTCCTCATCTGGTCTTTGTAACAAATTTAAAGCATTCTTTTTGTTCCCAGTTTAACTGAGAAATAATTTGGTTTATTTTTATAAGATTCCATATATAAGTGAAGCACAGTGTATTTGTCTTTTTGTGTATGCCTTTATTTAGCACAATGCCTTCAAGGCCCATTCATTTTGTTGCAAATGGTAGCATTTCCTCACTTTTTTTTAACAGCTGAATAGTATTCCATTGCATGCCATGGAACTCCCTTCAAGTCACTGTTTTCATTTTCTTTGGCTATATTGCCAGAAGTAAAATTGCTGGATCATAAGGCAGTTCTAGTTTTAGTTTTTCTGAGGAAACTCCATGCCTTTTTCTGTAGTGGCTGCGCCAGTTCACATTCACACCAATAGCACCCAGGTGTTCTCTTTTCTCCACATCCTCACCAACACTTGTCTTTTTGATGATGGTAACTCCAACAGACATGCGGTGATATCTCACCGTGGTTTTATTTTGCATTTCCTTGATGATTGGTGATGCTGAAAATCTTTGTATGTACCTGTGGCCTTGCCTATGTCTTCTTTAGAGAAATGCCTATGTCAGTCCTTTGCCCATTTTTTTAATGAGGTGATTTGTTGTTTTTGCCATTTAGTTGTGTGAGCTCTTTATGAGGAAAAAACTTTCATGTTTAAGATAAGGAAGCATGATCAAATAGTTGAATGACCTGTTCAACACAACACAGTTGTGGAGAATACAGTCAAGGAGAATTTAGTCCATTCATTCATTCACTTATGTATTCATTTGCTCATTTATTCATTTATGTATTCATCTGCTCAATCATTTGGGAGCTTACTAGTGACCAAGTGCTTTTATTTTTTCTGAGGCCCACAAAGACAAGCACAGCCTCTGCCTCCGGGGAGCTCATGTTCTGGCAGAGGACAAAGTCAGATATCATGTGCTTTTGGAGAGATGTGGGTCAGGACACGGGAAGCACACAGTCCTTAAGTTCAGTGCTGCTGGGTGAGCTGGCATTTTGGACAAGGTCACTGAGGGCTGCTCTGGGAGGTCAGCCGGTATTCCCAGGCCAGGGAGGGACAGACAGAGGAGTGCCTCCGGCAGAGGAGTTTATCGAGCATGAAAGGACTGATGCTTCTGATGGACGTGTCACAGCCTGTGCCACCGGAGAAGTGATGAAAGGTGTTCTGCTAGGGTGGGGCGTCCATTCACAAAAACCTTTATCTTCAAAAGCAATCTCTGCTTTCTGCTTTCAAACTCCTGTGTGCAAATCACCTGGGATGACCATTGAAAATCCTCTGGGACCACCTGGGGATTCTGATTTTGACTCTGTTAGGGTTGAATGCAACAGAAGCAACTCTTGCAAAGTACATGGGTTGAGGGGAGACTGTGGATTAAAGCAGCAGCTGGCAGGGGACAGAGGGCACATCGGCCAGCCTGGCTCTGCCACCACCCGGTCCCTGCACTGTTCAGCCCATCTTCAAACATCTGCAAAGGGATGGTCTGTGCCCGGGAAGTCGTTCCCAAAACCTCGATTTTTGTTTGTAGTAGAATTTTTGTTGTTGTTCAGAAACATGACATACAACAGAAATACTAGACAAACAGTGAAGACCTGGGTGACTCAGGTGAAAAGAAAAAGCTCTCCTGTTTCTCCCCCACTGCTCACCTGGAATACTTCTGTGACTAGTTTTGTGGGTTCTCCCCATACCAATCAATTCTCCCATTCTCCAGACAAAAGCTGGATGACCTAGGACTCAATCTAGCTCTGACACTATCTACCCCAGGGTTCATTCACACAGACCCCACCAGTTATGAGCTTGGTCTCAAAAGACCCCCCAGCTCAGAAGTGCTTCATCAGGTTATCACATGCACTGCTGATCAACCAGCTGTAAACCAGGGTTCTCACAACCATTCTTTGGGTTCAGTAATTTGCTAGGACGGCTCACAGAACTCAGGGCAGCACTACTTATGTTTACCAGTTCATTGTATAAAAAAGGCAATGACAAAGGATACAGATGAGCAGTCAGATGAAGGTGACCAGGGCGAGTATAGAAGGGCCCAGAGTTTCTGCTCCCATGGAGATGCAGTACCCCATCACTTCAGTACTCTTGCCTGGGAAATCCCAGGGACAGAGGAGCTTAGAGACTACTTAGAGGACAACTTCGAGACTAAACAACAACCTTCCCAGTACATGGATGTGTCCACCAACCCCGAAGCTCTTGGAATGTCATTTGGTTGGTTGGTTTAGTCGCTAAGTCATGTCCAACTCTTGCAGATGTAGCTCGCCAGGGACCTGGGGCCATCCTGGGACCATGGGATTCTCCAGGCAAGAACACTGGAGTGGATTGCCATTTCCTCCTCCAGGGGATCTTCCCAACCCAGGAGTCGAACCCAGGTCTCCTGCATTGCAGGCAGATTCTTTACTGACTGAGCTATGAGGGAAGCCCATAATTTAGAGATTGTTTTTTAGAGGCCTCATCACATCAGCATGATTAATTATTAACTCAGTTTCCAGCCCCTTTCTCATCTCTAAAGGACAGAGGTGAGACTACAAGTCCTAAGTTTCTAATCACACTTGATTTTTCTTGTGACAGTCTTCACACAGGAGTCATCAACAGTCAGCTCATCTGAACAAAAGATGCTTCTACCACCCAGGAAATTCCAAGGAATTCAGGAGCTCTTGTAAGGTGATCCTATCACACCTATGGCTCAGAAAATCACAAAGGTTTTAGGAGTTACATGTCAGGAACCAAAATCAAAGACCAAATATTGGCAGAAAATGGGTGTGCATGTGTGCTCAGTGATATCTGACTCTTTGAGACCCCCATGGACTATAGCCCACCAGGCTCCTCTGTCAATGGGATTCTCCAGGCAAGAATACTGGAAGTGGTTTGCCATTTCCTACTCCAGGGGATCTTCCCGACCCAGAGATCAAACCTGAGTCTCCTGCATTGGTGGGCAGATTCTTTATCACTGCACCACCTGGGAAGCCAGCAGAAGATGGGAACAGAGACAAATATAATATTTCCCAGGAAGGAATTCTAGATGCCCTCCCAGTTCTACTCCCTCCTGAGAAAAAAAGCACTCAGGAAGAGCCCCAGAGCCCTGCCACAGTTGACAAACTGTGGCGTTAATGGAAGACATGGTCTCCTGCTAACTCTTCAGCAGTTGAAGTAAGAATAGGTTTCAGAATATAGCACAAGATACAGAAGTACATTAAAGAGAAGGCATGGTTGAAAAGTTCCCCCACAAGCCTTTGTGGGACACTATCCAGAGTCAGGCTGATGATGCCCCAAACTATAACTGGAACTCTTCATTCACAAGATAACACCTGCAGATACCCTGAAGATAACCTGAAAATGATGTGCTCTTCCCAAAAAAACAGAAGTCTCCAGGTCAGGCGCCATGCCCACCTTGCTCATCACTGTACCTCCATCATAGAAATCCACGTATGGCATTTTGTAGCTTCCTAATGACTGTCTTTGGAATGACAAGATGCAATGAGACAAAAATTAAGAGCAAATACATTCAAACTAAAATGTATGACAGGAAGAAAAAGTGGGAAGTCTAAATTTATTGTATCACATATCTGCTGTTCTTACATGGGAAGGAAAGAGTCTATGAAAGAAAAAAAAAAGAAAGCAAATAAAATAAAGAATAAACAAGTCAATGCAGTTTCCACCCTCAAGTATATCAGCCCCTCCAAGAAACTGGGGGGACTTTAAACTGTACCCTACAAAACATGTCTGAAAATATCCCTGAGAAATGCCACAAGAAAAATGGACCTCACTCACGCACCTCTCACTCACATGCATCTGTAAGTCAAAGTGCTGATAAGTGATGGAGTCTCTGACCTGCTTCAGACTTCTCATTGAAAGTGATGAATTGGGAAAGGAGAACAGCTGAGACACGGCTGGAATTAGTTAGTACCTAAGCTGCATATTTTAGAGTTGATATTTACTTTGACCTACAAGAGCAGCCTTGACCATCCTTATTCATTAACACATTTCCTTCAGGGGCTCAGATACAAATCCTAGGATTTTTTTTTTTTTTTGTGGGGAGGGGGCGAGTTAGCAATAACAAGTAAAAATGTATTCGGCCATCCCTAAAAATTATGAAGAGCCTGTAGAAAAGAGAAATGACTTACAATGGCAACCACAGGGAGACTTGATACCATGAAGGAGTTAAGACGTGTAATAATGGAGGAAACAGCAGGACTTGCAAGGCAAGTTGCCCCTCTTGGTCCATCACCTGCCGTGTGTCTGATTTAAGAAACTCTACAGGTAGCGAAAGAGCACTGATTAGCACAAACAAATGATAAAGTATTGATACATGAACATGGGGATAAAACTCACAAATCAATACATTTTGACTTCTTCCTAAGTGCAGAGTGCCCAGAGTAGCAGAGCTTATGGTGATTACACAGTAGTAGTTAATACATTTTGAATCACACGATTCTGATGTGATCACACAGTATTAGCCAGGGTTCCCTTGCAGCCAGCACGGAGCTGATGCTTAATATATACTGATGACTCAATGAATAAAGATGAATGACTTAAAGTGGAAAAAATACTGAAGTACCATGTGAAGAAATATTGGCATTAATTAAGATAAATGCTGTCACAGCTACTATCTATAAACAATTAACAGCCGTGTTCATCTAACTTTCTGGGCTTCAGAGTTTTTAAAGCAATCAAAACAAACTATCAAAACTTTCGTCCTATAAGCTCATGTTGTTCAAATTATTTTATTCACTTGAGTATCTAAGTTCCTGTTCGTCTGCTGTCACTCATTCAATAATTTGTCCATTCACGCATGTCCGTGTTCATCTATTCACTAGTTCTTTCAGGCATTCACTCACACACATTTGAATTTTTCATAACTGCCACTCTTCACCCGTTCTCCTTCTATGTCCCTTCCCTTCTTGACTTCGCCGGGAAATGCTGGAAATCTATGTCCTGCTTCTTCTCTCTTGTGCTTTCAAAGTAGAAAGCCCCCTTACAGTAAAATGGTGTAGCAACTTTCCCTCACCACAAGACTTTGCCTGCAAGACCCCATGAAAAACTTTCAGAGCAGTTAAGCTCAGAATTCTTGTTTGTTTCCCATCTCTTAACCCCTTGGTGGCTCAGCTGGTAAAGAATCTGTCTGGAATGCAGCAGACCCAGGTTCTATCCCTGAGTTGGGAAGATCTCCTGGAGAAGGGAATGGCTACCCACTCCAGTATTTTTGTCTGGAGAATTCCAAAAGAGGAGCCTGGTGGGCTACAGTCCATGGGATTGCAAAGAGTTGGGCATGACTGAAGCAACTAACATTCTTCTTACCCCCTTAAGAGGGGTTTTTGAGACTTACCTCTGTTTCTATGAACCATGTTAAATATCATATTAATCACAACATACTTGAATTCATAGCTACAGAAAAATAAGAGAAAAGAAGCTCACATCAAACTTAGAAAAATATAGAAAGGATGCCAACTCAAATAAACATCATTATCAGAAAGCAGTATGGAAAATGCAATCATCTTCCTTTCCTCGCATTTATCAATATATTCTACTGAGCGAAAAAAAAAGAACAGTTAGCCAATAGTGCTAATAGGAAATGTGTAACACCAATGACACTATCCTTTCTAAGCATGGTGATAATATGACAACTCTCAGGATTCCTGTCTCTGCCCTTGACTGTTTTTCACTTTAACCATTAAACTGGTATGTGTTTCATGTTTACTTATTCTTCTGGGTTTCAGAATCAACATACATACTGGGTTTGCAAAAAAAGAAAAAATCATTTACCTGCAGAAAATTTATTCCTGCACTATGCCCACATGCATTCTTAGAATATTTCATTTCATAACTGTGGACTTTAATGAATGGGCATAGAAGATTTCTAAACAAAGAAATAACAGAGTTGTGTTCTAGGAAGATTTTTGAAGCACAGTGTGTTTCTCTAGATGTGGGATGAATTTAAATTATGTTTAAATCATTGATGTGAAAGTGAAGTCACTCAGTTATGTCCGACTCTTTGCGACTCCCTGGACTGTAGCCCACCAGGCTCCTCCGTCCATGGGATTCTCCAGGAAAGAATACTGGAGTGGGTTGCCATTTCCTTCTCCAGGGACTGAACCCAGGTCTCCCGCATTGCAGGCAGACACTTTAACCTCTGAGCCACCAGGGAAGCCTTACCTAATTCATAAAGGTTTGTGGGATGACATTGCAGTACAGAGGACTATTTGCAATTACTAATACTTTATAATTGCAGAGTGCTTCATAGTTAAAAATATTTTTATTTCACTATATCTTCACAATCACCTCATAAAGTGGGGAGCATCATCATCATTTATAAATACAGAATAAGTTTCAGTCATCAATGTTTTCATATACATTATAGTTAGGAAATTTAGGACCAGAATCCAGAGAGTGAGAAGTCAAGATCCCATGTGATATCAATGACATCTGTATCAATGGCTCCATTACTTTAATGTTAGGAAACAGGAGACAATGGAATTAACAATAAATACAGAAAAGTAAAATTTAAAGATGCAGGTGCTTGCACGCTAAGTCGCTTCAGTTGGGTCCAACTCTGTGTGACTTTATGGACTGTAGCCCCCCCAGGCTCCTCTGTCCATGGGATTCTCCAGGCAAGAATACTGGAGTGGGTTGCCACACCCTCCTCCAGAGGATCCCATGTCTCTCGTGTGTCCTGCTTTGGGAAATGGGTTCTTCACCACTAGCACCACTTGGGAAGCCCTAAAGATGCAGCTACCTAAATTTAGAGCATTTAAATAGAGGCAACTCATTGCTTCTACTTCTCTTCTAACCAAATACTTAATTTCACTTCACGAAAAAAGAATAGGGTAATCTTAGCATTTTGAGTGGGAGATCACCAGGGGGGAGCCACCCAGGACTCTGGCCAGGAACAGTGCCTTCTCCCTCAACTCTGTTCTCCAGCATATTGACAGCAAATCATGGAGATTCTCAGTCTCCATAATCACATGAGCCAGTTTCTTACAACATTTTACAATCAATATAGATGAGACAGAGATATAGAAATGATTTTTATCATAAAATGACTATATATGCAAAATACATAGATGATTATAAATAAATAATATAGATGACTATATATGATACATGTAAATCATACACACATACGTACATGATTCATTATAAGTAATTGGCATTCTTAAAGTTTTTAATTTTTATTTCCTATTTAGTGTAGAAAATTGGCATTTATATACATACAAACCTTTTAGTCCTGTTTCTCTGGAGAACCCAAACACCCCTCTCCCCCACTCCAGCCTGAAATATTTGCATACATTTCATATTTGGTGGCTCATGGGGTAAATAATCAGTCTGCCATGCAGGAGACCTGGGTTCGATCCCTGGGTCAGGAAGATCCCCTGGACAAGGGCATGGCAACTCACTCCAGTAATCTTGTCTGGAGAATCCCATGGACAGAGGAGTCTGGTGGGCTACACATCATGGGATCACAGAGAGCCAGACATGACTGAATGAGCAACACTTTCACTTTTTCTTTTTTTCACATTTTATGACACCCAGACCTACACACAGAAGCGTGCCGGCTGTGACGGACCATGCAAAAGTGTGGCCATGAGGAGCTAACCCACGGGCAAGGTCGGGGGGGCAGCCGTGACGAGCTACCCCTCGCCCAAGGTCGGGGCAGCGACCGAGAGCTCCAGGCTGCACTACACAGCAGCGGCCGAGCGAAGCTACCCCACGGCCAAGGTCGGGGCAGGGTGGGGGGCAGCCGTGACGAGCTACCCCAAGTCCAAGGACTGGCAGCTGCTGGAGTGCATGAGGGCGGAGAGGAGCTACTCTGCGTTCAAGGTCAGGAGGGGTGGCCATGAGGAGATATCCCTCGTCCAAGGTAAGGAGCAGCGGCTGCACTTTGCTGGAGCAGCCGTGAAGAGATACCCCACGTCCAAGGTAAGAGAAACCCAAGTAAGATGGTAGGTGTTGAGAGAGGGCATCAGAGGGCAGACACACTAAAACCATAATCACAGAAAACTAGCCTATCTGATCACAGGACCACAGCCTTGTCTAACTCAGTGAAACTAAGCCATGCCGTGTGGGGCCACCCAAGGCAGACGGGTCATGGTGGAGAGGTCTGACAGAATGTGGTCCACTGGTGAAGGAAATGGCAAACCACTTCAGTATTCTTGCATTGAGAACCCCAAGAACAGTATGAAAAGGCAAAATGATAGGATACTGGAAGAGGAACTCCCCAGGTTGGTAGGTGCCCAATATGCCTACTGGAGAGCAGTGAAGAAATAACTCCGGAAAGAATGAAGGGATGGAGCCAAAGCAAAAACAACACCCAGTTGTGGATGTGACTGGTGATAGAAGCAAGGTCTGATGCTGTAAAGAACAATATTGCATAGGAACCTGGAATGTTAGGTCCATGAATCAAGGCAAATTGGAAGTGGTCAAACAGGAGACGGCAAGAGTGAAGGTCGACATTCTAGGAATCAGTGAACTAAAATGGACTGGAATGGGTGAATTTAACTCAGATGACCATTATATCTACTAATGTGGGCAGGAGTCCCTTAGAAGAAATGGAGTAGCCATCACGGTCAACAAAAGAGTCCGAAATGCAGTACTTGGATGCAATCTCAAAAACGACAGAATGATCTCTGTTTGTTTCCAAGGCAAACCATTCAATATCATGGTAATCCAAGCCTATACCCCAACCAGTTAGCTGAAGAAGCTGAAGTTGAAGGATTCTATGAAGACTTACAAGACCTTTTAGAACTAACACCCAAAAAAGATGTCCTTTTCATTATAGGAGACTGGAATGCAAAAGTAGGAAGTCAAGAAACACCTGGAATAACAGGAAAGATTGGCCTTGAAGTACGGAATGAAGCAGGGCAAAGACTAATAAAGTTCTGCCAAGACAATGCACTGGTCATAGCAAACACTCTCTTCCAACAACAGAAGAGAAGACTCTACACATGGACACCACCAGATGGTCAACACCAATATCAGATTGATTAGATTCTTTGCAACCAAAGATGGAAAGCTCTATACAGTCAGCAAAAACAAGACTGGGAGCTGACTGTGGCTCAGATCATGAACTTCTTATTGCCAAATTCAGACTTAAATTGAAGAAAGTAGGGAAAACCACTAGACCATTAAGGTATGACATAAATCAAATCCCTTATGATTATACAGTGGAACTGGGAAATAGATTTAAGGGACTAGATCTGATAAACAGAGTGCTTGATGAACTATGGATGGAGGTTCATGACATTGTACAGGAGACAGGGATCAAGACCATCCCCATGGAAAAGAAATTCAAAAAGGCAAAATAGTTCTCTGAGGAGACCTTACAAATAGCTGTGAAAAGAAGAAAAGCAAAAAGCAAAGGAGAAAAGGAAAGATATTCCCATTTGAATGCAGAGTTCCAAAGAATAGCAAGGAAAGATAAGAAAGCCTTCCTCATTGATCAATGCAAAGAAATACAGGAAGACAACAGAATGGGAAATACTAGAGATCTCTTCAAGAAAATCACAGATACTAAGGGAACATTTCATGCAAAGGTGGGTTCGATAAAGGACAGAAATGATATGGACCTAACAGAAGCAGAAGACATTAAGAACAGGTGGCAAAAACACACAGAAGAACTGTACAAAAAAGATCTTCATGACCCAGATAATCACGATGGTGTGATCACTGACCTAGAGCCAGATATCCTGGAATGTGAAGTCAAGTGGGCCTTAGAAAGCATCACTACGAGCATCCACTACTACTAGTGGAGGTGATGGAATTCCAGTTGAGCTATTTCAAATCCTGAAAGATGATGCTGTGAAAGTGCTGCACTCATTATGTCAGCAAATTTGGAAAACTCAGCAGTGGCCACAGGACTGGAAAAGGTCAGTTTTCATTCCAATCACACAAAAAGGCAATGCCAAAGAATGCTCAAACTACCGCACAATTGCACTCATCTCACACGCTAGTGAAGTAATGCTCAAAATTCTCCAAGCCAGGCTTCAGTAATACATGAACCATGAACTTCCAGATGTTCAAGCTGGTTTTAGAAAAGGCAGAGGAACCAGAGATCAAATTGCCAACATCCATTGATCATCAAAAAAGCAAGAGTTCCAGAAAAACATCTATTTCTGCCTTATTGACTATGCCAAAGCCTTTGACTGTGTGGATCACAATAAACTGTGAAAAATTCTGAAAGAGATTGGAATAACAGACCACCTGACCTGCCTCTTGAGAAGCCTGTATGCAGGTCAGGAAGCAACAGTTAAAACTAAACATGGAACAACAGACTGGTTCCAAACAAGATAATGAGTACGTTAAGGTTGTATACTGTCATTCTGCTTATTTAACTTATATGCAGAGTACATCATGAGAAATGCTGGGCTGGAAGAAGCACAAGCTGGAATCAAGAAATATCAATAACCTCAGATATGCAGACGACACCACCCTTACCGCAGAAAGTGAAGAGAAACTAAACAGCCTCTTGATAACAGTGAAAGAGGAGAGTGAAAAAGTTGGCTTAAACCTCAACATTCAGGAAACTAAGATCATGGCATCTGGTCCCATCACTTCATGGCAAATAGATGGGAAACAGTGGAAAAAGTGACAGACTTTTTTTTTTGGGGGGGGGGGGGCTCCAAAATCCCTGCAGATGGTGACTGCAGCCATGAAATTAAAAGATGCTCACTCCTTGGAAGGAAAGTTATGACCAACCTAGACAGCATATTAAAAAGCAGAGACATTACTTTGCCAACAAATGTCCATCTAGTCAAAGCTATGGTTTTTCCAGTAGTCATGCATGGGTCTGAGAGTTGGAGTATTAAGAAAGCTGAGCGCCAAAGAATTGATGCTTTTGAGCTGTGGTGTTGGAGAAGACTCTTGAGGGTCCCTTGGACTACAAGGAGATCCAACCAGTCCATCCAAAAGGAAATCAGTCCTGAATATTCATTGGAAGTCTGATGCTGAAGGTGAAACTCCAATACTTTGGCCACCTGATGCAAAGAACTGACTCATTGGAAAATACCCTGATGCTGGGAAATATTGAAGGCAGGAGAAGGGAACAACAGAGAATGAGATTGTTGGATGGCATCACCGACTCAATGGACATGAGTTTGAGTCAACTCCGGGAGTTAGTGATGGACAGGGAGGCCTGGCGTGCTGCAGTCCATGGAGCTGCAAAGAAAGAGCGACTGAGCGACTGAACTGTTCTCATTAGTGTCAATTGGCATTTCAATATAATTTTAGTTTAATCAATAATTTTAAGAACAGGTTTCAATTAAAATATACTTTTGTTTTGCCAGCAACAAATTTTTAAAAATCAAAACTCATTAGATCTCAATTAAGACTACCAATCTTTGAAGGTGGTAATGCTAACAGCTAGCAGCCACCAAAAAAAAAAAAGAGACGATTATGCCCCAAGCTGAGGTTCAGTTTAAATCAAGCGCTGAAATACAAGTTTAAACAAAGGAAGAAAACTTCATTAATCTTATTTAAAGGTAAACCTATAAAACTCAAAAGGTATCCCATCCCAGAGAATTTTTCATTGCTTAAAACAAATTTTTTTTAGAACATTTTTTATGTCCTTAAATTTTTTAAGTGATTTGAATTTCAGTTACATTTATCAATCTAAAAAATTTCCACCCATTGATTTTTAGATGATGGCTTAAATCAGATGATACTGAGTCATAGTCAGTTTGTAAATATGTACCTATAGCATCATTTTCTTTTAAAAGTTAGTAACATGTAGATTAGCCAACTGAAAAGTAGCTAACTTGCTTTTATCAGCACATTTTTAAATAACAGCTAATCAAACAGTAGACATTCATTTGCTCTGAACAAAAAACACTTGCTTCATTAAACAACACGTCAACAGTTCTCATGATAAATTTAAATAACAAATACAAATCCTGCAAACACTTTAAGTGATAACAAAAGATGCAAAATAACATGCTTTTGAAAAGGGTGATTGCTTTATGTAGATAATTTTCATCACATTTACTTGAAATACACATGAAAGAGCATCAGTGTTGAATATGTTGTTATAGAAATCCAACTTTAATTTCTATTACAATACTACTTGTAACTATATCAAAAGAAAAAGACTGTGAGTAACAGACGAAGAAGAGGAAATAATAGATCAAATAAACTTATGTTCAAAGGGTAAGCAAAGTATTCAAAGAACATTTTCATCCTTAAAGACACATTTTTGTTGAAACAAGACAGGAAAAAGAGTTACATGTATTAACTCCTCAATTGAAGTTTGAGTGCCCTATTATTGAAGATGGGCTTCCCAGGTGGTACAGTGGTAAAGGATCCCTCTGACAAGCAGGAAGAAGCAGGAGACGTGAGTTCGATCCCTGGGTCAGGAAGATCTCCTGGAGAAGGAAATGGCAATCCAATCCAGTATTTTTCCCTGGAAAAGTCCATGGACAGAGAAACCTGGTGGGCTACAGTTCATGGGGTCACAAAGAGTCAGACACTACTGAGCACATACACATACATTACTGAAGATCTCTTCCTCCATCCACTGCTTCCAGAATAAATCACATCTTTTTAGCACAATATAAAGACTTTATTTCCTAATATGATTGCAGTGAAAACTGCAAGAATGTCAAGTGTCTTACAACAGGGAAATCTCTAGTTTGTGAAGCAGTTTTAAGCTCCAGGAGACGGTAAAGGACAGGGAAGCCTGGCATGCTGCAGTCCACGGGGTCACAGAGTTGGACATGACTGAGTGACTAAACAACAACAAATTCCAAACAAACTGTTTAACTTGTGGAGAGAATTCTTGCACCTTTTTATTGCTTTTTAATATTACTGACAGAACTTAACTAGCATATAATAACCCACTTGTTTTCTGAGCTCCTGAGTTACCCAAATCAGCTAACAACTAACTTGTAGTGAGATTCTTCTAGGTTATTTCATTTCTATCAGTTCAGGTGCTTAGTCGTGTCCGACGCTTTGAGACCCCATGGACTGCAGCACACCAGACCTCCCTGTCCATCGCCAACCCCCAGAGCCTACTCAAACTCAGTGTCCATGAGGTGAGATTGGCGATGCCATCTAACCATCTCATCCTCTCTTGTCCCCTTCTCCTGCTGTCTTCAATCTTTCCCAGCATCAGGGTCTTTTCAAATGAGTCAGTTCTTCACATCAGGTGGCCAAAGTATTGGAGTTTCAGCTTCAACATCAGTTCTTCCAATGAATATACAGGACTGATTTCCTTTAGGATGGACTGGTTGGATCCCCTTGCTGTCTAACAGACTCTCAAGAGTCTTCTCCAACACCAAAAAGGCAAAAAGACATGACACCAAAAGGTGAACTCCCCAGGTTGGTAGGTGCCCAATATGCTACTGAAGAGCAGTGGAGAAATAACTCCAGAAAGAATAAATAGGTGGAGCCAAAGCAAAAACACACCCAGTTGTGGATATGACTGGTGATAGAAGTAAAGTCTGATGCTATAAAAAGCAATATTGCATAGGAACCTGGAATGTTAGGTCCTTAAATCAAGCCAAATTGGAAGTGGTCAAACAGGAAACGGCAAGAGTGAACATCAAGATTTTAGGAATTAGCAAACTAAAATGGACTGGAATGGGTGAATTTAACTCAGATGACCATTATATCTACTACTGTGGGCAAGAATCCCTTAGAAGAAATGGAGTAGCCATCATAGTCAACAAAAGACTCCAAAATGTAGTACTTGGATGCAATCTGAAAAATGACAGAATGATCTCTCTTTGTTTCCAAGGCAAACCATTCAATATCACAGTAATCCAAGTCTATGCCCCGACAAGTAATGCTGAAGAAGCTGAAGTTGAACGGTTCTATGAAAAACTACAAGACCTTCCAGAACTAACACCCAAAAAATATGTCCTTTTCATTTCATTTCTATAGTAACTCATTAAATTGATTTTTGCAAATGTCTTCTCCGATGCCAGAAGCCAACTTACTGTATAATAGAAAAAAAATCTGATTCTGTATTAGATTTCTTTAAACTTTGTGCTGACTCATGCAATTCTGATTTAAGAATCATTCATCAGAAACATGCTAGCCATCACGATGTGTACGTTTTCCAAAATCTCAGAGGCTAAACACAATAGGTTTACTTGTTTCCCACAAGAAATTCAAAAAGGGTGTCCATGGTCGTCAGGGAGGCTTCCATCTAGTCATGAAAACACCCTGGCTCCTTGTTTCAGAACCTGCTCTAGGGTTCAGTTGGTGCAATTAGCCAGTGGTTGGAAAGATCAGGTCCATCACTTCTAGTCCATTCCACTGGCTGAAAATCAGCTGTATCATGCCCACCCCTGAAAAGGGAGTATAATATGTACAGTAACTGTATGACCAGAGAAGAAAGAAGTCTAGTGGACAGCTAGGCAGCCACTGATACACAAATGACTTGCCTGCTCTTGAGTTTTAACATCTGAAGAGGTGTTATATTCCTTTGGCCCATACATAAGGATTCATAGGGGGAAACAGCACAGAAACTATACTCTAGCATTTTAATTCTAAACTGTTCAACAATTACTTTCCTCAGTCTTCATATACCTTCCTGAAAATCAGAGTTAACACTCAAAATCCTCTCCCACGAGACACACTTGCAGTTGCCATCACTCATCAAGATTTCCCACAGATGCAGTGGTTCTTGGTCTGTTTGCTTTCAGAAACTGTCAAAGAAACTTGTTCTGTGAATTCATTTGCTTGAAACACACCTCTGTCCCAGCAGCTTTATCAGCCTCCATCTCATGAGCCAGATCTGCGCCCGGCTCTCTGAGGGCCCCTCATCCTTGGAGGCACACCCGCCCGTTCTCAAGCCAGGTCAGAATGACTTCACCTCGGGTTGGGTTTTCACTCACTGCCTCATAAAGCTGTCCTCAACACAATTTAGGAGCCATCTGACGACTGCAGTTATAACACAGCAGATGTCTAGGTAGTTAAAGCCCCCTGGAGCATGGTGCCATACAATTTGGAACTCTTTGAAAGTGGTCCAGTATTTTGCACTGGTGCTATTTGCTTTGCCCCAGGGGACTCCAGCAGATGCCACAGATGCCCCTGGCATTTCTTCTCTCATCTCCATTCTTTATATACTCTCCTAACACCCAATAATTTTCTTTTATCAACCAACTACAGTCCCTTGGCAATACCAGTCAAAACAGCATCTTGAATATAACTAATCCCCCCTCAAGAGGTGAAAAGGCTTCATGCATGACATATTCTCAATATGTTACACAAGACGCAAAAGAAGATAAGGTTGCTTCATTATACTGAACCAGCATTTTGAGAATTCAGAAGGAAAACAGCACTCTTATAATCTAATAATATTAAAATTTAATATTATGCATGAAATAATATTAAAGTTTATGTACTCTATTTCAACCTTCAAAATGAGAATTCATAGGGAAAAAAAAGTAATTTGGATTTTTAACAGAGGCAACTGAGTTCTGCTACCTCTCCAAATACTTTATTAATTATTCCTCTATCTGCTCTTGTTTAAATTGATTTCCACTGGACCACATGAACTGTCCATCATTGATTTAGAATGCAACATCCATACTAATTTTCTAAAACCCTCTTTCCTACCCTTCTCCCCCACACAGACACACACACCCAAGACACTACAGGCCCCTACAATCCAAACTACCCAGAACTGGCATTAAATTGAGTTGAGGGTACAGATGCCAAGAACCCCATATCATATTCTGCGGGGCAAAATATTTTAACTGACATTTATTTATGATAAGATCTGTACTTGTTGATTTGCCAAGATGAAACAGACTCAACCTAGAAATTAGAATCTGTGTTTAATGAGAACCTGACAATCCTTTAACTAAAACAGAGGGAAAAAATATTGTTATAGGATCATAAAAACAACTACATGAGTACGTACCCCAAAGAGAGGCCAAAAATTCTTGGCAACATTCTCCACTCACAGAACAATTTATTATAATGAGATGTATTTCCTCTCACCGAGAAGACATGAGAGCAGTTTTATTTTGGAGCTCCTATTTATCACACCATACAGAAGATTTTCAAATTCATAGGCCATGTTTCCATACATATAATCATTTAATTCACCTATGTACTCCTTAAACTCCACATCAAAATAAATAGGGCATATTAAACAGTGTATTTGTTTCAGAATTTCAATATTTACTAAATAGATTTGATATTTTAGGAGAATTTTTCTTTAGAGAAATTTTTTTTACCAAACTCTCCATAGCACTAAAACAAAGCTACCAGAGGAGGGAACTAAGATGACGGAGGAATAGGACGGGGGGACCACTTTATCCCCCACAAATTCATCGAAAGAACAATTGAACACTGAGCAAACTGCACAAAACAACTTCTGATCGCTAGCAGAGGACATCGGGCGCCCAGAAAAGCAGCCCATCGTCTTCAAAAAGAGGGAGGACAGAATATGAAAGATAAAAAGAGAGACAAAAGAGCTAGGGACGGAGATCCGTCCCGGGAAGGGAGTCGTAATAGAGGAAGTTTCCAAACACCAGGAAACCCTCTCACTGGCGGGTCTGGGGGAAGTTTTCAAATCTTGGAGGGCAACCTAACTGGGAGGAAAAATAAATAAAATCCACAGATTACATGCCTAAAAGCAACTCCTGGCAGAAAAGTACCCCAGGCGCCCATATCTGCCACCAGCAAGTGGGGGCGGAACGGAGAGGAGCGGGCGGCAGTGCTTAGGGTAAGGACCGGGCCCGAATGCCCTGAGGGCAAGCGGAGGGAGCTAACGTGAAATAGCAACTTAAACTGTGGGATAGTGAGAGAGAGAACTAACTTGGGAAAAGCCCTAAACTTAGGCACTACCCACCGGTTCCCAGAATGAAGGACTGAGAAAATACCAGAAGAGCTACCTGGCAGCGGACGGGCCCATCCCCCGCCAAAGGCAGAGGGGAGGGGAAAGGGGCAAACGCGGCCCCAGAGACGACACCCCCTACCAAACTGCAAACAGGCTTCCAGCTTCTAACCAAAGACTTCCTTGAGATTCTGGATGGTCGACATCTGCCAGGAGGGTCGCAGCTAGAGTCAAGCTCCCCAGAACTGACACAAGGCGCACCCAACCGGTGCTCACGGAAACTGAGGCTGGGACCGCGGAGGGGAGAAGGCGCCCTGCACTGGGGAGAGTGCGCTTGTCAAGCTCCTGGCTGCCTGAGCTGCTCTAACCGGGGAAGGCACAAAATGCCAGCCCAACTGAGTCTGTGCTTTTGTGGAGTACCCGAGAACCTGAATCTGAGTGGCTTTGGCCTGGGAAGTCCACGCAACGCAGGGCCCACTCCCTGGAGAGCAGCCTGGGGCCTGAGCAGTGTAGACGGGGAAAGCACACACCCGTGAGTGGGGGCAAACCCAGAGTGGCCGGAAAACCGCGAGTGCTCCCCACACAGGCCGGTGACATTTGTCTGCAGCGCCCCTTCCTCCCCACAGCACGACTGAACAAGCGAACCTGAACAAGAGACCACCTCCACCCACGTGTGTCAGGGCGGAAATTAGACATTGAAGAGACCTGCAAACAGAAGCCAAATAAACAAAGGGAACCGCTTCAGAAGTGACAGGTGCAACAGGTTAAAATCCCTAAAGTTAACACCAACTACCGGAAGCAGCCTATATATATCGAGAAGTGCAAGCTGGAACAAGGAGCTATTTGAAACTGAACCGAACCCACACTGCCCACAACAGCTCCAGAGAAATTCCTAGATATATTTTTTACTACTAATTTTTTTTAATTAAAAAAAAAAAATTTTTTGCTTTCTTTTTTTACTTTTTCTTTTTTTTAGTCCTCTATTACTCCTCTATTATTCTTTAATTTTCATTTTTTATAACCCACTATAACCTGGCCAAAAAAAAAAAAAAAAAAGGACCCTATTTTTAAAGCAAACTCCATATATATTTCTTAAATTTTTTTGTGTTTTTGTGGTTTTTTAGTATGGTATTTTTAAGAGTCTAACCTCTACTCTAGATTTTTAATCTTTGTTTTTCAGTATTAGATACAAATTTTGGACATTTAAGAATCCAAACTTCAGTACCCATTTTTACTCAGGAGTGTGATTACTGGTTTGATCACTCTCTCCCCCTTTTGACTCTCCTTTATGTCCCCCAGATCACCTCTATTTCCTCCCTCCCCCTTCTCTTCTCAATCCAATTCTGTGAATCTCTGTGGCTGTTCTGGGCTGTGGAGAACACTTAGGGAACAGAGTACTGCCTAGATCTGCCTCTTTTCTCTTGAGTCCCCCTTATTCTCCTCCTGCTCATCTCTATCTCCTTCCTCCCTCTCCTCTTCTTCATGTAACTCTGTGAACCTCTCTGGGTGTCCCTCACTGCAGAGAATGCTTTCACCATTAACCTAGAAGTTTTATTATCAGTGCTGTATGGATGGAGAAGTCTTGAGGCTACTGAAAGAATAAGACTGAAACCCAGAGGCAAGAGGCTTAAGCCCAAAACCTGAGAACACCAGAGAACTCCTGACTACAGGGAACATTAACTAATAAGAGACCATCCAAAAGCCTCCATACCTACACTGAAACCAACCACCACCCAAGAGCCAATAAATTCCAGAGCAAGACATACCACACAAATTCTCCAGCAATGCAGGAATATAGCCCTGAGCATCAATATACAGGCTGCCCAAAGTCACAAACCCATAGACCCATTTCAAAACTCACTACTGGACACTCCAGTGCACTCCAGAGAGAAGAAATCCAGCTCCACCCACCAGAACACCAACACAAGCTTCTCTAACCAGCAAACCTCAACAAGCCAAACACCCAGCCCCACCTACTGGGAGAAACCTCCACAATAAAAAGGAACCACAGACTACTAGAATGCAAAAAGGCCACCCCAAACCCAGCATTCTAAAAAAGATGAAAAGGCAGAGAAATACCCAACAGGTAAAGGAAGATGAAAAATGCCCACCAGGCCAAACAAAAGAGGAGGAGATAGGGAATCTACCTGGAAAAGAATTTAGAATGATGATAATAAAAATGATCCAAAATCTTGAAAACAAAATGGAGTTACAAATAAATAGCCTGGAGACAAGGATTGAGAAGATGCAAGAAATGTTTAACAAGGACCTAGAAGAAATAAAAGAGAGTGAATTAAAAATGAATAATGCAATAAATGAGATCAAAAACACTCTGGAGGGAACCAACAGTAGAATAACAGAGGCAGAAGATAGGATAAATGAGGTAGAAGATAAAATGGTGGAAATAAATGAAGCAGAGAGGAAAAAAGAAAAAAGAATCAAAAGAAATGAGGACAACCTCAGGGACCTCTGGGACAACGTGAAATGCCCCAACATTCGAATCATAGGAGTCCCAGAAGAAGAAGACAAAAAGAAAGGCCATGAGAAGATACTCGAGGAGATAATAGCTGAAAACTTCCCCAAAATGGGGAAGGAAATAGCCACCCAAGTCTAAGAAACCCAGAGAGTCCCAAAGAGGATAAACCCAAGGTGAAACACCCCAAGACACATATTAGTCAAATTAACAAAGATCGAACACAAAGAATAAATATTAACAGCAGCAAGAGAGAAACAACAAATAACACACAAAGGGATTCCCATAAGGATAACAGCTGATCTATCAATAGAAACCCTTCAGGCCAGAAGGGAATGGCAGGACATACTTAAAGCAATGAAACAGAATAACCTACAGCCCAGATTACTGTACCCAGCAAGGATCTCATTCAGATTTGAAGGAGAATTTAAAAGCTTTACAGACAAGCAAAAGGCTGACAGAATGCAACACCACCAAACCAGCTCTTCAACAAATGCTAAAGGATCTTCTCTAGACAGGAAACACAGAAAGGTTGTATAAACACGAACCCAAAACAACAAAGCAAATGGCAACAGGACCATTCTTATCAATAATTACCTTAAATGTAAATGGGTTGAATGCCCGAACCGAAAGACAAAGACTGGCTGAATGAATACAAAAGCAAGACCTCTATATATGCTGTCTACAAGAGACCCACCTCAAAGCAAGGGACACATAGAGACTGAAAGTGAAGGGCTGGAAAAAAATATTTCACGCAAGTGGAGACCAAAAGAAAGCAGGAGTGGCAATACTTATATCAGATAAAATAGACTTCAAATGAAGGCTGTGAAAAGAGACAAAGAAGGACACTACATAATGATCAAAGGATCAATGCAAGAAGAAGATATAACAATTATAAATATATATGCACCCAACATAGGAGCACCACAATATGTAAGGCAAATGCTAACAAGAATGAAGGGGGAAATTAACAATAACACGATAATAATGGGAAAATTTAATACCCCCCCTCACACCTATGGACAGATCAACTAAACAGAAAATTAACAAGGAAACACAAACTTTAAATGACACAATGGTCCAGCTAGACCTAATTGATATCTATAGGACATTTCACCCCAAAACAATCAATTTCACCTTTTTCTCAAGTGCACATGGAACCTTCTCCAGAATAGATCACATCCTGGGCCATAAATCTAGTCTTGGTAAATTCAAAAAAACTGAAATCATTCCAGTCATCTTTTCTGACCACAATGCAGTAAGATTAGATCTCAATTACAGGAAGAAAACTATTAAAAATTCCAACATATGGAGGTTAAATAACACGCTTCTGAATAACGAACAAATCATAGAAGAAATCAAAATATGCATAGAAACGAATGAAAATGAAAACACAACAACCCAAAACTGTAAAAGCAGTGCTAAGGGGAAGGTTCATAGCAATACAGGCTTACCTCAAGAAACAAGAAAAAAGTCAAATAAATAACCTAACTCTGCACCTAAAGCAACTAGAGAAGGAAGAAATAAAGAACCCCAGAGTTAACAGAAGGAAGGAAATCTTAAAAATTAGGGCAGAAATAAATGCAAAAGAAACAAAAGAGACCATAGCAAAAATCAACAAAGCTAAAAGTTGGTTTTTTGAAAAGGTAAATAAAATTGACAAGCCATTAGCCAGACTCATCAAGAAACAAAGGGAGAAGAACCAAATCAACAAAATTAGAAATGAAAACGGAGAGATCACAACAGACAACTCTGAAATACAAAGGATCATAAGAGACTACTACCAGCAGCTCTATGCCAATAAAATGGACAACTTGGAAGAAATGGACAAGTTCTTAGAAAAATATCACTTTCCAAAACTGAACCAGGAAGAAATAGAAGATCTTAACAGACCCATCACAAGCATGGACATCGAAACTATAATCAGAAATCTTCCAGCAAACAGAAGTCCAGGATCAGATGGCTTCACAGCTGAATTCTACCAAAAATTTAGAGAAGACCTAACACCTATCTTACTCAAACTCTTCCAGAAAAGTGCAGAAGAAGGAAAACTTCCAAACTCATTCTATGAGGCCACCATCACCCTAATACCAAAACCAGACAAGGATGCCACAAAAAACAAGCAAAAAAAGAAAACTATAGGCCAATATCACTGATGAACATAGATTCAAAAATCCTTAACAAAATTCTAGCAAACAGAATCCAACAACATATTAAAAAGATCATGACCAAGTGGGCTTTATCCCAGGAATGCAAGGATTCTTTAATATCTGCAAATCAATCAATGTAATACACCACATTAACAAATTGAAAGATTAAAAACCATATGATTATCTCAATAGATGCAGAAAAAGCCTTTGACAAAATTCAACACCCATTTATGATAAAAACTCTCCAGAAAACAGGCATAGAAGGAACATACCTCAACATAATAAAAGCTATATATGACAAACCCACAGCAAACATTATCCTCAATGGTGAAAAATTGAAAGCATTTCCCTTATAGTCAGGAACAAGACAAGGGTGTCCACTCTCACCACTACTATTCAACATAGTTTTGGAAGTGTTGGCCACAGCAATCAGAGCAGACAAAGAAATAAAAGGAATCCAGATAGGAAAAGAAGAAGTAAAACTCTCACTGTTTGCAGATGACATGATCCCCTACACAGAAAACCCTAAAGACTCTACCAGAAAATTACTAGAGCTAATCAATGAATACAGTAATGTTGCAGGATATAAAATTAGCACACATAAATCCCTTGCATTCCTACACACTAACAATGAGAAAACAGAAAGAGAAATTAAGGAAACAATACCATTCACCATTGCAACAAAAAGAATAAAATACTTAGGAGTATATCTACCTAAAGAAACAAAAGACCTATACATAGAGAACTATAAAACACTGATGAAAGAAATCAAAGAGGACACAGATAAAGAAATATACCATGTTCATGGATTGGAAGAATCAATATTGTCAAAATGGCTATACTACCCAAAGCAATCTATAGATTCAATGCAATCCCTATCAAACTACCAACGGTATTTTTCACAGAACAAGAACAAATAATTTCACAATTTGTATGGAAATACAAAAACCTTGAATAGCCAAAGTAATCTTGAGAAAGAAGAATGGAACTGGAGGAATCAACCTGCCTGACTTCAGGCTCTACTACAAAGCCACAGTCATCAAGACAGTATGGTACTGGCACAAAGACAGAAATATAGATCAATGGAACAGAATAGAAAGCCCAGAGATAAATCCACAAACCTATGGACACCTTATCTTCAACAAAGGAGGCAAGGATATACAATGGAAAAAAGACAACCTCTTTAACAAGTGGTGCTGGGAAAACTGGTCAACCACTTGTAAAAGAACGAAACTATAACACCTTCTAACACCATACACAAAAACAAACTCAAAATGGATTAAAGATCTACATATAAGACCAGAAATTATAAAACTCCTAGAGGAGAACATAGGCAAAACACTCTCCAACATAAATCACAGCAGGATCCTCTATGACCCACCTCTCAGAATATTGGAAATAAAAGCAAAAATACACAAATTGGACCTAATTAAACTTAAAAGCTTTTGCACAACAAAGGAAACTATAAGCAAGGTGAAAAGACAGCCCTCAGAATTGGAGAAAATAATAGCAAATGAAGCAACAGACAAAGGATTAATCTCAAAAATATACAAGCAACTCCTGCAGCTCAATTCCAGAAAAATAAATGACCCAATCAAAAAATGGGCCAAAGAACTAAACAGACATTTCTACAAAGAAGACATACAGATGGCTAACAAGCACATGAAAAGATGCTCAACATCACTCATCATCAGAGAAATGCAAATCAAAACCACAATGAGGTACCATTACACGCCAGTCAGGATGGCTGCTGTCCAAAAGTCTACAAGCAATAAATGCTGGAGAGGGTGTGGAGAAAAGGGAACCCTCTTAAACTGTTGGTGAGAATGCAAACTAGTACAGCCACTATGGAGAACAGTGTGGAGATTCCTTAAAAAACTGGAAATAGAACTGCCATATGACCCAGCAATACCACTCCTGGGCATACACACCGAGGAAACCAGATCTGAAAGAGACACATGCACCCCAATGTTCATCACAGCACTGTTTATAATAGCCAGGACATGGAAGCAACCTAGATGCCCATCAGTAGACAAATGGATAAGGAAGCTGTGGTACATATACACCATGGAATATTACTCAGCCATTAAAAAGAATTCATTTGAATCAGTTCTAATGAGATGGATGAAACTGGAGCCCATTATACAGAGTGAAGTAAGCCAGAAAGATAAAGACCATTACAGTATACTAACGCATATATATGGAATCTTAAAAGATGGTAACGATAACCCTATATGCAAAACAGAAAAAGAGACACAGATGTACAGAACAGACTTTTGGACTCTGTGGGAGAAGGCAAGGGTGGGATGTTCTGAGAGAACAGCATTGAAACAAGTACACTATCAAGGGTGAAACAGATCACCAGCCCAGGTTGGATGCATGAGATAGGTGCTCAGGGCTAGTGCACTGGGAAGACCCAGAGGGATGGGATGAGGAGGGAAGCAGGAGGGAGGATCGGGATGGGGAACACATGTAAATCCATGGCTGATTCATGTCAATGTATGGCAAAAACCACTACAATATTGTAAAGTAATTATCCTCCAAATAATAAAAATAAGCAAAATAAATAAATAAATAAAACAAAGCTACCAAGGTAAGGTGCATCTTGTGGTGAAAATGCTTTATTTTAATGATATCACACATATTTAACAGAAAATATCTGCACTTAACTCATCTTTCACTGCTAAGCCAGCAAAAATAAACAAGCCAAATATTTAATTAGGCATTGGTGGAACTATTTGCTGATTCTTCTGGGATTGAATTGGCAAGTGAATACCAAAGTTGATTTACTGAAAATATTTTATCCAGTTCCTTGACTATAATTTATCCAAATGTTTGAAGAGGAAACTTAAGTTGATGCCTTTTATTTTTAAGCAAATTTCTTTACATAGTTGTTTGTGATCCTAAAACATAATTTATAAAGAAGTATTTTTTTAGAAAAAGGCATTTATTACAGTCTCCCAGACTGAGGTCTGCACTATGATTCTTATCAGGAGGGCCCTTCCACAGCTTCTTCTGCATGGTTTCTAAATTTTAATTCTGTCAGTCATGTAAATGTATACAGTCAAGTAAGTCGAATAATGCCAGATCTCTATTTTGACCACACCATACAGACACAGTTGCTTTTTCCAGACAGAACTAAGGGAGAAGGTGTGGCTCCCTGTTGCTCAGTTTTCTGTCTTCATCCTCAGAGCTGCTAAGTACCTACACTTCATTTCAAAGACCCTTAGGAACAATGCAGTTGAGAATTTCTCAACAGTTTTGTCTATGACAGTCCAAACAGGAAGTTAATGGGAATTTAATTTCTCTTGCACGAGCCCTCACAGGTCCTGCACCTGTGTTCCTGGATGAAGCTGAGACCTGAGACATGGGGGAAGGTGTGGGAGGAAGCTGAACTTCCAGATAGCCCCCGAAACCACCCCACCCTGGGAAATAAATGATACCAGACAAACGCCAGGACCTATTTTTAATGTGAAAAAAGTGGAAGTGTTAGTTGCTCAGTCGTGTCCCACTCTTTGCAACCCCTTGGACTGTAGCCCGCCAGGCTTCTCCATCCATTAGATTTTCCAGGCAAGAATACTGCAGTGGGTTGCCGTTTCCTTTGACCCAGGAATCAAACCCAGGTCTCCTGCACTGAAGGTGGATTCGCCAACAACTGAGCCACAAGGGAAACCCTATACAGGCGTGGGTTGTCATGCCCTCCTCCAGGGGAACTTCCTGACCCAAGGATTGAACCCAGATTTCCCGCTTTGCAGGCAGATTCTTTACCATCTGAGCTACTATAAATGCAGACAAACCAGGACAAAGAGGCTTCTCCCACTCCTACCGTGCTACCTGGATTCTCACCTCCTCAAAGGTCTCCATGCACACTTGGAACAAAAAGATCTTCCCTCTACTAACCTGTATTTGCAACCAAAACAAGGCAATAGTAAAGAACAAAGTTTAATGAAGTAGGAAACAAATAGAGCCTAGAAAAAGGCAGCAATGCTCAACTGATTGCTTTTTTTCTTAAATAAAATCAATAAACCCTTAGTAAGAATAATAAAAAGAGTTGACTCACTGGAAAAGACCCTGATTCTTGGAGGGATTGGGGGCAGGAGGAGAAGGGGACGGTAGAGGATGAGATGGTTGGATGGCACCACCGACTTGATGGACATGAAGTCTGAGTAAACTCCAGGAGTTGGTGATGGACAGGGAGGCCTGACGTGCTGCGATTCATGGGGTCTCAAAGAGTCAGACACGACTGAGTGAGTGAACTGAACTGAACTGAAGACTAATAAAAAATTAAAAGGTAACAGTACCAATATCAGGAAATAGGAAAAAACAACAGTATAGATCCAACATACATAATAATCTTTTATAAGGATATGAACAATTCTTTGCCAGTAAATAAAACATTTAGGTAAAATTGACAACTATAATTTTAGAAAACACAAATAACCAAACTAAGCATTTTAGGAATTTGGAATGAGATTTCCCTCTATGTACTAAAAAATTACATATAGAACTAAAGACTTCTCTAAAAAGAAAACTCTTTGCTTACAGGACTTCATTGGTGAATTCTTCCAAAACTTCAAAGAAGAAATAAAGCCAAACATTTACAGAAACTAAAAAAAAGGTGGACTCATTCCAATTTTAATTTGTTAGGAGGCCAGAGGAGCTCACTGCTAAAATCTGATGAGGGCATGATAAAGAAAAAATGTCCTCAATAAAACATTAGTAATAAAATTGAGAGATATATTGAAAGACAATGTGTTTCTGCTTCTAGGGAGAGTGGTGCAAATTGTGGGAAATCCTAAGTCACTAGAAAATAAAATGAACTATTCTCCCCACACACACAAAAAAACTATTTGAAGGCATAGAAGAAATACTGCAAAGTGAGAATTAGTGGACTTCAGATCCTAACCAATGTTGTGAAGTCACAGGATGCCTGGGTATTTGCCAGTTTTAGATACAAAGCGAAATGACAAGAATTTGGAGCTGCTGCCGCTGCAGAGTTGAGAAACCAGCAGAATTTCTGACCATCTTCCAGGGCCAGAAAGACAAAAAATGAATGCTTGAGAGATGGACAAAAGCATGGGCATTCTCCCCCAAGATGTCTCCTGTACCTTGAAACTGCCTGGACAGGAAACTATATTTCTAACGGGATAAGTTTTGCCAAGCAAGTGGAGTTTTCCAGTTTTCACAGTGCGGCAGAGACAAAAACTGGAGTTCAAGAGACAGCGTGCAAACAGAAGAGGCTTTTGACCCCCAGGTGCCATGTCTTCTACGCCACAGCAGCTGAGAGGAGAGACACATTACCCTGTCCAGAATGCAGCCCAGCTGCCGTTCAGTCCAGTTCCTAACTTTGACCCATTCTTTCTCCCTAGAAGAGGATAAAGCAGGATCCTCTATATTATCTATAAAAGCTTTCTCATTCAATAAAAATGAATAAGCATACTAAGATAAAACAACATGAAACCAACTCATCAATAAAAATAATAGAAATAGATTCATGTTTCACTCATATATGAAACTTAAAAGGATTTAAAATAACTATGATGAATATGTTTGATGGAGAAAAACAATGAAAATTTGGAGAATCTCAGAAGAGAAATAGGCTCTCAAGAAAGATTAAGTTGATTCTTTAGGAGAAAAAAATAAACAAACCAGTAAATACATAGCAATGAAAGTGAAAGTCACCCAGTCATGTCCAACTCTTTGTGACCCCATGGACTATACAGTCCATGGAATTCTCCAGGCCAGAATACTGGAGAGGGTAGCCTTTCCCTTCTCTAGGGCATCTTCCCAACCCAGGGATCGAGCCCAGGCCTCCGACATTGCAGGCAGTGTCTTTGCCAGCTGAGCCAACAGGGAAACCCAAGAATACTGGAGTGGGTAGCCTATCCCTTCTTGAGCAGAACCCAGGAATTGAACCAGAGTCTCCTGCATTGCAGGTGGGTTCTTTTACCAGCTGAGCTATCAGGGAATCTCAATATCTAGCAAGAAAAATATTAAATAAAAGTGGAAATAAACACAAATTATAATATCAGGAATGAAAAGAGTATCACTAAAAGTCAAAGAAATACTAAAATATAACAGTTCTATTATAAATGACTTCAAGCATAGAGTTTTGAAGGTTACTTAAAAGAACTAAATTACATGAAAAATGTAATTTATAAGAAAGAAAGAAAGTGAAGTCACTCAGTCGTGTCCGACTCTTTGCGACCCCGTGGACTGTAGCCTACCAGGATCCTCCATCCATGGGATTTTCCAGGCAAGAGTACTGGACTGGGTTGCCATTTCCTTCTCCAGGGGATCTTCCCAACCCAGGGATCAAACCCGGGTCTCCCACATTGCAGGCAGGCGCTTTTCTGTTTGAGCCACTAGAGGATGTGATTGTTTATGCTATTTTAAAAGTTAATTTGTAGTTAAAAATATTCTCAAAAACAAAACTCAAGGTGTCTTCATCAGTAAATTCCTCCAGTAACTAAAAATAATGCCAATCTAATTAAAGGTATTCAGTTAATTTGAAGGAAAAAAAGAAGGACTTCCCCAAATTTATCATGATGATCAACTCAATAACTGCAGAAAAAGCATTTGATAAAATTCAAACCCTAGTTATGGTTTAAAAAATTAGCAAACAAGGAATAAAAAGTAATTTATTTAATCTGGTAAAAAATATGCAGAAAAATGCCTACAGACTGCAGCATACTTTTTGATGAATTATAGAAAAAAGCTTTCTCACTGAGAATGTATCATGACACTCAACACTGCTATTATTATTCAATACTTTACTAAGGGGACAGCCAATGCAATAAGGCAGTAAAATCTGAAAATCGGAAATTGGGAAAAATTTAGTCATTTTCTCCACATGATATTTTCTTTACAGAAAAACCAAAAGAATCCAGAAACAAAGTATTAAGATTAGTGAAAAAAATTAGCAATCTCTGAATGTTATTTAAAAAAAAATATCAGTGGTATTGCTACTTAATGAACTGGAAAATAAGAATTTTAAATATCTTCATTACAATAGCATCTGAAAATTATCAAATTTAGGAAGATATGCATGATGTCTACACAGACAAAGAGAACTAACAAATATGATAAATAACCCCTAAACTGGCTTTCACATATACAGCTTCCTATATTTTGACAAAACTCTAAGAGAAGTGCAGTGGAGAAAGAGTGATTTTTTTTCAACAAATGATTCTGGAGTAAACACATACAGAAAAAAAGGAAAAAACTGACTTTGACTCCTATACCTCACATGGTGGGAAAAATGATTTCCAAGGAATTCTAGACCCAGATACGGAAGTAAAGTAATGTGGTGAACGCCAAAATTTTCTTCAGCAGAATACACAAACAATAAACATAAATAAAGGTAGTAATTGACAATATCAATTTAAGAAATTCTCTTCATCAAAAAACACTACTAAGACAGTGAAAAAGCAAGTCTTAAACCTCCCTTTCCCTCATTCTGTGTAATAGCTGACAAAGAAAAACCCAGTGCAAAAAGGCAGCTTCCAGTGGTTATGTCATAACACGTAATCCATCCACTGATCCCCATTCACACACCCACCCATCTATCCATTGGCCATCCACACACCCACCTGTATCTATGTGTATATATGCATTTCTGAGTGTATGTATTTGAAGTATAAGTGACAGAGCCATTAAAGGCAAATGGATTTACATCACTTTGAATTTGTACATCAAATCTCTTGATTGATGTCGCTGGGTCACTAAGTGAATGACTTTCAAGTCTGTAGAAGTATGTATAATAATACCTCATTCCATAGCTGTGTGACTCAATTGAAAGCACCATGAATCATATGAAGCATTATCTAGAGGGCAGCATATTTTGTCATGATTTTTTTTAAAATACTAAAGTTCTTTAGTTCTGTGACTAAATTCAGCATACATTGTCCTGTTCTTATGCTTATCACCACATAAATTTTGACCTTGGATGAATGATGGAATTTTTTTCATATAAATGAATTCTCCAGAATCACGATCTTGTGATCTATCTTAAGGCTAAAAAACTATCTGACAATGCCCTTAGCTACATAAGTATATGCTCCTCTGCCCTCAAGACACAAGGGGCCAACCACAAGCCTGGTTCAGAGAATCAGGGTATGTACACATCCTAAACAAAGACTGTCCTTCCTTTTCTTCCCTTATGATGGATTTAATAGGTTATCTTACAGACACGGTTGCACAAAATTTGAAACTCTGGAGTCACTTTTCTCTCCTTCTACCATGACCCAGACAATCATTTTATAGAGAGTAATCTGTGGTAGAATTCTAAGGAGTCAGTTTATGAGCATGTTTTCATGATGTCATCATATTCTTCTCTTATGAGGTGGAAATTCAAATGTTTCTAAACTCCTGAAGCTATGTAAATATTACCCTTGAAAGTTCTTTAAAAAAAAAAAAGAATGAAGAAATGTGTTACTTTTAAAAATTGATTAATGTTCACATAAGAATTTTGAGCACACTGTCTAAATAATACCTATTACTCATAATACACTGGCAAAAACAGTCATACAATGGATAGTAAATTCTACTTTACTGAAAACAGTTAGCTGGTGAGGTTGAACTTTTTTGACAATATGAAGTAATACAAAACTTAGAAATACACAGCTTTTGAAGATGGATGATCATGCACCAGTCTACTGCAAAATGCACCTGAAACATTTTGATTTTTCACTTAGTTACAAAAAATAGGTTTCATATAGCACTGAGCTAAGAATGATTCCAAGATGGACTTTGCGTTTAGAATCAAAGAGAAATTGACTCATGGAGTCCCCCACAGACACAGGCAGATGCCAAGGCTGCACAGACTTGTCACTCAGATATACAGACCATCATTCTGTATGTTCAGGCAGTTTTCACAAACTGCTTCTCCTGTTCAGACCCCTATAACCATCTGTGACCTGGGCAGCGCTATCTAGCTCTACAAGGGAGATCCCAACCGAGATTTGCAAGAGCATCAAATATAACAATGCACTGCAAAACTTGTTGTTTATATGATAAACAGGCTTCCCTGGTAGCTAGCTGGTAAAAAGTCCACCTGTAACGCGGGACACTCCAGTGTGACTCCTGGATCAGGAAGATCCCCTAGAGAAGGGACGGGCTACCCACTCCAATATTCTCGGGCTTCCCTGGTGGCTGAGACAGGAAAGAATCCGCCTGCAATGCGGGAGACCTGGATTCGATCTCTGGGTTGGGAAGATCCCCTGGAGAAGGGAAAGGCAACCCACTCCAGTATTCTTGCCTGGAGAATCCCCATGGTCAGAGGAGCCTGGTGGGTTACTGTCCATGGGGTCACAAAGAGTCAGACCCTACTGAGAGACTAAGGACACCATATGATTAACACGTAGGCTATCAAGTCCAAAACCTGAACTTATTACCTTATTACCATGTGGTCACAAAGAGGGAGACACGACTAAGTGAATGAACTCACAGAGTTGTGTGGCACAGGCGACCTGTCACTCCCCCTAGAGTGACACCAAAAACCTAGACTCCACCATGTCCTCAAATTCGTGGCCAACACATCCTTGCATCTCAACAGCCCCCAGCTCCAAGCCTGCCTTCTCTCCATGCCCCCTGCTCAGGTAAGCTATCTGCCTCTAGCATGAGCTGTGCGAAAACCTGCCTCCATTCATGGTCCCTTCTAAGCCAGTAACCACAATAGGCAGACTCAAAACACACGCTTGTTGTGACAGTCCCTTATTTAAATTACTTCAACACCTCCACAGCCCCCCCTCCCTGGCCCCGTCCCGTCTACGGCATACAGTCCAAACTCCTCAGCCTGGCACTCCCGCTTCCAAGCATAGACCTGCCTCCCCCTGCATCCTCACCTGAGGGCAGCCCCTCCCCTGTTGTGGCCCTGCCCACACCTCCCCCTGCATCCTCACCTGAGGGCAGTCCCCCCTCTGCTGTGGCCCTGCCCACACCTCCCAGCCACATCTGCTGTGGTGTGTGTCCACGTTATGCTGTATCACGTCTCCCCAGCTCCACCATCCATAAAACGCACGTTTTCAGCTGTCCCCTCGTTGATGTTTTCTACTGCTCCTCCCTCTGCCCTGCATCACTGCTAATTCATCTTATTAATATCCACCCACACTGAAAGTTAACTGTGTCCACATCACTTTTCCTCACCAGACCCTTAGGTCCTTGCGAACAGGTAAAAGGCATGGGCTAGTTATAGCCTAGGCAGCTAACACAGTGACTGGTACTCAGGGATGCCCAATAAATGCTGTTGAATGCATTAACAGAGGTTTTAAATATCACCAACTTCTGCTTCTACTGTTCAAGTAAACTCATAAAATTTGTATTAAGAAAGAGGAGCTAGCCTATATACAGTAAAATCATACAGATACTGAATAGAAAAGATATAGAATACCTAAGTACTGCAAAGAAAATGAAGTGCAGATGGAGATTAACCTTGGTGAATACAATTTTTATTTCATGAAAAGCATCTCATTGAGAATGCCATCATGGAAGATGATTGACCATTCATAGCATCTTGCTTTAATTCAAAGGTCAATGGGTTTCTTCATTAGAAAACCTATTTTCTTATTTCAAAATGAGATTTGAAAAGAGTAAAATCTCATAGTTCTAATTCATAATAAAATATTTGAATAAATTTTATTAGCTGCATTTTGAAAAGATGATCTTTATTGCAGTGGATTCTTTTATTTTTTTTTAATTGGAGGATAACTGTTTTACAAAGTTGTGTTGGTTTCTGTCATACAACAACAGGAATCAGTCATAAGCATACATATGTGCCCTCCCTACTGCCTGCACTGCAGGAGACCCAGGTTTGATCCCTGGGCAAGGAAGGTCCCCTCGAGGAGGGCATGGCAACCCACTCCAGTATTCTCGCCTGGAGAATCCCTTGGACAGAGGAGCCTGCAGGTTGCAGACCACAGGGTCACACAGAGTCGGTCACGACTGAAGCAACTAAGCAGCAGCGTCAGGATACTGCAGGGAACAAATACTCGATACTGTGTAATTAAGGGGAAAGGATCTGAAGAGGAAATACACATACGCACATGTATATAACTGAAGTGGATGCTGTACACTGAAACTTACACATTGTAAATCAACTATACTTTAATAAAAAAAAAAACAAATAAACATTCCCTTTTATAAATTTGACTATTTTGACTTTCTCTTAGAGCCTGCTATATCACCTGCCTTGGGCCCTCATATCATGAAGTAAAAAAAAATCCCTTAACCCACACACACAATCACACATATGCACACACAAAGCAGAGTCTGAGGTGCAGCCACAACTTCATTGCTGTTGTTGTTCAGTCGCCAACTTGTGTCTGACTCTTTGCGACCCCATGGACTGCAGCACACCAGGCCTCTATCTCTTGCCATCTCCTGGAGTTTGCCCAAATTCATGTCCATTAAATCGGTGATGCCATCCAGCCATCTCATCCTCTGTGGCCCTCTTCTCCTCCTGCCCTCAATCTTTCCCAGCATCGGGGTCTTTTCTAATGAGTCAGCTCATAGCATCAGGTGGCCAAAATATTGGTGCTCCAGCTTCAGCATCAGTCCTTCCAATGAATATTCAGCGTTGACTTCCTTTAGGATGGACTGGTTAGATCTCCTTGCAGTCCAAGGGACTCTAAAGAGTCTTCTCCAACACCACAGTTCAAAGGCATTCGTGCTCTGCCTTCTTTATGGTCCAACTCTCAGCCACAGCCACATATCCACAAACATAACCATCTTCTGACAAGGAAATCATGACTGGATACACAATCATCATCTTGCAAAACTCCAGGCTACTGCAGCTAAAGATGTCCGGTCAGGTTACAGTGGACATATGGTGGAGCCCATTATTCTGCCAACTCCTGCTTTAATTCAATCTAAAAGTATCCTCCAACTCAAAGTTGCAGCACTTTAAATTGTTTCAATGTTTTTAAAGGTAGACATCCAAGGACACAGAGACCTCTGAGCAGACATACCAACTCACAGACAAGCCCCAGCACCAAGCACCTAGAGGAGAAGCTCTTTCCAACAGAATAATTGTGAGAAAGGCCACAGTGCTTGTTAATGAAAAGCACCTCCTTTAATAAGTGTTGATAAAGATTATAATTAAAATTTAGCCTTTGAACACATGCATACAAAAGACTGAGAAATCTTTGGAAGAAGTCTTGAAAAACCTTACAAAAAGCCAGAACCTTTCCAAAACAGACTGGCACAAGGCAAAAAGAGTAGCAAATGAGCCAGAAATACGGAGTTAAAACAATATATAGAAGAAGATTTCCATTAGCACAGTTGAAGGCTTTCAAAATGCTTTAATAAGGCTGTAATAGAAGTTACATACAAAGCACATACATGAACACATATGCACACACACCTCACAAGGTGACTGTATTCCACGTGTCACGAGGGTTTCATCCCCTTGGTGGAGCTTCAGTTATTTACAAAGCTTCCTTTCCACATGTGTCACACCTGGAGCCCACTTAACTAGTAGCGGCACTGTGCCATGCCTAGTCGCTCAGTCATGTCTGACTCTTTGTGACCCCAAAGACTGTAGCCCACCAGGTTCCTCTGTCTATGGGATTCTCCAGGCAAGAACACATAGTGCTTTAGACCACGTCTATTTGTAATTTTGGCAGCTAGAAAATATTAGCAAAGTGCCACTTTAACACTGGATATCTAAAAGATGAATACAGTACTATCTGAAATTACTCTATGGATATAAGCTGCAGATTGTCTTGACAATGCTTTGGTGCAGGCAGGGGAAAGTGTGTGTCTTTGTTTTCCTTTATAAATTCATCATCTAGTATGGGACAGACAAAGAAACCTGAAATCAATAATATTAGAGACAGCCAAGGGACCTATTCTGAAACTTAATAGCATGTAAATTTGTTTCTTACAAGATAAAGAATCCCTACCTTGTTTCACATCATCTCCATCAATCTGAAAAAAAATTAAATTTAGACTGTAGTCAATCAAGATAAAACCCTGGGCACTGTAGTCCAGTTGTCACAGAATGACAAACTAGGAACAAAAGTATACCATTGAAGAAGTGTTGTGTTCAGCTGCCCATTCGTGTCTGACTCTGAGACCCCATGGACTACAGCATACCAGGTCTCCCTGTCCCTCACAATCTCCTGGAGGTTGCCCAAGTGCATCACCACGACAATGAACATGAATACATGAAGAGGTTGTAGGACATTAATACTGGCATCAAAAATCTGCCAATTAGAACTTACAGGTATTTTTCAAAAGAAGACATACAAATGGCCAACAATACTAATTATTAGAGAAATGCAACTAATTATTAGAAAAATGCAAATCAAAATTACAATGAAGTATCACCTCACACCCATCAGAATAGCCATCACCAAAAGGCTACAAATAACAAATAATGGAGAGGGTGTGGAGAAAAGGGAACTCTCCTACACTGTTGGTGGAAACTATGGAGAATAGTGTGGTTTCCTTTAAAGGCTAAAAATGGAGTTACCATACCATCCTGCAATCCCACTCTTAGGCATATATCTGGAAAAGATGAAAACTCTTGATTTGAAAAGATGTATGCACCACAACGTTCAAAGCTGCATGGTTTACAACCTCCAAGACACAGAAGCAACCATTGATGGATGACTGGATAAAGATGTATGTACATACACACATACAATGGAATGCCATCAGCATAAAAAAGAATGTAATAACGCCATTTGCAGCAACATGTTTGGACCCAGAGATTATCATATTAAGCAAAGTAAGTCAGACAAAGAAAGATAAATATCATATGCTATCACTTATATGTAGAATCTAAAAAAAAATGATACATATGATCTTATTTCAAAACAGAAATAGACCCACAGACATAGAAAATAAATTTATGGTTTCCAAAGGGGGAAAAGGAGAGGAGGGGAAAAAAAATAGCTGTTTTGGATTAACAAACACACACATCCATAAAACAGATAAACAATAAGGATCTACTGTATAACACAGGGATCTACAGTCACTCTTTTTTTTTCTTTTTTAAATTTTTTATTTATTTTTTAGTTGGAGGATAATTCTTTGCAATATTGTGTTGGTTTTTGCCATACATCAGCATGAATCAACCATAGATATACATACAGCCTCTCCCTCTTGAATCTCCCTCCCACCTCCCATGTATCCCATCCCTCTAGAGCTAATCACTCTTATAATAACTTATAATGGAAAATAATTTGAAAAGGAACATATATATGTATGTATATATAACTGAATCACTTTGCTGTATACTTAAAGCATTTTAAGTCAACTATACTTCAATAAAAAAAATTTTTAAGTATAATTGGAAAATATATTTAAGGAATTGAAAAGGCTGGAAGTCCAAGTGGTCTAAGAATGCCTCAAGTAAAAATTAATAAATATAAACCAATGGCAAGACAAATACTGATAAAATTCTCCAATTCTTTATTCTAAAATTTAAGAATTCTCTGCTTTTTGAAACGGAGATTAATTGAGAGAGATACAGATGACAGGGAGACAGAATGAGGGTGGAGAGGGATTTTCTTCATAGCAGGCGTTGCTCTGGGTGATTTTATAACAAAATGTTAATGTGAGAATGTAAGAGTACGATTGTCTAAGAATCCTTCAAAAACTGTGATGCAAGAAAGGCAGGAAATGAAAGAAGCCAAGCCGTGACTTTTTGTGAAGGCAGAATGACAGGTGCTGAGACCCACAAGCTTGAGGACTGAGGTGTTTCTCAGTCCACAGATGGTGGTGGGTGGGCTGAGAGAGGGAACAGGAATAACTGTGCATGAAGAGATCACTGCAGAACCTTACTGACAGGATGAATAAGACCAATTAAACAATTTGGAGAAAGGAAAATATCAGGAATGTGGGTGGTCTACTCCTGACACAAACCAAGAATAAATAAAACTAAGCATGAAGAACGATGCTAATTAGTATAATTAACTATAGCAACTAATGAAACAAACACAGGATTGTTTTTTAAGGATGGAGAAAGTCTCGTTTCCAGTCTGCAAATGAAACTGATCATGAATACAAAGACAGGCAATTAGTTAGCTGAAAGGCTAAAAACTCTTCGTATTCACACAAAGAAAAGCAAGACAAGGTGTGTGAATGGAGAATAGTTAGACAACTACAGAGATACAGCCATAGACACATCTTCCTTTTGAAAAGGAGAAGGACCCCATGGGGCTCTCTGAGGGCAAGGTGGCAGGGACAGGATTTCCCCCACATCCTCTGTTTCAGCTCCTCTCTGAAATACTGAGATAACAGTATTTGAGGCACATTTCCTGAGTCCTTTTGCAGATGTGAAAACCCCCCACCAAGTGGAAGATTTAACCACTTAATGACCATGAGCACTCAGCACCATGCCTCCTGGAGACTAAGGCTGATAAAGATACTCCCTGCAACACCACCAGATTCCCTTACCGTCAGAGAACTGTGCACAAGCTGATCACACACCCTGCAACTCCCCTCCCCCCACCATCATCACCTGGCTTTTAAAAGTGCTTGGGGGTGCGAGGTAGCTTGGGGGTTTTAGGGCAGGAGCCACCTGTCTCCTTGCATGGCCCTGCAACAAACCTTTCTCTGCTCTGAACACTGACATTTCTATTTGTTTGACTTCACTGTGCATCAGGCACAGGAACCTGGGCTAACACTTCCAATAAATAGCAGGAAGGATCTTGATCCTCAACTATGTCTCACTAAACTGAACATTCTTGCACTCATCCCACTTCAAGGTGAAATTGCTCGGACCACCTGCAAGGACTTAGGGGCCCCTGAAGCCTCTTGCCAAGATGCCCAGATTTGAGGGTTCAAAGACTACATGCAACAAGTTGAGGTGTAAGCAACAGGACCTGAAACAGATCTGGGCAAAAAGTTACTTGTGGAGGTGCAAGACAGGTGCCTGATGGACCACAAACTGTACAAGGGTTTTCACTTGTATATCCATGAGGCAATTATTACCCACTACAGGAATCAAGAGAAGTAAGATTAAGCAAATTGGCAGAAACGCTGGCTTCAGTTGCTGGCTTCCAGCACCCAATCCCTGGTACTTGCCAGTAATCCTGTTTTTCTTTTCCTGGAAAATGGGGTGTTTGTTCTGTTCATTCTGTAAGCCTGAGGAAAGATATTCTAGACTTTCCACTAGGCTGGAATAAATGCCACCGACCACCATTTACCGAAGTGCCAGGTGTGCCTTGACTCCCCCACAGCAGAAGGGGCAGCCTGTTCGAGCTGCTATAACAAAATACCATAGACCCAGCAGTCTGTGAACAGGAGAAATGTATTTCCCACAGCCCTGGAGTCAGGGAAGTCCAAGATCACGGCACCGCCAGATTTTGTGTCTGGAGAGGGCCCACCTCCTGGATCTACACAGTGTCTTCTCAAGGTGTCCCCAGTGGTGGAAGGGATGAAGGAGCTCTCTGGGTCTCTTTTCTAAGGGCACTAACTGCATTCATGAGGGCTCCACCCTCATGACCTAATCACCTAGTCCCCTGACCAAAACTGTCACACAGGGGGTTAAGATTCAACATATGTATTTTGCTTGGGGCAGGGGACACACAAATATTCAATCTCAGCAGGGCACGTATGGAGACTGGTCAGCAGAGACCCTCTGATGCTATGATACTCTGAGGCTCTATCTGCTGCCTGTTGGAGCAGATGGCTGAAAGGAGAGGTGGCTGAGGACCCAGGATTCCATTTAAGAAATAATTCTTCACTCAACCCCATACTGCTGGTTCACAATAAAGTATGTAATTGATGCCTTGATTCCCCTCAGACAAGGGCTGTAACTGCCACTGCGTTTTAATCTGTGTTTCCACATGGCAGCTATCAGCCATGTCTGGCTGTTGAGTACTTAAACTGCAGGTGGACTGAACTAAGCTGTAAATGCAAAATGCACTGGATTTCCAAGATACAGTACCAAGAAAATGTGCAACATCCAGTATAAATAGGTTTATACTGGTTACGTGTTAAAATGGTATTTTGAGTATATCCCGTTAAGATGTTACTAAAATTAAATTCATCTGGTTTTTATGTTAATGTGAGTACTGGAAAATTTGAAATTACACATGTGGCTCATGTTATGTTTTAACACTGGTCTGAATAGCCCTTAATAGATTACAGATGGAGCAATCAATCAATCTTTCAACATGCCCATGGTCTAATATTCACATCTATGATGCTCACACTTGAACACATGTGAGAATTGCCAGGAGAGGCTAGTTAAGTGGCAGACCACCACCCTCACCCCCTCTTTCCCACAACCTGTCTGAATCAGGGGGTCTGGAGAGAGCCCATGTAATTGCATTTTTAACATAGATGCCTTTGAGAACCACTATTACCACACGTGGTCAAATTTACTCCACCAGCTCCTGGGGCCTGAGAATAACCTTGAGAAAAATGCTTTTGTTTAGGTTGTGCAGTGCCTTCTAGTTAGACACCCTAACATTTGTTTAAAAATAAAATAAAACCTTCCAGTAACAGACCATTCACCAATGTATTCTGGGATCACACACCAAATAAGATTAAGGTCAATAAGACATTACCTAGTATTCTGAGGGCTATTATTAGGTAATCTGCCTGAAGTTATCATTGATATAGAACAACACAGAAAATACTTAGGGCAAGAGTGGCCAGATTAGTGCTCAGGTTGTAAGAGGTGGTGTATGCGGATGCTGAAATACAGAGGTTAAAGGAGGCAGAGGACTTCTTATTAAAACTTGAACCTCAAAATGTACACTGAATCTATTTATTGCCTCTTACAACCAAGCAGTCTGCCACAGTGCTGAGTACAGGGGTTTGCTTTTTCAGCCCAACCTAGGTTAATCTTTCCCTCTCCTTTCATCATGTTATATTCATGACCTGAAAAGTTATTGCAAAAAAGGGAGTTCTGGGCACGGACTTGTCTCTTCTCCTAATGGGAAATCAGGGTATCTGTGAGCAAGAGTTCAAGATTGATTTATTTCCTGAAATTAGGACCTCTGATCTCAAATGGTGATTGAAAGTCAACCAGTTTAGGTCAACCACTAAGAAAGTACTAGAAGCATAGGCCCATGGGATCTTACAGGAGACCACCTGCACCAATTATTTCACTGGACCTCAGAGTCTATTTTCTATCATTTAAATATTTTATATTTTAATGCTTCTTTGTGACATTATAAAGCTAAGCTCTCCTATAGTCAGAGGACAGCAACCTTCATCTCCCACCAGGAAATGTGTTGCATTCATTTTTAGTTCGGGTATGAACTTAACGATTTTAACTAGTTTACCTTGTTAATTCTCAATGAACTTCTATTTCACAAAGTCCATGCTGAGCACCTCAGAATGCCCACTTTCAATCTTGCTGATTTACACACATATCATTGGTAGACTGCAATTCACACGAACTCCACACCCACAAAGACGTTATCACTCAGCAGAGGTTTCCAAGCTGCCCGTTCAGAAGTCCTAATTCTACTGGCTGTATTGATTAACATACAGAATTTTAATTTTACTACTGCATAGAGGAATGCCATCCTTGAATTTAGAGAAACTATTATCTAAAGAACATACTAATATAGTCCCAAGTAATTCACGCAGAAAAATACAAATGAAAAATAAAAATTTGCATTCATCACTCCTCACACCAATACCACTGCCCTCTCTAAAGGCAAATTCTATTACCATTTTGATGTAAATGTTTCCAGAACATCTGAGAGGTATTTAGACACATATTTGCACATATGCAAGTCTTTTGCTTTCACATAAATGCAAGTATACTAAACACATTTTTTGAAAAAATTTATTTTGTTCCTCAAGAATATTTTATTATTTGGGGTGATATTTTATATTTTATTATTTGGGGTGATATTTTGTATCTTTCTGAAAATAGAATTATTACTTTATATACACCTGAACTACATGGGGATTGGGATGGGCTAAGATGCTGAAAATAGAATTTTATATGTATGTGTTAGTGTGTTCATAAGCATCCAGGCATGCATCAGTCTTTTTACTACTGGAAACTATATCAGAATATGGACATGCCTTTCTTTTCAGTTATTAATTGTTATTAATTATCTGCATGCATGAATGCCAAGTCACTGTAATTGTGTCCAACTCTTTGCAACCCCATGGACTGGAGCCCACCCAGCTCCTCTGTCCATGGAATCCTCCAGGCAAGAATATTGGAGTCGGTTGCTATGCCCTCCTCCAGGGGATCTTTCCAACCCAGGGATCGATCCCATGTCTCCTGCAGCTGCGACACTGCAGGTGGATTCTTTACTGCTGAGTCACTGGGGAAGCCCATTAATTATCTAACCATTCCCTTATTTTAATCTTCTCTTCAACATTTCTTCATTGCAAATAATTCTATGATGAACACTGTGCTAATAAACAATGTATTAGGCAAACACTTTTCCAAAATAGAAAGCTAGAAATGGAATTGCTTAGCTTTTTTTCTGGATGTATATTGATATTGCCAACCTGCTTTTCAGAACAATTGATCCATTTTATACACCCAGTATCAACATTCTCATACCAACGTTAGATGTTATTTTTTTACTGTTAAAATATGAGAATGAACACAAATTTAGAATAAGTCTCATCAGATATTCTACATATCCCAGTCCACCTTTCAATGTCTCTGACCCTGTGCCTAGAGCACATTTGTTTAAATACTATAGTTTTATTTAAGTTGAAATTATTTATTAAAGCTGCTTCTGGCTGTCTCTTTGACCTCAAAAATGCAATCCTCAGACAAGCTGCTCCCAAGCCCAAACCCCATCTCAGCCTCAATCCCAATCCTCCTCAACATGGACACAGGGCCTCTGAGGAAGACTACGGCCCTTCTGTCAACTACATTCTCATCTGTATGGGAATAAAAGATGGGGATAACTATTTGTATGGGATGGGGATAACTATTTCTCATAGAGTTACTTACAGCTGCCTGGTATACAGCTGGTGCCTAATTAATGTGGGTCCCCCCACACATCACCCACTTCTGCTTCTTCAACACTCCCCCACTCTCATTAAACTCTGACTGCCCTGATAGCATTCCCGTCCTTACAACTCTATGCAATGCCTTAAAATTCAACTGCTTTGTCTGGCACATGCTGGCTCCTAGAAGTAGACTGTCAGCACTGCCTCATTAGTAAAGAAACTAATCCAAAACTTGGCGAGCAGGAGGGCTCTGCTTCCTCCATCCAAACAGACCCAAGATGGCAAGTAAGAGGCACAAAATGCCAAAGGCCTGATTGGTCCCTATGTAGTCCCCCGCCAAGGTTCCACAATCCTCAGAGAGGGCTCTGTGCTTGCTGATGACACTGAAAAATTGTGTGAAAAGAAAATCAAAAGGAAGTTCCGCCTAAGCACTTCAGCACGGGCTTGCTGCCGTCTTAGATAAGGAAATGTGCAGAGCTGTGTGAAGACTGCTGGCTGGAGGCCAGGGGACATCACAGACCCTTGGAAGGGCGCCTGGGCCAGGGTCCAGAGCCAGCCTGGCAGCCATGGAAGGGCAGGCGCTATCACTGTGGGTCCAAGGGACCTTGAAGGTCCATGGTAAGGTTCCCAGATATGATCCCCTGAATTGTAGTCCAAAGTGTGCTCATATGTGTACGTTTTCTCGGGGAGAATTCCATCTCTCTCTGCAGATTCTCCAAGTTGTCCAGAGGACTCACAGCCAAGAAAGAAAAGAGAAAGCAGAAAAAACAGAATCCAATATCTTTGCAAAAGCAGATGAAACTGAAAGCCTGTTTTTGCTTGTCAGTCTTTTCTGTTTCATCATGTATTTTATACTAACTAGCCCTCTTTGGTTGGAAGCTATCAAGATATTTCACCCACTTTCGCCAGCCTCCCTTAAAAGACATGGCCCAATTTTATTAGTTTCACAAATCACTACCTCAAAAACATGAGAAAATAAGAGAATATAAGAGATCAATTTTTTCAGTTCAGTTCAGTCACTCAGTCATGTCTGACTCTTTGCGACCCCATGGACTGCAGCACGCCAGGTCTCCCTGTCCATCACCAACTCCACGAGTTTATTCAAACTCACGTCCACTGAGTCGGTGATGCCATCCAACCATCTCATCCTCTGTCGTCCCCTTCTTCTCCCACTTTCAATCTTTCCCAGCATCAGGGTCTTTTCTAATGAGTCAGCTCTTCACATCAGGTGACCAAAGTATTGGAGTTTCAGCTTCAACATCAGTCCTTCCAATGAATATTCAGGACTGATTTTCTTTAGGATGGACTGGTTGGATCTCCTTGCAGTCCAAAGGACTCTCAAGAGTTCTTCAACACCACAGATCAATTGTATTAGTCTACAGTTTATCCTTCTGCCAAATTAAGTATTTTTTTCCTACTTTTCCTTTCTTAAAAATTTCTGTATTTGCTGTCACTCACGAAACCTGACAGTGTAAGACCTTGAACCATTTGTCTGCTGGTCACTTTCCCACCCTCCACTGAAGCCATTCTGGGTCCATCTCCATTGCTCCACATTGAGGGTCCCAGAGCCCAAGAATGTCACCTGTCTGTTCCACCTGAAGGTGTCCTACCCAGCATTGCAAAGGAACATCATACTGGTCACAGCCAAACTTCTGATTATGAGAAACCATATATTTATCTACCTTCTATTTTTCCTCATGGGATTCATTTCTTTAATGCAAATCACTAGTGGTCTCTTTCTTCTCACATGTCTAATCTTAATTCTCATCCTTGATTTCATGCTGAAAATCCACTAGTATTACACACACCTATGAATTAGCTCTGGAAAAGGAAATGGCAACCCACTCCAGTATTCTTGCCTGGAGAATCCCATAAACAGAGAAGCCTGGCAGGTACAGTCCATGGGATAGCAAAGAGTCAGACATGACTTAGCAAATGAAGCACCACTATGGATTGACTTCTGTCTAGCAGACACAGTCTGCAACTGGGCATCGTGTCATTCACATCTCAGAAGAACAAAATCCCTGACCATTAAGGCATTTTCATTTGGTAGACAGGATGGGAGTTTCACAAACCACTACCTCAAAAAACATGGAATTATAAGAGAAATACACAGGAATGCCTTGAGGCTTAGAGCAGAGAGAACTAACACAGTTAACTGCAATCAGAAAGACTTCCTGGCAGAGATGGTACCTCCCAGCCTTGGGAAAGGGCAGGAAACATGGATAGAACCAAGTAGTTATACTGGGCTGATGCATGCGTTTTATTGTGAAAATGTTCAATGTAGATTGTTGCCATCTCATGAAGCTGCAGGCATGAAAGAGCCTAAGTAACTCACTGGACTTGTCAGATTGTGGCTCATTTTGCTCTATTAATAATAAATATGGCTTTCATCGTTCTCCCTGAATAAACCTTCATTAACACACAGCTAACTAAGCAACACAGTCTTCCACACGCGGGGTTTCCTCATGTACCAAACGTTTGTTCCTTCAAGGGTCAATTATTCTTTTCATTCCTTTTAGGTTATAAATCTTTCTAAACTTTATAAAACACTTCCCCATATTATCAGTTTCCCCTCAACACATGAACTGACCTCTTTCACATCCAAGACCAGCCTTCACATGTGAATCCCGAGCACACCCATGGAACAGACGCCCGGCCTTCAGCGCATGCGTGGAGGAGAGGGCGAGGCCCGCCCACTACGCTCGCAGGCGCAAAGCCTGTGACCCTAGAGGCACTTCCAGTGATCTCAGGGACCGTGTTATGTGCGCCCAGGCTGCCCATGACATTTTATAAACTGCAAAATGGGTGGACGTCTGATACCTGAGTAACTGGAATGCTGTGGTGGATTCTTAAAGACTGTTACTCACAGAGCAGTGAATGAACTCACAGGCCTCACATTCCAGTTTAGTACCCACGGATTTGTTAATCTGGAAAATATTCAATATCCATTCCTGCCCAAACTCGGTGGTAGGCTGCTGGTTGTTTAATATATACCAGGTACCATTTTTAGTACTTTTTCTAAGAATTTAGTTAATCTTCACAACAACACCCCACCCTGAGAAAAGTACTATAACTATAACGCCCCATTTTAAAATGAGACCAGACCAGCAAGGCACCAGGAAGGCAGGTAAGTCCCTGCAGCGACACAGCGACACGGAGGAGGCTAGGAGCCTGTGAGCTTAGCCATCTCCCCTCTTGTTTTGTGTAGCTCAGGAGTTGCCATAATAATTTTCCAAATAAAGCAGAGTAAACAATGTCAGTCCACTGGGCACTTACATCTGTTAGCTGTTTCCTAAGAGCCATGCAATATCCTAAGGACATTTCCAGGAATCATCCAGGAAATTGATTCCTCATGACACACTCATGGTCTAGTCCACTTTTTCCTGCATTTCAAGAGTCTTAGATCCTAGTCTCTAATTTATTCTCTGACATAAAATAACTGGCTCTTCGCAATTGATAAAATTTTCCTAAAATACCCAAATCAGTCTGCATAATTTTAAATGGTAAACTCTGGTTTGTGATTAAATTATAGATTAAAGATATAGTTGCTTCCTTCACAAATGGAGAAAGACTCCCTTAAACTGTAGCAGGGAAAACCGATTTCACAGAGAATAAGAAACATAAGTACATTTTGATAAACAACTACTAAGAAAAAGAAAGTAATCCAAACTTCCAGGACACGTTCAGGCATTAGGATGCACTTGATTGACCTTTAAGGGAGTTCAGAGCAAAAGGGTTAATCTTTAAAAATAAAGCTCTTGACGGGCACTAATGGGAAGATTAAGGGTTGCTGAAAACTGACGTCAAGTCATGATCACCCCAGTGAACCAGGATTCTCAGGGCATGGGGTCCTCAGCTGCACCCCCGACTGGGCCATTTTGCAGACAGACCAGTCAACACAATTCTTACCTTAGAAGCCAGAAATAGAGACGCAGCGTGGCCCTCTCACTCGCACTGAATTTTCATCTGCATGCAAACTCATGCGGGGCACTGACTCTCCAAGTCAGTCCAGAAAAATTCCAAGAAGTCAAGGGAACTGAGAACAGAAGGACCAGATGGACTCTTGAAAAAGTCTCCCCCAACACCATCAGATGAGAGGCAACTGGGCCCATTGGAGAAACAAGCTTCCCAAGTTCATGTAACAAGTACAATAAGCATGATAAGTGAAGGGGCAGGTTCAGAGCACAGTCCTCATCTCCTAACGCAGGCTTCGGGGACCTCACATAGGCGGAGCAGGAGGAGAGTTCAGCAAGCACCCCAGAGCTGCACCCGGTCTAGTCGAGCTTCTCCCTCCCTGCTGAGCCAGCAAGGACGTAAAGTACACTGGATTCCAGGCCTGGAGAGGCGCAGACAGTCACTGAGCATTGCCCTCACCTGGGTCTGCGCGGGCCTCGCCTCCCAGGCGATTGCAGAGCAGCCTCACCTGATCACACACGAGCCCCAGCTCTCCTACCACAGAACCTGCTTGCTGACTCAGAATAATGAGCTCCTGTGAGATCCGTCTCCTATTTGGCAAGGTGTGCATGCGTGCTCATTCCTGTAGGATTCTTTGGGACCCCATGGACTATAGCCTGCCTGGCTCCTCTGTCCATGGGTTTTCCCAGGCAAGAATACTGAAGTGGGTTGCCATTTCCTTCTCCAGAGGATCTTCCTTCCCGACCCAGAGATTGAACCCACATCTCCTGCATTGGCAGGCAGATTCTTTCCTCCTGAGCCACCTGGGAAGCGCTCCTATTTGGCAACCGCCAGGCTTAAACAAACCTTCTGCGGAGACCCCCCACCCCCACCCCAGGCTTCCACTGAAGCTTTCTCCAGCTTTTCTTCAAAGCCTTTCCCTTGGGCAGTTCATTTCCCCCTGGTCTCTTGAGTGGCCCCCGGAGGTAGGCTTTATCGGCAATGAACAATGCAGCCATCAACATCTAGTGCCAACTACAAACCCAAAACGCGTCTGGTGTGCTGTGGGCGTGAAGGTGGCCAAGAGGCCAGAGAAAGGGCAGAATTTCCAGCAACTGCTACAGAAATAGCACAGCCAATTAAGATGCCAGCTGCACAGAGGCAGCAATACAATCTGGAGCATTAATAACTCGGGACTGTGCATTTTTAGGAAAACAGATTTGCCTTTTACCTGCAGGTTTGGTGATAAAGATTTAGAGCAGGGCCAGCCAATTGGCATCCCATGAAGTCCCTCCCTTCCCTGTGTGTTGTAACCGGATCCTCCCCAGCTATGCTCGCTTGACTCCGGCCTTCTAAGCACCTTTTGGTTCACCTGCTTGTATAGCTGGCCTTCTGGAGTTGAGGTCAAAGAGCTTGACCAAAATAGCTCTCAGGAGAAGAATCAGATTTAATAAGGAGAGAAAACTAAAGGAAAAATTGCATCCATGGCAACAGCTACACGATGTGTGAATACAGACACTCTATCAGTGAGTAGGAACAGAGTTCCATAAAGTGAACGTCGATATCTCACATTTTGCGTGGCTGTGGCTGAATAGATTTCAAGGGCTCTGGCATCCTCTGGCAGGGGAGGAAAACCAACCTGACGTCCAGGACCAAGTGTGAGCTCGGTGAATGAAGCCCTGTTTCACATCAGAGCCCCAAAGCATTTCCAGTTCAATCCAAGCCCTCACTGGTGGGAGTGCAAACAAAATGTTTGCTTGTCCTCAAACTCCAGCCCGTGCAGTTTTGTCCATCTCGGTCAATGGCAGCATCGGCCACCTAAGTGGATTTAAGTTGCTGAAAATACAAACCTAGATTTTTCCCTTGATTCTTCCTTTTTCAAAGTCCTCAGTAAGTCCTGGTCATGTTATTCCCAAAAAATGTTTTTAGTTGCCTTACTCTTTTTTTATGTCCATTGGCTTCACCCTAGTCCAGGCTGACGTCATCTCTGCCTCTGCCCTGGGCAATCACAGAGCTCCTGATACTTCTCAGCATCTTGGGTAGTACTGCCTGATACTGACACCCCGTGTGTGTGTGTGTGTGTGTGTGTGTGAGCTGCTCAGTTGTGTCCGACTCTTTGCAATTCCATGGACTGTAGCCCGCCAGGCTCCTCTGTCCATGGACTTTTCAAGGCAAGCATACTGGAGTGGGTAGCCATTCCCTTCTCCAGGGGATCTTCCCCACCCAGGGATCGAACCTGCATCTCCTGCATTGCAAGCAGATTCCTTACCATCTGAGCCACCAGGGAAGCCCAGTGCTGCCCTTGCCCATGGCATCTCCTCACTATGCATCTGCCACACATATCTCACGTGTGAGTCAGTCATTCCCCATCATTCCCCATAATCTTCCAGCCGCTTCCCATTATCTTTAGAATAAAACCCAAATTTCCAATCATAGACTCTAAGCCTTCTGTGCCTGGAAGAGCAGAGCCCCTCAACTGGCCCACCAGGCACCCCCTGTGGGTTCCCAGTGTGCCAAGCACCTCACCTCTTCCCATGACTGGCTCCCCAGACAAGCCCCCAGGGTCAGTGAGTGAGAGACTTTGCATGTGTCTCTCCAGCATGTGCAGAAAGCTGGCGCAGCCCTGAGGTACTGGGAGCAGGGCTACAAACTTGGGCATCCAGGGACCACCACGGGGAAAACAAAGACACTCTTAGCACCCAGCTGACTCTGTGGGATCTGGAGAGGGCGTGCCATCTCCAAACCCCCACCCCAAGAAGGAACAAGAGATGTGAAACAGGAATCCCCATAGACGAGGTCCGAGCAAGCATCAGAATTCCTAGCCGGGCTGATTGGTGAAGGTATTCCTCTCCTGAAGCCAGTCAGTAAGAACAGGAGGGCAGGGTCTAGTAAGTGACAACTACCATTCTCTTGTGTGAGCTAGTTTCAACATTAAAAAAAAAGGCAAGAGGTAAGAGAAAAGAAAGATATTATTGGAAATAGTGGAGTAGTCAAAACCACCAAAAAATCGATCATCTCCTCCCTAAAGCAAACACTGGCCAAGTTGTCAATATCAACTCTACCAGAACTCTGGCAGTCAAAAAATGCTTGAAAACAATGTCTCACATGAAAATATGTTCCACCTTATTAGTTTATACAGAAAAGGAACTGTGAACTAAAACCCAGTAACAGGTTACTTCTTGACAAAATGGTGCAGTCACTTTGGGAAACAGTTTAGCAGTTGCTTAAAATTTACTTACAGAATTATCCTATGACCTAGCTATTCTGCTGGAAGGTATAGAACCAAGGGAACTAAAAACACAATCCCCCCACAAGCCTGTGCACAGATGTTCAGAGGACCACTATTCACAACAGTCCAAAAGTAGAAATGACCCAAAGGTCCTGATAAACAGATAAGCCAAAAGGCCTCATATTACACAGTTTCACTTTGAAATGTTCAGGATAGGCAAATCCATCAAAACAGGAAGTGGATAGGTAACTGTCAGGGCTTGGGTGAGGAGACATAGGGCTCCTAATGAGGATGTTTCCTTTTACAGTGATAAAAATGTTCTGGAATCAGATAATGGTCATCATTGCAAAATACTGTGAATATACTAAAAACCATTATGTTACATACTTTAAGTGGGTGAATTTTATGGTATATAAATTATATCATAATTAAAATAAAAGCTTCAGCTAGTATTAATAAGTATGCTAGCTATTACTTTACACTTATTTTAAGGAAAAAAAAATTACACCCACACTGAGTGGCGAGGATGCAAGATATGAAAGATCAAGACCAGTAAATTGTTCCAAGAAAGATAGAGGCTTAAATGGGAAGATCAATAAACTTGCAAAACAATAACAGGGAACATTTTATGAAAAGGTAAATTTTCATGAAGTTTCTTTGGGATGATTGCATAAGTGTGGACATATATGTAAATATCATTAGCTATACCTCTAGTGTTTATGTGCTTTACTGTACATAAACAATACTTTAATTAGAACAACAAAGAATACATTTTGCGTTAAGATTTAGTACACATCCATGTACATACACTCATGTACACTCATACACTTGAAAAATGCTTCAAGAAACAAGATTACTCTTTGTCTTAGGATACATTCCAACTTATTCTAACCTTGTCTATTGACAGCAAACAAGGTAACAGGAGCATTAAACACTTGAATTCATCTGGAAAACACTAGTCACTCTCTTTTTCTAATGAATAGGAGTTTAAGCAAAAAATTTAATTTATACATTTATATACATATCTATCATATCCGTATAGATTTTAACAAGTCATTCTCTCACTGAGCAAATTTTTCATTTCACTTTCAATTTATTGTCCAAATATCCTTACTTTCCCATAACCCTTCATGAAACATTTTGATTAACAAAAGAAAGTCGAGAAAATTCTTCCACCAACAAATTTTCTGGCACTTAAAAAAAAACTATAGTTGTTATCTTTTGAAATAACCACCAGGATTTCCAAAAGTTTCTCTTTGGGAGTTATAACCATCAATCATTTTTATCACTAAAGGCAAACTGATGTTTTTAAGTTCTTTATGCACAAAGGACGTCTTTATCATCACCAGTGGGGTGATAACTTAGGATTATAATGAAGATTCATGCAGCAGTGACTCACGGCTGACCCTGGCCCTATTTAGGGTAAAGTGCAGCAACGCAGGTCACCCAATTCCGTGAACTGAGACAAACAGAGAGAGACCACCAGAGTGGGTACAGATAGCGCTGTTACAGGCTGGGCTCCTGGGATGAACTGGTTTTCCTGGTTCTGACAGGAGACTGGCTTCCTTCCAATTTCTGACATAGTTTAGCCTGCCAGAGTCCCCAGACAAAGACTCATCTCGATATCCCGCAGTGGTCCTTTCCACATCTGCACGAAGCTTCGGACTCACTTAGGGCTTCTCTGTACTTCTCCCCCAACTTGTATTCTGAATCTGGGTGTGGAACTCTTTTTAATGCTTGTTTAAAAAAAAATCATCTTACTGAATTGGTCTCACTGTTCTTGCTTGTGGGTTTTTTATCTAGCATATATTTTACATATACATATATTGGGGATTCTAAATCCTATTCTCTCTCAGAGTATCATATCTCCAAGTATAAGCACCTACTGAGCATATAACTATAGCAGAGGGGTCCTTGAGAAGAAAAATGATGTTGTACCGGGTTCTGATCACCAGAGCCAAGATAGAAGACCTGGGCTTCACTCTCTTGGTCAGCTGTCACTGCAGTTCACTTTTTTGTATGTGTGGCCTTTCCTCATCATTGTTCTTGTTCCAGGGACATATATATGTCTATCTTTAAGGGGGACATGAGGCCACATTTACATTTTAAAATAATTTATAATTATGAAATAGTTAAAATATTCAAAAAAGTACATTCAATAATTGAATAAAATCACAGATATACTCATATACTTGTATTTAACAGAATGATGTTATATTTGCTTAGAACTTTTTTAAAGTACTAAAATACATTAAATGCCATGACTATCCCCTTTTTTGGATTTCCCTGAATACAATACCACAATGAATATACATGAACAAGAGTTACATGTATAACAAAGGAGGACCTGCTAGGACAATGCAAAGTTATGTGAGAAATGTTAGCTACAAAAGGCTACATCTTAAAGGAACATATAGGATTCTGTATATTATGTATACAGACATGTATGTCCATATCACACACATAAATATGCTATAGAACCACAAGGAACTTCATGCACATGATAACTGCTAACTGCAGCATTTCCCCCTCTTTTCAATTCTGGGAAGTAAAGACAGAATGGGATTGGGGCAATCACACCTAAAGACAAATAGCTAACCACATGTCCACCTATGACCCAGCAATTCTACACTAGGTATATAACCTAGAAAAGAGTGTCTTTGAACATGAGCCAAAGATATTAACATGAAGTCAAAGTACAGGTACTCAAGAGATACCTGGAGCAATAGGCAAGTTTGGACTTGGAGTACAAAATGAAGCAGAGCAAAGCCTAACAGTTTTGCCAAGAGAATGAGCTGGTCATAGCAAACACCCTCTTCCAGCAACACAAGAGACAACTCTTTACATGGACATTGCTAGATGGTCAATACTGAAATCAGACTGATTATATTCTTTCCAATAGAAGACATAGAAGGTCTATAAAGTCAGCAAAAACAAGACTGGGTGTTGACTGTGGCTCAGATCATGAAGGCCTATTGCAAAATTCAGACTTAAATTGAAGAAAGTAGGGAAAACCACTAGACCAATCAGGTATGACCTAAATCAAATCCCTTACGATTATACAGTGGAAGTAACAAATAGATTCAAGGGATCAGATCTGGTAGACAGAGTGCCTGAAGAATTATGGATGGAGATTTGTAATATTGTACAAGAGGTGGTGATCAAAACCATCCCCAAGAAATGCAAAAAGGCCAAATGGTTGTCTGAGGAGGCCTTACAAACAGCTGAGAAAAGAGAAGCAAAGACTAAGGAGAAAAGGAAAGATATACACATCTGAATGCAGAGTTCCAAAGAATAGCAAGGAGAGCTAAGAAGGCTTTCCTCAGCGATCAATGCAAAGAAATAAGGAAAACCATGGAAAGGGGAAAGACTAGAGATCTCCTCGAGAAAATTAGAGATACCAAGGGAACATGTCAAGCAAACATGGACACAATAAAGACAGAAGTAACATGGACCTAACAGAAGCAGAAGATATTAAGAAGAGGTGGCAAGAATACACATAAGAACTATACCAAAAAAAGATCTTAATGGCCCAGATAATCACAATGGAGTGATCACTCAACTAGAGACAGACATCCTGGAGTAAGAGGTCAAGTGGGCCTTAGGAAGCATCACTGCAAACAAAGCGAGTGGAGTTGATGGAATTCCAGCTGAGCTATTTCAAATACTAAAAGATGATGCTGTGAAAGTGCTTCACTCAATAAGCCAGCAAATTTGGAAAACTCAGCAGTGGCCACAGGACTAGAAAAGGTCAGTTTTCATTCCAATCTCAAAGAAAGGCAATGCCAAAGAATGCTTAAACTACCACACAGTAGTATCTGACATGATCACATACTAGCAAATTAATGCTTAAAATTCTCCAAGCTAGGCTTCAACAGTACCAACAGTGAACCAAGAACTTTCAGATGTACAAGGTATATTTAGAAAAGGCAGAGGAACCAGATATCAAATTGCCAACATCCATTGCATCACAGAAAAAGCAAGAGAATTTTAGAAAAATTCCTACTTCTGTTTCATTGATTATGCTAAAACTTCTGCCTATGCGGATCACAACAAACTGTGGTTCTTAAAGAGATAGGAATACCAGACCATCTGACCTGCCTCCTGAGAAATCTGTATGCAGGTCAAGAACCAACAGTTAGAACCAGACATGGAACACCATTCTGGTTCCAAACTGGGAAAGGAGTACATCAAGGCTGTATATTGTCACCCTGCTTAATTAACTTCTAGACAGAGTACATCATGCGAAATGCTGGGCTGAATGAAGCAGAAAATGGAATCAAGATTGCTGGGAGAAATATCAATAAGCTCAGATATAATGATGACACCACCCATAAGGCAAAAAGTGAAAAGGAACTAAAGACACTCTTGATGAAAGTGAAAGAGAGAGTGAAAAAGCTGACTTAAAACTCAACTTTCAAAAAACTGAGATTATGGCATCCAGTCCCATCACTTCACGGCAAATAGATGGGGAAACAATGGAAACAATGACAAACTTTACTTTCTTGGGCTCGAAAATCACTGCAGATAGTGACTGCAACCATGAAATTAAAAGATGCTTGTTCCTTGGAAGAAAAGCTATGGCCAACCTAGACAGCATATTAAAAAGCAGAGACATTACTGTGCTGACAAAGGTCCATATAGTCACAGCTATGGTTTTTCCAGTAGTCATGTATGGATGTGAGAGTTGGACTTTAAAGAAAGGTGAGCACTGAAGGATTGATCCTTTTGAACTGTGGTGTTGGAGAAGACTCTTGAGAGTCCCTTGGACTGCAAGGAGATCAAACTAGTCAATCGTAAAGGAAATCAGTCCTGAATATTTGTTGGAAGGTGAATACTTTGGCCAATACTTTGGCCACTTGATGGGAAGAATTGACTCATTTGAAAAGACCCTGATGCTGGGAAAGATTGAAGGCGGGAGGAGAAGGGGATGACAGACGATGAAATGGTTGGATGGCATCATCGACTCAACTGACATTGAGTTTGAGTAAGTTCTGGTAGTTGGTGATGGACAGGAAAGCCTGGCATACTGCAGTCCATGGGGTTGCAAAGAGTCAGACACGACTGAGTGGCTGAACTGAAGTGAACTGGAACATGAAAGATAGGTATGTGTCCAGCCACTGGACAAATCTATATAATCCCACCCACATGAAGTTCAGAAGTTGGCCAAATTATTTTCTAGTAAGAAATATAAGGAAAGAAATAAGAAAGATGATTAACGAGATGGCCTGATGGTGAATGGGAGGAGGCATCAGGAAGACCTTAGGGTGATAAAAATGATCCCTATCTTGGTCTGGGTATTGCTTAGGTGTGTGTAAGTTCATAGAGTTATACCCTTAATCTTTGTATGTATTTTGTATTTAAATTGCATCTCAATATTGGGAATTCCCAGCTGGCTCAGTGGTCAAGAATTTGCCTGCAATACAGGAGACCCAGATTCTATCCCTGGATTGGGAAGATCTCCTGGAGAAGGGAATGGCAACCCACCCCAGTGTTCTTGCCTGGAGAATTCCTTGGCCAGAGGAGCCTGGTAGGATACAGTCCATGGGGTCACAAAGTCAGACACGACTGAGCAACTGACCACGCATGCATTCTAAAATAAGAAACAAAGCACCTCCTTCATCATCATATTTCTGAAACTTTCCATTCTTTTTGCCTTTCCACACTCTGGACTCAGGTTTGAATACTTCTGAAGTCTTAATCAACCAACAATGCCTATCCTGGAGAAGGGTTCCTGGGAATTACTGGGGTCTTTCTTCTGTTGTCACCATTTCTTTTATTTGAGGGTTGTTTTTTCTTTCACCATCCTGCTCAATGTTTCTGTACCATCTGATTTGCTGTGTGGGTCATATTTATTTACCTTCTAGTTTCAGTTTTAAGACCTTTGGCTTAGATATGCATTTCTCCAAATAACCTATTCTTTCCCATAATCCTAAACTTATACTTAGTGTTTCAAGATCCTGAACCCTGCATCAGAAAGTAAAATTTTAACTCCTCTCATTTCTCAGAATTCGGATGGGAAGGAGTTGGAGAAATTGCACTTTTAGACACCAAACAGAGGTATGCATGAGTGCGTGCTCAGTCACTAGATCATGTCCAACTCTTGCAACCCCATGGACTGTAGCCCACCAGGCTCTTCTGCCATGGGATTCTCCAGGCAAGAACACTGGAGTGGTTTGCCATTTCCCTCTCCAGGGGATCTTCCCAACCCAGGCATTGAATCTGAGTCTCCTACTTGGCAAGTGAATTCTTTACTATTGAACCAGCTTGGAAGACAAACCCAAAAGCATGAAAAACTGGAGGTAGTTACACAAACAATCCAGAATAAAACACCCTAGAGTAAACACAAACTAACCTCTTCTACGCAAATATACTCTATCAGCTTGGAGAACAGGCACTTCTGTTGGACACGCATGGAATGTTTCATTAACATCTCTATCACCAGGATCCCAAGCACACCAACATCAGCAGCCTAGAAATTAAAAAAATAAAAATCTTATGATGCTTATCTGAAATCCTCAACGTTCAAGATTTCATGTATATATGTAAACCAAAATAACTTACAGAGAGCTTTCTCCATCTGACTGAAAAATAAATAAAAAAGCATTATTTCTAAGTCCTTGGAAACCGGCTCAAGGCCGACATCTCTCACTGTGCCTAATGTTATAAAAATCTATAAGCCATTAACTCTAGCCACATTAAATATATAAAAATCAATTCCAATGCCCTGTACTTCTTTCAAAGTCCCAATGCACAATGGGAAATATATAAGAAAATGCTACCTGCTCCCCGATGTTCTTCAGATTTTTCTCTGATTTATCCTGGAGAGTCAGTCCATTGTGCCCACCTGTACCAGGGACATTAGGAAGCAGTCAGCTAGTCTATGGTCTTTGGGAAGTTCATGGTCAGACTCTGTTCAGAGGCCAAGCCCAGGTCTCAGGTGGTCAAACCAGGCCTCCGCGGTACTAGAGCCACAGCCTCACCTGTTAGCATGGCCCAACACCAGGATTTGACTCACTGCACAGGACTCACTTCCTTCTTTCACTATGGAAACACAGGGCATTTTACTATCTGGGAAAGCTCCAATTAACCCAGCGATAACAGCTATATGGCTGACAGCAACTTTATCCTCTCCTCTTTCAATGTGCATGTGTTTATGGCTAGCAGACGCAGATGACACCACCTTTATGGCAGAAAGTGAAGAAGAACTAAAGAGCCTCTTGATGAAAGTGAAAGAGGAGAGTGAAAAAGTTGGCTTAAAGCTCAACATTCAGAAAACTAAGATCATGGCATCTGGTCCCGTCGCTTCATGGCAAATAGATGGGGAAAAAGTGGAAACAGTATCTGACTTTATTTTGGGGGGCTCTAAAATCACTGCAGATGGTGATTGCAGCCATGAAATTAAAAGATGCTTACTCCTTGGAAGGAAAGTTATGACCAACCTAGACAGCATATTAAAAAGCAGTGACATTACTTTGTCAACAAAGGTCCATCTAGTCAAGGCTATGGTTTTTCCAGCAGTCATATATGGATGTAAGAGTTGGACTGTGAAGAAAGCTGAGCACCAAAGAATTAATGCTTTTGAACTGTGGTGTTGGAGAAGACTCTTGAGAGTTCCTTGGACTGCAAGGAGATCCAACCAGTCCATCCTAAAGGAGATCAGTCCTGGGTGTTCATTGGAAGGACTGATGTTGAAGCTGAAACTCCAACACTTTGGCCACCTCATGCGAAGAGCTGACTCATTTGAAAAGACCCTGATGCTGGGAAAGATTGAGGGCAGGAGGAGAAGGTGACGACAGAGGATGAGATGGTTGGATGGCATCACTGACTCAATGGACATGAGTTTGGGTAGACTCTGGCAGTTGGTGATGGACAGGGAGTCCTGGTGTGCTGTGATTCATGGGGTTGCAAAGAGTCAGACATGACTGAGCGACTGAACTGAACTGAGAGCTAGCAGATGTTTCAAATGTAGTTGATTTACAATATTTTGTTAGTTTCAGGTGTACAGCAAAATGACTCAGTTATCTTTTTTAAATTGTATTCCATTATAGGCTATTCTAAGATATTGAGTATAATTCCCAGGGCTAAACAGTAAATCCTGGTTGCTTATCTAATTTCTGTATAATTCAGTTCAGTTCAGTCGCTCAGTCGTGTCTGACTCTTTGTGACCCCATGAATCACAGCACGCCAGGCCTCCCTGTCCATCACCAACTCCCAGAGTTTACACAAACTCATGTCCATTGAGTCGGTGATGCCATCCATCCATCTCATCCTCTGTCGTCCCCTTCCCCTCCTGCCCCCAATCCCTCCCAGCATCAGGGTCTTTTCCAATGAGTCAACTCTTCACATGAGGTGGCCAAAGTACTGAAGTTTCAGCTTCAGCATCAGTCCTTCCAATGAACACCCAGGACTGATCTCCTCTAGGATGGACTGGTTGGATCTCCTTGCAGTCCAAGGGACTCTCAAGAGCCTTCTCCAACACCACAGTTCAAAAGCATCAATTTTTTTGGTGCTCAGCTTTCTTCACAGTCCAACTCTCACATCCATACATGACCACAGGAAAAACCATAGCCTTGACCAGACAGACGTTTGTTGGCAAAGTAATGTCTCTGCTTTTTAATATGCTATCTAGATTGGTCATAACTTTCCTTCCAAGGAGTAAGCATCTTTTAATTTCATGGCTGCAGTCACCATCTGCCGTGATTTTGGAGCCCAAAAATATAAAGTCTAACACTGTTTCCACTGTCTCCCCATCTATTTCCCATGAGGGGATGGGACCAGATGTCATGATCTTAGTTTTCTGAATGTTAAGCTTTAAGCCAACTTTTTCACTCTCCTCTTTCACTTTCATCAAGAGGCTTTTTAGTTCCTTTTCACTCTCTGCCATAAGGGTGGTGTCATCTGCATATAATGTTATTGATATTTCTCCCCACAATCTTGATTCCAGTTTGTGCTCCTTCCAGCCCAGCGTTTCTCATGATGTAGTCTGCATATAAGTAAAATAAGCAGGATGACAATACATAGCATTGACGTACTCTCTTTTCCTATTTGGAACCAGTCTGTTGTTCCATGTCCAGTTCTAACTGTTGCTTCCTGACCTGCATACAGGTTTCTCAAGAGGCAGGTCAGGTGGTCTGGTATTCCCATCTCTTTCAGAATTTTCCACAGTTTATAGTGATTCACACAGTCAAAGGCTTTGGCATAGTCAGTAAAGCAGAAATAGATGTACAGTAGTTTATTGTTAATCCCAATTCCTAATTTGTCCCTCTCTCCCTCCCTCTCCTTTTTGGTAACTGTAAGTTTGTTTTCTATGTCTGTGAGTCTGTTTCTATTTTATATATAGATTTATTTGTGTCATTTTTAGATTTCACATATAAGTAATACGATATTGTATTTGTCTTTGTCTGATTCACTTCACCTAGGATACTATTCTCTAGGCCCATTCATGTTGCTGCAAATGGTAATACTTCCTTCTTTTTATGGTTGAATATTATTCCACTGTGTATGTATGTGTATGCCTATCTACACACACACCCCACATCTTCTTTATCCATTCGTCAATGGACATTTAGGTTGTTTCTATGTCACGGCTATTGTAAATATTGTTACAGTGAACACGGAGATGCATGTATCTTTTCAAATTATAGTTTTCAAAGTTTCCAGATATATACTCAGGAGTGGGATCACTGGATCTCATGGCAGCTCCATTTTTAGTTTTTAAATACCTCCATGTTGTTTTCAACAGAGGCAGCACCAATTTACATTTCTGCCAATAGTATATGAGGGCTCCTTTGTCTCCACACCATCTCTAGTTTTAACTCTTTGCAGACATTTTACTAGGCTTCCCTGGTGGCTCAGATGGTAATGTGGGAGAGGGAGACCCAGGTTCAATCTCTGGGTCGGTAAGATCTCCTGGAGGAGGGCGTGGCAACCCAGTACCGTATTCTTGCCTGGAGAATCCCATGGACAGAAGAGCATGGTGGGCTACAGTCCACGGGGTAGCAAAGGTAGTGTGTTTTTTTTTTTTAATTTAATTCATTTATTTTAATTGGAGACTAATTACTTTACAGTATTGTAGTGGTTTTTGCCATACACTGACATGAATCAGCCGTGGGTGTACGTGGTTCCATTCTCTAATAGTTAGCAATGGGCTTCCCCCAGGGCTCAGTGTCCAAGAACTGCCTCAGTACAGGAGATGCAGGAGATGTGGGCTCCATCCCTGGGTCTGGAAGAACCCCCTGGAGGAGGGCATGGCAACCCACTCCAGTATTCTTGCCTGGAGAATCCCATGGGCAGAGGAGCCTTGAGGGCTACAGTCCATAGGGTCACAAAGAGCCGGACATGACTGGAGCAGTTCAGCACAAGCACAAGTAATTAGCAATACTGAGCATTTTTTCATCTGTTTGTAGGCCATCTGTATGTCTTCTTTGGAGAAATGTCTATTTAGGTCTTCTGTATTGTTCTAATAAAGGTGCAAAGAAAAGTTAATGAAAAATTATAAATGAACTTTAAAATTGTCAGCCTAAATCACAGATGAAGAACAGAAGGTGATTATGTCTAGTACCATCAACCAAAAAAGGATTTGCTAATTATAGTATTTAGGGGAGTACTGAGAAATCAGAGAATACGCAGTTATAAAAATACATTAAAGCCAAAATCTACTCAACAGCTCACCTTGCAGGCAAACTCATAGGATCAAATCAAAGCCAGACACATGAGCACCTGGGTCAGGTTCAGCATCCTAGTCAGCACATCCCAAGCCCCATGCAGTTCAAATGTATACAAAGTAAAAAACTTGAGGTGCTAGGTGTTGTCAAGATTCATATTGTTTGGAGTGTAAATAGTCCTTAAAGATTTACTGAGCTTGGCCTTGCCCACCAGAACAAGACCCAGTTTTCCCCACAGTCAGTCCTTCCCATTAGGAGGCTTCCACAAGCCCTTTACCCTCATCCATTAGAGGGCAGACTGACTGAAAACCACAATCATAGAAAACTAACCAAACAGATCACATGCATCACAGGCTTGTCTGACTCAATGAAACCATGAGCCAAGCCATGTAGGGCCACCCAAGATGGACGGGTCATGGTGGAGAGTTCTGACAGAATGTGGTCCACTGGAGAAGGGAATGGTGAACCACTTCAGCATTTTTGCCTTGAGAACCGCATGCACAGTATGAAAAGGCAAAAATATATGACACTGAAAGATGAACTCCCCAGGTCAGTAGTGCCCAATATGCTAGTAGAGGAGAGTAGAGAAATAGTTCCAGAAGGAATGAAGAGATTGAGCCAAAGCAGAAACAATGCCCAGTTGTGGATGTGTCTGGTGATGCAAGTAAAGTCTGATGCTGTAAAGAAAAATATTGCACAGGAACCTGGAATGTTAGGTGCAAGAGTCAAGGTAAATTAGAAGTGGTCAAACAGGAAATGGAAAGAGTGAACACTAACATTTTAGGAATCACTGAACTAAAATTGACTGGAATGGGTGAATTTAATTCAGATGACCATTATATCTACTACTGTGGGGAAGAATATCTTAGAAGAAATGGAGTACCCCTCCTAGTCAACAAATGAGTCTGAAATGCAGTACTTGGGTGCAATCTCAAAAATGACAGGATGATCTTGTTTGTTTCCAAGGCAAACCATTCAGTATCACAGTAATCCAAGTCTATGTCCCAACCACTAATGCCAAAGAAGCTGAACAGTTCTATGAAGACCTAAAAGAGGCCCTAGAACTAACATCAAAAAAGATGTCCTTTTGATCATAGGGGACTGGAAGGCAAAAGTAGGAAGTCAAGAGATACCTGAGTAACAGTCAAGTCTGGCCTTGGAGTACAGAATGAAGCAGGACAAAGGCTAAAAGAGTTTTGCCAAGAGAACACACTGGTCATAGCAAACACTCTCTTTCAATAACACAAGACATGATTCTACTCATGGACATCTCCAGATATCCAATACCAAAATCAGATTGATTATACTCTTTGCAGCCGAAGATGGAGAAGCTCTATACAGTCAGCAAAAACAAGACCTGGATCTGACTGTGGCTCAGATCATGAAATCTTTATTGCAAAATTCAGACACAAATTGAAGAAAGTAGGGGAAACCACTAGGCCATTCAGGTATGACGTAAATCAAATCCCTTACGATTAGACAATGGAAGTGAACAACAGATTCAAGGGATTAGATCTGATAGACAGAGTGCCCGAAGAACTATGGACAGAGGTTTGTGACACTGTACAGGAGACTGTGATCAAGGGGGAAAAATGCAAAAAGGCAAAATGGTTGTCTGAGGAGGCCTTACAATTAGCTGAGAAAAGAAAAAAAGCAAAAGGCAAAGGAGAAAAGGAAAGATATACCCATGTGAATGCATAGTTTTAAAGAATAGCAAGGAGAGATAAGAAAGCCTTCTGAAGTGAACAATTTAAAGAAATAAGGAAAACAATAGAAAGGGGAAAGACTAGGGATCTCTTCAAGAAAATTAGAGATACCAAGTGAACATTTCATGAAAAAAAAATGGGCAAAGGACAGAAATGGTATAGACATAACAGAAGCAGAATAAATTAAGGAGAGGGTGCAAGAATACACAAATCTTAATGACCCAGATAACCACGATGGTGTGAACACTCACCTAGAGTCAGACATTCTGGAATGCAAAGTCAAGTGGGCCTTACGAAGAATAACTATGAACAAAGCTAGTAGAGGTGATGAATTCCAGCTGAGATATTTCAAATTCTAAAAGATGATGCTGTGAAAGTGCTGCACGCAGTATGCCAGCAAATTTGGAAAACCAGCAGTGGCCACAGGACTGGAAAAGCTCCTTTACATTTCAACCCCAAAGAAGGGGAATGCCAAAGAATGCTCAAACTACTGCACAATTGCACTCATTTCACAAGCTAGCAAAGTAATGCTCAAAATCCATCAAGCGAGGTTTCAATAATATATGAACAAAGAACTTCCAGATATAGAAGCTGGTTTTAGAAAAGGCAGAGGAACCAGAGATCACAATGCCAACATCCGTTGCATCATTAAAAAAAAAAAAGGGCCAAAGAATTCCAGAAAAACTTCTGCTTTGTTGACTGTGCTAAAGCCTTTGACTTTGTGGATCACAGCAAACTGTGGAAAATTCTTAGAGAGATGGGAATACCAGACCATTGACATGCCTCTTGAGAAATCTGTATGCCAGTCAAGAAGCAACAGTTAGAACAAGACATGGAACAACTGACTGGTTCAAAATTGGGAACGGACTATGTCAAGGCTGTATATTGTCAGCTCTGTTTTTTAACTTATATGCCAGTTCAGTTCAGTTCAGTACAGTTCAGTTGCTCAGTCGTACCTGACTCTTTGCGACTCCATGGACTGCAGCACCCCAGGCCCCCCTGTCCATCACCAGCTCCTGGAGTTTACTCAAACTCATGTCCATTGAGTCGGTGATGCCATCCTACCATCTCATCCTGTCGTCCCCTCTCTTCCTGCCTTCAATCTTTCCCAGCATCAGGGTCTTTTCAAAGGAGTTAGTTCTTCGCATCAGATGGCCAAAGTATTGGAGTTTCAGCTTCAGCATCAGTACTTCCAATGAACACCCAGGACTGATCTCCTTTAGGATGGACTGGTTGGATCTCCTTGTAGTCCAAGGGACTCTCAAGAGTCTCCTTCAACACCACAGTTCAAAAGCATCAATTCTTCGGCATTCAGCTTTCTTTATAGTCCAACCCTCACATCTACACATGACTACTGATAAAACTATAGCTTTGACTTAGATGGACCTTTGTTGGGAAAGTAATGTCTCTGCTTTTTAATACGCTGTCTAGGTTGGTCATAACTTTTCTTCCAATGAGCAAGTGTCTTTTAATTTCATGGCCACAGTCACCACCTGCAGTGATTTTGGAGCACCCCCCAAAAAAATAGTCAGCCACTGTTTCCACTGTTTCCCCATCTATTTGCCATGACATGATGGGACTAGATGCCATGATCTTAGTTTTCTGAATGTTGAGTTTTAAACCAACTTTTTCACTCTCCTCTTTCACTTTCATCAAGAGGCTCTTTACTTCTTTCTCACTTTCTCCCATAAGGGTGGTATCATCATTATATCTGAGGATATTGATATTTCTCCCAGCAATCTTGATTCCACCTTGTGCTTCATCCAGTCCAGCATTTCTCATGATGTACTTTGCATATAAGTTAAATAGGCAGGGTGACAATATACTGCCTTGACATACTCCTTTCCTGATTTGGAACCAGTTTGTTCATGCCCAGTTCTAACTGTTGCTTCCTGACTTGTATACAGTTTCTCAGGAGGCAGGTCAGGTGGTCTGGTATTCCCATCTCTTTAAGAATTATCCAGAGTACATCACTGAACTGCTGGGCTGAATGAAGCACAAGCTGGAATCAAGATTGCTAGGAGAAATGTCAATAACCTCAGATATGCAGATAACACCACCCTTATGGCAGAAAATGGAGAGGAACTAAAGTGACTCTTGATGAAGGTAAAAGAGGAGAGTGAAAAAGCTGACTTAAAACTCAACATTCAGAAAACTAAAATCTGGGCATTCAGTCCCATTACTTCATGTCAAATAGATGGGGAAACAATGAAAACAATGATAGACTTTATTTTCTCCAAAATCACTGCATATGGTGACTGCAGCCATGAAATTAAAAGACCCTTGCTTCTTGGAAGGAAAGCTATGACAAACATAGACAGCATATTAAAAAGTAGAGACATTACTTTGCCAACAAAGGTACACAGAATCAAAGCTACAGTTTTTCCAGTAGTCATGCATGGATGTAAGAGTTGGACCATAAAGAAGGCTGAGCATCGAAGAATTGATGCTTATGAACTGTGGTTTTGGAGAAGACTCTTGAGAGTCTCTTGGACTGCAAGGAGATCAAACCAATCAGTCTTAAAGAAAATCAATCCTGAATATTAATTTGAAGGACTGATGCTGAAGCTCAAGCTCCAATTCTTTGGCCACCTCAATGCAAAGAACCAACTAATTAGAAAAGACCCTGGTAGGAAAGATTAAAGGTGGAGGAGGAGAAGGGGATGATAGAAGATGAGATGGTTGAGTGGCATCACCAACTCAATGGACATGAGTTTCAGCAAGCTCCAGGAAATGGTGAAGGACAGGGAAGCCTGGCACACTGCAGTCCATGGGTTGCAAAGAGTCGGACATAACTGAACTACTGAACAAAAGTCCATGTTGATACTGAAGAATCAGGACCCAGCACTGATCTGAGAAGGTACCACCCACTCATTTTCACTAACCATAGATTTCCCCTAGGTTCCTCATGTTGACATCCATTTCGGTTTTGCTAATCACACCTTCAGCCTTGCTGCCTCAGATGTGGAATATAACTCTCCAGCTTTTGGCATGCAATTTCTTAAAGGAAAATTTTTTTTCCTGCTAGAAGCTAAGTTACTCATTGAGGGATCTCTACCTCCATAGCACTGTGATTTAACCAACTGGGAAGAGTGCCTTGACCTTAAATACCCAGACTGCATACAAAAAGGAAAGAAATTGTTGGAATTCCTTTACTCTTCTAAATTGCTTTCAGTCTGGATTTACTTAAACCACTCAAGAGTTGGGTTCCCATCCAATATTTAAACCACTCAGGAAAGAGACAATCAGATGTTAAAAGTGTCAGAGAGCTTCTGAATACACAGGCCCGAAGGGACCCAAAGTCCAGGGAAGGAAGAAATGTTAGAAAGTCAGCTGAGTACCTGCAGATGCCTTTCCCTGGGGGCATTTGCCAAGCCACTGAGAAATAAGGTTTGCTTTATGCAGAAGCCACAGCTAGGGGCAGGAAAAAAATGGCAGAGATTTTGGTGTTCATAAGGGGCTGGAATATCAAAACTGGAGGTTTGTGTGTATCAATACAGCTAGTCTCCTCTCAAGATGTTTGCCAGTTTCTGAAGCAATGCCAAGCAGGAGGCTAAGGAATTAGCTTTAAAAAAAAATCTGTGAAGTCATAGAAGAAAAGTATCCAAAGTCTCTGTCTTAAGGAGACAAAGACCCACCAGGCTCTCAATAAAAATATCATCAAATGAGGCAATGAGTCAAGAAAAAGGGTTCAGGAGTCAAGAGCAAGACTATAGCCTACAGGGAGAGAGGCGATGAGGAGCTTGAGCCCAGGGTGTAGGTGGTGCGGTGTACTAGAGGGCACCCAGCCCAGCAGAAACAGGAAATCCCTAGAAACAGGTTTCCTGGAGGAAAATGGTAAAACATTTGGTACATTGGAGTAGTTGAAAAATATTCTTGACAGACATTTGGCATATATGTTGAACCATTCCAAATATATATATACTGATGGGAACATAAAAATCCTGTACCCAAACTGAGGCAAATATTTCCTTGAGGAAAGATTAAAAGTGAGCATGAGCTCACTACTTCATTTGACCAAGAACATTAATAAAAGTCTGGCTACTGCTTCCAAAAATGCAATGCAGGCACATTAAAAGCATGTAAAGAGAAAAATTGTGACGGAGGGGGCTGAGTAATGAGCTAAATCTTCACCCGTCAGAGAAAGAAACCAATAAATAATATCTAAAATGGAAATTTGTTAAAGCAATAAAGCACAGTACTTAGCAATAAAGACCTAACAAACACAACAACAAAAATAATTGAAATATATCATCTAGTTGGGGCTGAGGGAGGAAAAGTGAATGACTGGTGGTTTTACTGTAAGGCTTTTAACACTCTTGACTTTTAAACTGTATCAATGTACAAGCTAAATTTTAAAAATAAAAATTAGCATATTTTACATGTCATGAAATAATTGTATAAATATTTCCATTGAAAATTAACAAAATAAATTTTCATTCCCAAGAAGTCAACTTTTTTATGTAAAACTCTGAGTTACATTTGAGGCTCAAATCCCCTTTGAGCCTAAGGGGGGTTTTAATATATGTTGTGCAGAATATGTGCATTAATTCAGCAGCTGAGAACTTAGAAAGTTCTATCTCTGGGCTCTCAGTTGTAACAACTGTACACCTTGGGATTTCTGGAAAATAATTGCTTGCAAAACCAACAAACCACCCAACACACAAATTATGCTTAATAAAGCTCAGCATTCTAAATTGCACCATATAATCACCATGTTTAAGTTTTCAATGTAATGATACAATTATCTTTCCATGAATTTTTGTACATTTTTTCGACAAATATATATTGACCGCTTACTAATTGCCATGCACTCGCAAATACTTAGAGTAGAAAGAAAGCTGCAAAATAAATCTGCTGTCAGGAAGTCCATAGGAACTCATACAATCTCTCATCATTGCCATTATATCAAAGAACAAAGATTCTAAATCTCCATTTTCTGGGTTATCTCACAATTTAACACTGAACCAAGCCAATATTGAGATAGATGTTCTTAACAGAAAACCTCTTCAGGGATTTTTGTGTGGTGGTTCTAATAGTATTAATATAATTCCCAAATAATTCTAACCACTATTTAGAATTCCAAAAGAGACTAGAGAATTCACCCGCCAGTTCAGGAGACAGAGGAGACTCAGGTTCATTCCCCGGGTCAGGAAGAGCCCCTGAAGGAGGAAATGGCAACCCACTCCTGTATTCTTGCCCGAGAAATCGCATGGACAGAGGCGTCTGGCAGGTTCCAGTCCATGGGGTCACAAAGAGCCGGACACAGTGAGCCCTGAGCACAGACAGACTAGGACTTTAGGGTCAGGGAATAGATATCCACTTCAATAATTTCTTGCTTATTGTATTTACCACAACAATTCATGCACGTGCAACTATGAAGAAATAAGACTATTTTCTTTACGCCACATGTGAAAGTCCGTGGAAAAGCTCATAGTTATGCATGTATTTAAGATGGTGTCTTATTTTAAAGGGCTTCCCTGGTAGCTCAGATGGTAAAGAATCCACCTGCAATGCAGGAGATGTAGGTTCGATCCGTGGATCAGGAAGATCCCCTGGAGAAGCTAATGTCTACCCACTCCAATATTCTTGCCTGGGAAATGCCCTTTTTCCATTTTGATATAAGAAGAAAAAACTGTAAACTCATTTCATCTCATTCAATATAGTTCTGACTTTCTATGCGTTTCTGTATAAAGATGAAACACTAGTCACCATTCACTTCGATACACGGATTACTAAGGAAAGGAAAAAAATGGGTCAATAATATTTCATTTGAGGCAATCTCTCTCTCTCTTTCTCCTTTGGGAAAACAAACCTCAATCTCATATTCAATATTAGCTTGCACTTTGAACTAAGACAGAAAAACAACCAATTAAATCTTCCCTTAATACTAACAAGAGTTTATAGAAACAACACAGAGCAATGCCCCCACGGAAATCTGTAATGAACACAAATCAATCTGTATCAGGACCTATTGACTTGGTTTTCAGGCACTTAGGATCACAGAATTGTGAGTCTCCTCAGTAGAAGTCAGTTTGACCAGAAAAAGCATCATTTTTTCATTATCAGTTTACAATTTATTTCTTTTAAAAGACACTATTGCAAAATGGTACTGGAATTTGACAGCCTGAGTTTGATTCGTGATTTTGCTATATTGTCAATGGAAGTAGGTCACTTAACCTCTCTAAGACTTAATTTTAAAGGGATAATAATAACCAGTCTTTGATCTATGCTGATAATCATATATAATATATATGAAAAGTAAAAGTGAAAGTGAAATCACTCAGTCGTGTCTGACTCTTTGCGACCCCATGGACTGCAGTCCATCAGGCTCTCCATCCATGTGATTTTCCAGGCAAGAGTACTGGAGTGGGTTGCCATTTCCTTCTCCATGTAATATATATAGCAAGTAATAGTTGTAAACGACCAGTAATTATGTAATTAGCATAATTTTAATATGAAAAAATACAATATATTGTCATAAAATGTTCCTACAACATTTTAATTTTCTTTACATTTGTAACATTGTGTTTTCTCTTTTTGGAACAGACTTGGAAAAAAGATATTTATTTTGTTGTTCTTTTCCAGATAATAAATAAAAATCATAAAAATAAAAGTAAGCATACAGAGGTAAAGTAAATATCAATTAATGTCTAATATATTCTCTTGCACCCTAATGAATTACTTTGAGCATTCCCTTTTTAGTAGTTATTAGATGGATAGATAAAGTTGTAATATTTCTCCGGGTTCTTCATTTAAAGCAAAAGAGCCCAAAAGGCTGAAAATATTTACAATCACTTGTACACTGCAAGTGGTTATAAACATTTACAACTGCACCATGAAAAAAAAACAAAAACAAAAACAAAAAACGCTTGCCATCTTTGTTACCTCTTAACAAATAACAGCAGTTCACAACTAAAAAATGTATGGATGATTCCTCTAATAAATTGATGAGCAAAAACATCAGGCACACACTGAGCTTTCGGTTTATGTAAAGTTCTAATATCTACAAAACTCATCTATGTTGTTGGAATTTGGGGTAAAAATCGCCCGAGTGGCAGGGTGGTGACCAGACAGTGCACTGGGGATCTTCCAATTCTTGATCTGAACTCTGGTCAAATGACACATTTATTATTTGTTCACTTACAATGTCCACATTTTTGTCAACAAAAAGTATTTATTTTATATATTAAAATAAATTATTATAATTAATTTATTAATATATTTTAAAAATTTACAAAGTACAGTCATGCGGTATAGTATTGTTACCGTAAGTGGTATCACCATAAGCTAAACAGGAACATAAGCCTGGGACGTAAAAGCTGGACTGTAACATAAGGCATCACTGACAAGTCCAGACATGACTTACAAATTGAATACCATCAACAACAGAAACACATTAACTTCCAATATTTTTTTCCTTACAGCTAAAGAAAATAAAGCCAACAAAAGTCATTGATTTGGTCAAATTAATATACTTTCTTTGTTGTTGTTGTTGAGGTCACTCAGTCGTGTCCAACTCTCTGTAACCCCAGGGACTGCAGCCCACCAGGCTCCTCTGTCCATGAGATTTTCCAGGCAAGAACACTGGAGTAGCTTGCCATCTCCTCTTCCAGGGGATCTTCTCAACCCAGGGATCAAACCCACATTCCCTGCATTGGCAGGAGGAGTTTTTCACCTCTGAGCCACCAGGAAAGCCCTACTTATTTTGTATAAGAGGACAAGTGAGATCCAGTTTTCTGGCTTAAAATTCCAGTACTTTCCTACCACACAACATGCTTTAATACTCTTCTCCTCATCAAAACAAAAGAAAGTAAAATAGCCAAAAAATGCTAGTCCTATAACTTATTACCAGTGATCATCTTCATGAAATTACTAAATCATAATTTAATATTCAAAGTGGCAAATATTTCAATCATTTATATAGGTTCAATATGTTTTTCAAAGAGAAGAAAGAAACAAAAATAAAAATGTGATGATTAAACAGTTTGTCCACAAGAAGTTTGAAAACAGAATTTATGGTTTCTCCAAGCCATGTGATCATTCCTATCACCACACTATGATAAACAAAATTCATTTTTAAAATTTTTAAATATTTAATAATAAGATATTTCAACCATCCAGAAAATAAGCAAAATAACAGGTACCATCTTAGAGTCTTAGAATCTTAGATCTAGTTATTAACATTTTAATCTATATGAGTGATATCTTTATTAGGTTTTAACTTAAAAAAGTATAGCTGGAGCCAGTCATTGCCATATACCTAGCTCCCTGCATTTTCTCACTCCTAAGAAGTAACCCTTAACCTCAATTTGGTATTTCTGCATGCTTTCAAGTATTTTACATAAAGACACAAGATATGTACTTATATCACTATAAAATACTGTTTTGTATATTTTAAATTATGTAAATAAAAGTTCTGAATGTATCCTTATTTTAGATGGAAAGTTCTTAATGGTTTGCTTCCAAATAATTCTTCAAACCTTCCTAGGACAGAAATCACTTGACTTTCATCCTCAAAGTGCTTTGAAAGGTAGATTATAATTGCAGTGTCCTATTCTGCCTGTCATATTTTATCTCTTAAGCTGCCTACATGTGAGTTCAATCTGGTATCTATGTTTATAATTAATTAGATCCCAAAATAGAAATGGCAGCAGAGAATAGAATTTTGTTGTTGAAAGTATCAGAATTGACTGCAGTGTCTTGATATTTCCTTATAGTCTGTGCAACCTTTTTCCACTTACATGAAATCTCAATAAGAAAGAGAATTGCTTTCTATTTCCCAACTTCAACGAGAAGGTCATTACTCTTTTATTGGGCAGCTTTGCAGTAAATAGCATTTATTCATAAAGCTTTGATTTTTAGCTTCATTTTAACTCTGCCCCACTGTCAAGCATTTCTTCTCTGAGTCACCCTCGCCCACCTCCCCTCCCAGATCCTATCCATTAACACCTGTCCATCTTCTCTACGGTCATCCCACCTTCTGGAGTCACGTCACATCCAACCCCTTCATGCGACTTCAGTTTAACCAAACCTGCCACTGTGTCCCCTGATCTGATCTCATCACAGCTGCTCTAAAGGAGAAACAGGAAACTCAGGTTCCTAACATCCTCTAAATCTCTACATCTTAAGATTCTTATTACATCTCTGACCTCACTGGGCACCAGTTCCCACGCAGTCTCTACCCTGAAACTATGGCAGGCTCTCTCAGTTTCTAGAATGTTCCATGCTGCTCATCCCTCCCAAAAGCCGTGGTGGAGCCCACACCCTTTGCTCAGGGCTCTGTCCCCCACCCCAGCCACAGTCCTTTTCCTAAAAAGGCCACCTCTGCCCCACCACGTCCTCTACCGTCCCTTGCTGTTGCCCTTCACAACCTTATCAGTGTATCTGTGTGTGTGTGCGTCTGACTGTTCCCCTCCCTCATTAAATCTTAAGCTCCCTCAGAGCAGAGACCATATCTACACTGTTAAACATTCAACACTGAACCCCAGCACTTCGCATGACTTGGCTTACAGGCGGTACTTCCTGAATAGTTGTTCAATTATTTTCAAATGTATCAACTTTGTATCAACTAATGAATACGGAAGCAAGTGGAGGGTGGGGTACCCAGTATCCAGCAGTGTTTGCTCATAGAGAGTGAGGTGAGACATATGAAGGCAGCACAACCTCACCAACTGGAGAAGCGGCTGCGGCCACGGCCTCCGCCGTTCACAAAAGCCGCCCCGTAGGCTCACCTGTGTGTGGAACCCCTCACGGTCGCTAGTCGGCCTGCCCGCCTGTCTTCACGGCTTCCACGGCCAGAGAGCTAAACAAAGTTCTAAAGGCAGGACCCTTTGGGCGGTGACGGAGCTCGTGGGTCGTAACCAGGCAGGAAAGCAGAACCTGTGGGAGCGTAAGGAAGTGAGAAGCTTAGGAGGCAGTCACGGGAGAGAGGTGAAAACGTACCTACAGTGCGGGAACTCAGTCTTTACTCTCTGCTTTAGCTCCTGACACTTCTGGTGAGAAGGCGAGGCGAGAGACCACCACACTGGGAAAGACGTGGGCAGCGCAGGACATTCAGTCCTCTGTAGCCTCCTACCGGTCACCTTCCTTCTTTTCCACGCCCATGAGCCATTATCGTGGCAAAACAGGAAGTCCCAGGGCTTCCCTGATGGGCCGGTGGTTAAGACTTTGCCTTCTAGTGCTGGGGCTATGGGTTTGATCCCTGGTGGGGGAACTAAGATCCCATATGCCATGGGGTATGGCCAAAAAGTGGGGGCGAAAAAAACAAACAGTGAAACAAGAGTTTGGAAACACCACCCCATCTTCTCCTGATGCTGAGAACATCTGCTTTTTCCACATTCAATGTATCTTAAAGCACTTGTAAACAAAAAACTACCCTTAAGGAGAGGGTTTTCCTTATCTATTCAAACATGCAAAGAAAATAAATTGGGGAAGATTAAGATTTTTGTGTTTAAATGCCTTGCTGCAAATCCCTGTGAATGTATCTGTAATCATGTCTACTTCAAGACTTGGCATAATCTTTGTTTTGCCCTTGCTGTTAATCTACTTATTATTAAGGAGTCTAAGAAGCCCAGGCCTCTGAACTGTCTAAAAGTGATGCCTTCTTAGGGTTTTAAGATGTTCCATTTACTTTAAAAGATAATAACAAAGAGTTACTAGAGGTGACTTTGACACCTTTTGAAACTGAATAAATAGTGGTCTAGTTGTTGGCTATCAGATTCACAGAGGAAATTCATCCTGCAGGTGAAACACTTCCAGCCTGGGGCAAAGATGTGTGAAACAGATGGTGCAAAAAAAAAATGTACACAGATCATGCAAAGACTCAAAAAAAAAAAAATATCCACGAAGACAAGTATATTATTACCACTTTGGAATTCACATTTTTGTAATTCTCTAGGTATGCAATACATGCACTCTGAATAAAAGTAAACTGAGAATTATTCTTCTAAATGTCAAAACTAATCATAAACTTTTATTAATAAGAACAGTAAGGTTTAAGGACAGGCAAACAGACAAATGAACCAAAAGTCAAAAAGTAACCCCACATACAGATAGGAATGTGGTATATAATAGAGGTGCTATTATAATTAAGTGAGGTTATTTTTAAAAGTGGTGGAGCATTTGCCTATCATTGCAGGGGGAGGGATTTCTCTTCTTCATAGGCACATGGCTAAATGGTCTTTCTTAGCCTCTCTTGAATTTAGATATGACCTTGAACCTGATCCCTGGCTAATGGAAGGTGGGCAGGATCAACACACCCCCAGGCCTGATGCACAGAAGATTCCCATGTGGTCACTGGGGTTTCCCTACTCCTCTGGCAGCCTTGAAGCCCAGTGTCAAATAGCAGAGCCACTGTATTCTTGCCTGGAGAATTCCATGGACAGAGGAGCCTGGCAGGCTATAGTTCATGGGGTCCCAAAGAGTTGGACACAAATGAGTGACTTTTACTCACTTCACAGTGTGGAAGGAGCCCAGGTTTCTGAGGCAAGTCTTAGAGGAGGGACTCCTGCCAATCAGAAACACCCATTTTGGACTTAGCTGAAGGAGAGAGAGTCACTCAGTCCTGTCTGGCTCTTTGTGACCCCATGGAATGTAGCCTGCCAGGCTCCATGGAATTCTCCAGGCAAGAACACTGGAGTGGGTAGCCATTCCCTTCTCCAGATCTTCCCAACCCAGGGATTGAACCCAGGCCTCCAATATTGCATGTGGATTCTTTACCACTGAGCCACCAGCAAAGCCCTAGCTGAAAGAAGTAAACTTTATTGGGTTAGACCACTGAGATTTGGGAGTTTATTTGTTAAAGTAGCTACAACTGTATTTTCTAATACAGATTTTCTTTTCATACTATATGCATGACACCTATATTATTAAGACCTAAATATCTTTGACATCATCCAAAACAGAATATAAGAAAATATATATTTATGACATTTAGGTAGAACTGGAACACTTAAACAAGACACAAATGCAAAACAGCAAATCATAAAGGAAGAATCTACCTACATTCAAAGGAAAAAGAAATCTGTTATAAAATACATGTAAACATAATAATCAAAACAATGTAAAGCAGACAGAGAGAAGATATTTATAATGCACATGACTGACAAAAGATTAGTATGGAGAACATTAAAATTCCTATAAATATTTTTAAACAACACAAAAAAAGAACAAAGGATGAAATCTGAATAGCCAATAGAAACATAGTCAAATTACTATCAAATTATGAGTAACTGAGGAATGCACAGTAAACCACAGTGAAAAGTTTGACACACATTTCAAAACTGAATAAATTTAAGGGAGTGTAAACGTGCTGCCTGCCCACAGGGCTGGGAGTTGTTGCAGGCATTTTAAAGAACAGGTGGAAATATCCAGTTCATATGCACATGTAAACCCACTACAACCCAGCCATTTCCACTGCAAGGCATATAATCCAAAGAAGCTAGCTCACATACATACATACAAGAAAAATTCCTGTAGATACATTAAGAGTTGTGGAAACTTACAAAGAAACTTTACAAAGTCCATCAATTAATAAAAGATAAATTCTGGAATGTTCATAATATTAAATGACACGTGATAGTAAACACTAACAAACTAGATGCATATGTTTTAACAAGTCTAATATTTAAAGAAAAAGCAAATTGGAGAATGGTAAACACAGCATGAGAGCTTCCCAGGTGGAGCCTGTGGTAAAGAACCCACCTGCCAATGCAGGAGACATGAGAGATGCAGGTTCGATCCCTGTGTTGGGAAGATTACCTGGAGAAGGGCACAGAAACCCACTCCAATATCTTTATTAATTTATTTATTTTAATTGGAGGCTAATTATTTTACAGTATTGTGGTGGTCTTTGCAATACATAGACATGAATCAGCCAGGGGTGCACATGTGTCCCTTCCAGCCTGAACACCCCTTCCCCCCCATCCCTCTGGGTTGTCCCAGGGCACCAGCTTTGATGTCCTGCTTCATGAATTAAACTTGCACTGGATCTGTTTTACATATGGTAATATACATGTTTCAATGCTATTCTCTCAAATCATCCTACCCTCACCTTCTCCCACAGAGTCCAAAAGTCTGCTCTTCACATCTGTGGCTCTTTTGCTGTCTTGCATATAGGGTCATTATTACTTTCTTTCTAAATTCCATATATATATGTTAATATACTGTATTGGTGTTTCTCTTTTCTGACTTACTTCACTCTGTTTAATAGGCTCCAGTTTCATCAACCTCATTAGAACTGACTCAAATGTGTTCTTTTTTATTGCTGAGTGATATTCCATTGTGTATATGTACCACAGCTTTTTTATCCATTTGTCTGCAGATGGACATCTAGGTTGCTTCCATGTCCTGGCTATTGTAAACAGTGCTGCGATGAATATTGGGGTATACATGTCTCTTTCAATTCTGGTTTCCTCAGTGTGTATGCCCAGAAGTGGGATTGCTGGGTCACATGGCAGTTCTATTCCAAGTTTTTTAAGGAATCTCCACACTGTTCTCCATAGTGGCTGTGCTAGTTTGCATTCCCACCAACAGTGTAAGAGGGTTCCCTTTTCTCCACACCCTCTCCAGCATTCACTGTTTGCACACTTTTTGATGGCAGACATTCTGACTGGCATGAGATGGTACCTCATTGTGCTTTTGATTTGCATTTATCTGATAATGAGTGATGTTGAGCATCTTTCCATGTGTTTATTAGCCATCTGTATGTCTTCTTTGGAGAAATGTCTGTTTAGTTCTTTGGCCTACTTTTTGATTGGGTCACTTATTTTTCTGGTATTGAGCTGCATGAACTGCTTGTATATTCTGGAGATTAATTCTTTGTCAGTTGTTTCATTTGCTATTATTTTCTGCCATTCTGAAGGCTGCCTTTTCACCTTGCTTGTAGTTTCCTTCATTGTGCAAAGCTTTTAAGTTTAATTAGGTCTCATTTGTTTATTTTTGTTTTCATTCCCATTACTCTGGGAAGTGGATCATAGAGGATCTTGCTGTGATTTATCTCAGAGAGTGTTCTGCCTATGCTTTCATCTAAGAATTCTATAGTTTCTGGTCTTACATTTATATCTTATTCCATTTTGAGTTTATTTTTGTGTATGGTGTTAGAAAGTGTTCTAGTTTCATTCTTTTCCAGGTGGTTTACCAGTTTTCCTAGCACCATTTGTTAAAGAGTTTGCCTTTCTTCCATTGTATATTTTTGCCTCCTTTGTCAAAGACAAGGTGTCCATAGGTTTGTGGATTTATCTCTGTGCTTTCTATTTTGTTCCATTAATCTATATTTCTGTCTTTGTGCCAGTACCACACTGTCTTGATGACTGTAGCTTTGTAGTATAATCTGAAGTCAGGAAGTTTGATTCCTTCAGTTCCATTCATTTCTCTCAAGAGTGCTTTGGCTATTCAAGGTTTTTTTGTGTTTCCATACAAATTGTGAAATTATTTATTCTAGTTCTGTGAAAAATACCATTGGTAGCTTGATAGAGATTGTGTTGAATCCATAGATTGCTTTTCATTACTATATCAATGAATATAGTAAAGTTGTAAGATATAAAATTAATACACAGAAATCCCTTGCATTCCTATACACTAACAATGAAAAAGAGAAAGAGAAATTAAGGAAACAGTCCCATTCACCACTGAAAAGAATAAAATACTTAGGAATAAACTTACCTAAAGAAACAAAAGATCTATATATAGAAAACTATAAAACACTGTTGAAAGAAATCAAAGATGACACAAATAGATAGAGAAATATACCATGTTCGTGGATTGGAAGAATCAATATAGTGAAAATGAGTGTACTCCAGTATTCTTGTCTGGAGAATCCTACAGACAGAGGAGCCTGGCAGGCTACAGTCCATGGGGTCAAGAGTTGGATATGACTGAAGCAACTTAGCACACAAACACAGAATGAATGAATATGTATAAATTTCAAAACAGAGCAAAATACTTTCTTTTGCATATAGAGACATTCCTTTGTTACTAAAGTCCAGAACCTTGCATAGAAAGAAGGCAGAATCCCTTTAACAGAGAAGGCACACAGGTCTGTGATGTCGACTCTCAAATATTTTACATCTTTCAATAAAGGCAACTAAAGCAAACATACTCCAAAAAAATGCATTAAAAATCTAAATCAGACATTTGTTTTATTATTTGTCCACATAATTTAGAATATGTTAATATTAAAAATTAAGTGGAAATGAAATGAAGTCATAAATATGATAACCAAAATGTAAGAAAAATTTATCCCATATCCTTTTGAATTAATATCTTCTTATGAGGACAGAAATGCTTTCACATACACTGCTCACCAAAAAAAAAAAAAAAAGAAGAACAATTAAAAAGAGAAAGAAGGAAGGAGGAAAGAAGGAAGCATTAAAAGAAAGAGAAAGGAAGATAATATTAAGTTTTACAATACGTACTTTTTATCCAAATGAAAAGATGACAATCTACTAAGAAGGAAAGTAAATTTTTCATACATTAATATGCTAAGGAACTAGAACTTTGATGTAAATGTTCTTGCCTTTAGCTTTCTCAGCTCTTGATGCCTTGAACATTTAAGACACCCCAATCTTGTTAATCATCTAATTTAATCTTTGTAACAAGCCTATGGGTAGCAAACTGATCCAAAGGACTAAGCTGCTCCTAGTTAAACAGCTGAACACAAGCCCAGGTCTTCTGACTCCTGACACACTTCTTGTGCCCTTAGATTACTGGTGCAGAGAAAAGTCAAGCACCGGAGCCTCAAAGCCACCAACTCCCCCCGATGAAATGGAGGTCTGTCATTTTGTGACCCAATGACTCACTTTAAAAACCACTATTCCAAGCAGAACACACATCAGTCTCATTTGGCATTCTGAGCAGCTCACGAACCCATACCCATTTTTTCCATATGGATGTACTAAATGTTGAGAGGGTAGCTCTCACAAACCTCTGCAACCTGTTCTTTGGTTCATTCAAAGAAAAAAAAAAATCTACACTTGAAAAGCTTCCAAGTCTTCCCACAGAATCCACAGTGATCCTTGCCCAGCACCCTGCTAACACCCCCACCACGTGCATAAGAAATGGCCTTTCCATGTAGGACCTGTCAGCTTCTGCAATCCACTTCTGTGTTGATCCATGTACGATGCTTCTCCTGACACTGGCTGGCATCCAGGCCTAGGAGAACCGCCTGGCGTGAAGCACTCCTGAGCGGGCATACGGCTATATAAAGTGCACCTGTCACACCAATGGATGCAAACTGAATTGCTGACAAGGACCGTTTCTTCAATAAAAACAAACAAACAAATAAAAACTTCTTTTTTTAAGAGGCACAAGGGAGAAAACTGTAAATTGAAAGAAGAGACTGGTGGGAGGAAGTGACGTGTGGGATCATCAATTCAAACTGTTAGAAGAGACTTTTCCTTTTCTGCACATCAAACCTCAGAAGGGGGACAAGTCAGAGTCAGTGACCTGAGTCCCTGGAAAGTGAATCAGCAGCTCTAAAATTCTCATTAATCCATTTCCCACTGGAAATGGAAGGTGACTGCATTGCCTGAAAGCCTTAAAACTTAAAACTTAAGAAGGCTTAGCTTCTGTTTCTGCTCATGTCAGGGGAAGGGAATTTTAGGAAAAGCTGGAGGCAGTATTGTCAGGAACTGAAATATGATTTGCTAAAAAGGAAGCCTGATATTGCCTTTCAGTTTTGTGACCCACAGAAAGAAAACTCTCCCTCTAACTCATTCCTTTTATATAAAAACTGTTCTTTACTGTGTCTCACAGGAGAACCCAATTACCCCTAATTTCTGGCCACTTAAAAATGTTTGGAGAAACACGTGTTATTTCTAAAATAATATACAAATGATATAGGACACAAGGAAAAGAAGTTGATTCATTTTAAAAAATATATTAGGAGTTGATAAATTTTCAGTTTTCAGTTTTTCCTTTGAATAATTATAACTCATAGTTATTTGTTTTGCAGAAAGCATTAATCCCATGATCATGTTTTGGTCAAGCCCCCAAAATAACATTTATATTCTCAAGAATATAAATTCCTCTAAAAAATACAACAGTGAATGTAACAAAAAAGCTGCAGACTCACAGACATAGAGAACAAACCAGGGGTTACCAGTAGGAAGAGAGAAGAAGGGGTGATGTGAAAGATGGGGTAGGGGAGTTAGAGGTACAAACTATTAGGCGTAAAATAAGCTACAAGGATCTATTGTACAACACAGGGAATACAGCCAATACTTTATAATAACTATAAATGGAGTATACCTTTAAAAATTGTGAATCACTATATTGAATAGCTGTTGCATATATAATATTATAGAGCAACTATACTTCAATAAAAATAAAAATTTTAAAGAACATAAATTTCCTCTTCAATTATTATTTCTCTATATGTATATATTGTTGCTGTTGTTAATCACTAAGTCATGTCTGACTTTCGCAACCCCTATGGACTGTAGCCCTCCAGGCTCATCTGTCCATGGGATTTCCCAGGCAAGAATACTGGAGTGAGTTGCCACTTTCTTCTCCGGAGGAATCTTCCTGACCCAGAGATCAAACCTGCATCTCCTGCACTGGCAGGTGGGTTCTTTACCATTGAATCACCAAGGAAACCCTGTATGTATGTATTACCAAAGATTTATTTGATATTCAGTAAAATGCAACACTTTTCCAATTAAAAATTATAATATTTCCAAGTCTAAGGCTCATTGCATTTTTAAAATTTATATCTCACGTAAAGCTCATTTACTGCATCTTCACCAAATGAAAAAGTGACAGCTGTGTCTAGAAATTCTGCAAGTATTGCGATCGCCATGAATCTCAGAACTCAGCTATCACTCCTAGACAGTTCATCAGCCTAAGCTGTGAAGCTCTCTTGCAGATAAGATAATAGGCAGTTCATCCAGATTTCCTGAAAGTCCTGCAGTGGGCAGGGAAATTGACCCCTCAATCCTTAAAGGTCATCAGGAGTTTGGAGTCTGTAGTTGCCGTGTGGCAGGGCCCCTTCCACCAGTACTGTAGCAAGAGAACTGCTGAGAGCAGATTGTGTTTTGTGGGTCAGGACCACACGATGGCTTTGGAGGACAGAACAGTTCCAGACAGGTGGGCGGGTCCAGAGGACAAAGGGCGTGGAGCCGACTGCATGATGTGCACAGGAGGGAGAGCTCAGACCGAAACAGAGAGGGGCGGAGGTGGGGGCCCAACGTCTGCACGGGGGTTGCCATGGTGAATGAGGATGAAGCTGAGGAGTGCTAAGGATCACACTAGATGGATGGGGTGGAACTGGGCTGTGGAGCGTGAAAGTGTGTTGCTGTTTTTGCTCAGCCGCTCAGTCATATCTGACTCTTTTGCGACCCCAAGGGCTGTACCCCCAGGCTCCTCTGTCCATGGAATTTCCCAGGCAAGAATACTGGAATAGGTTGCTATTTCCTTCTCCAGGGGATCTCCCCGACCCAGGGATCAAACCCTTGTCTGCTGAGTTGGCAAGTGGGTTCTTCACTGCTGAGCCACCAGGGAAGCCCATAAAAATGTGGAGAAACAATTAATTACTGGGTGAGACAGAACCAAAAATGGGGAGCAAGAAAAGATTCCAGAGCAGGAATTTGACATAAGCAATCCTGGAAAACAGTGGCCCAGCAAAACTGCTCTAAGAGTAAATGTTTTATGTTCTCCAAAAATTTGCATGTAAAACCTAATCCCCCCTGTGATGGTACAGGGTGGGGCGTGGTGGGAAGGTGCTTAGGTCATAAGAATGGAGCCCTCCTCCTTCAGCCCCCTTCTGTTCTGTGAGAAAACATTGTCTGTGAACCAGGAGGGGCCCATGCTAGACACCACATGCGCCTGCACCTTGACTTTGGACTTCCGGCCTCCAGAACTGGGGAAAATGAACGTTTACCGGTTATAAGACAGCAGTCTATAGTACTTTTTTTTATAGAAGTTTGAACTAGGTCAAGAATTTCCTAGGACACACTGGAAATGGAAGAACTTGGAGGAGGCCACTAAAATCAATCTTTTAAAGAAACGGTGAAATTTTCACCATTGCAGCACAGCTTGAATGGTAAAATAATTCTGGAGAGAAAAGGATACATCCAAGAGAGATTTTGAAAGAACATTTCCATCTCTTAATGAAGTAAATATGAGACAGAAAGTACTATCAACCGTTTAAATTGGGGGAAATTGCAAAGAACCGTTTTGAATTCATACTACCATTAATAGGAGAAAGTACTATATTTTTTTTGTCAAGTTTTTACAGTAAATTTTCTTTTACTGGCCAGATGTGAGGACAATACAGTTCTTAAAATTCTTAATATTGTCCACCATTTTAACATTCTGGGCATTATAATATTGCATCAGAAATTTTCCAAATTACATGTTACCTAGAAAAACAAGCTTATTTTTCTTTAATTTATCCACTGACAATGAGACTATTATGTTTTGATCTTCACTTCTGCTTCATTTTCAAGAGGTTGCACCTGAACATTCAGGACTATTCAATCAACAAAGGCTGTTAGGTGGGAAAGTTAATGTCATATCATGACACATTCGAGAATTGTACTTTCTCCCTTAAAATATGAGTAAACAGCCTACAAGGACATCTAGCACTGATTTTACATTCAAATTATAAACCTGCTATAATGTGGATATTATAAAATAATGCATCCTACTCTTCAAATAATTCTTTTTCTTCTTTTCACGCCATTCTTCCAACTCACATAGTGACAATAACCTTTCTATGACAACTTAGTATAGAATCTTCAATTCCAAGGTCAATGGAAATGATTGAATAAAATATCCCTGGCTGTAAAACTGCTCTAAAATAATCTTACATTTACACTTGGCCAAACACTCTTTTGAGGATTTGAATATCAGGGTATTCTGCTACTAAAACACTTAATATCTGACCTAGCTCTGCGTGGTTGATTATTAAGAAATATTTGTTTTGTAATTCTGAGGTTCAAACCATGTGGTAACAAATAGATTTGATTCCATCCTTGATCTTGTCATGGAACACAGAGGTGATATAAAATTAATGGAAGAATTATGGATTTATCTTCCATGTTTCTTTAGATATAATTGACATGTAACACATGTGCATTTAAGAGATACAATGTGATGAGTTGATACACATCTATATTTTGAAGTGATTATCACATCAGTGTGAATCAGCACCTCCATCTCCTCACATAATTACCATTTCTTTTCCATGGTGGGAACACTTAAAATCTACTCTCTTAGCAACTTTCAAATGTATAATACAGTGTTGTTAACTGTAGTCACCATGCTGCCCATTAGATCGCCAGAAACTACGCATCTCATACCTGGAAGCTCATGCTCCTGGACCAGGCATCTCTCCATGTCCCCCTGCTCAGCCCATGGCGACCAGCATTCTGCTCCCTGCTTCCATCACTTTGACTCTTCAGAGTCTGTGTATAAGTGATGCCTCATGGTATTCGCCTTTCTCTGTCTGAACCATTTCAGTTAGCATAACGCCCTCAAAGTCTGTACATATGGTCACAAATGGCAGGATGTCCTTCTTTCTCATGATTGCACAGCATTCCCCTGTGTGTGCAGGCCACATCTTCTTCATCTGTTCATCCACAGTCAGGTTCTCAGGCTCTTCACTATTGAGAATAATGCCGCCGTGAACAAGGGAGTGTAGATACCACTTCAAGACAGTGACTCCATTTCCTTTGAATGCATACCTAGAAGTGGAATTGGATCATATGATAGCTCTATTTTTAGTTTTTGGAGCACTCTCTGTACTCTTTTTCCATGGCAGCTGCATCAATTTACATTCCCACCAACAGTGCACAACAGTTTCCTTTTCTCTGTCTCCTTGCCAATACTTGTGATTTGTGGTCTTTTTGATGACAGCCATTCTGACAGGTGTGAGGCCACATCTCATGGTTTTGACTTGTATTTCTCTAATGATGAGTGACACTGAGCATCTTACCGTGTACCTGATGGCCATCTGTGTATCTTAGAACAACTAAGGCTATTTCTGCTCCATGAACTTTGCTCTTTCGGCAGAATTCCTAAGCTTCTATGCTCTCCCAGGATTCTGCCATTTGTTCTCCCAAGGGTGGCAGTGAAGCTGAAGTTTGTGGCCTCTCCCTGGCCCACTGGCTTTCTGCACATGCTCAGCAGTCACCTGTCGGAGTTCATGCTTTTTGTCACCATCAAGAGCTCACATAGGGAGCTGGCCACAGGGTGGAAGTGGGCCAGGTCCATATAGTGTTGGGGGTGTATGTGGACCAGTTGGGGAAAATTCACAGGCCAGACATCCCAGAGGCATCCCAGGGCTTCCTGTTGGAGTTTGAAATAGAGTAACAGCATCCGATTCCCTTTAACGCCCTCTGAGAGTCCCATCTGCTGCTCTCCCAGTCTCTTCCCACCCACCCCTGAGTCAGGGCTCTGCATGAGGTGAGAGAGACACAGGCATCTTAAGCAGCACCCCACCCACCTGCGCAAGCTGGCCATCCATTCCCATGCTCTCCCTTTCCCTTGAGGGAGAAACCACAGGTGAGAATCTATGACGCTGAGCTGTGAAGCTGGGGTAAGAAGTGATGTGGGTAAAGTCAAACTGTCCCTCTGACCATCTTCATGTGTCCAAACTCAGATATTTGGGTTCCAGGGGAGTAGTGGAGCCTCTGCACCGGAAACCTGGACTTTCACAAAGGTTTGTGCAATCTAGGTACCTATGTGAACATGCCCTATATTCCTGCCTCCATCATTCAATCACCCAGCTCCTTTCTCCCAGAATGTCATCAGGAGGGTTGCCTGCATAAATCCCACCATGGCTCAAAGCCCTGTGCAGATTCATCCTCCTCTATAAACTCTGCTCTTAAGATGTTCCCCTTTCCAAAGGATTTTGTCCTTGTCTTCATGGTGAACCTTGAATTTTGAGTTATACTCGTGGGCTTCCCAGGTGGTACAAGTGGCAAAGAACTTGCCTGCCAATGCAGGAGACATAAAAGATGCAGGTTCCAGCCCTGGGTTGGAAAGATCCCCTGGAGGAAGGCATGGCAACCCACTCCAGTATTCTTGCCAGGAGAATTCCATGGACAGAGGAGCCTGGTGGGCTACAGTCCATGGGGTCACAAAGAGTCACAGGTGACTGAAACAATCTAGCACACACTCATGCATAGTTACTTGCACGTATGTCTGTAAATCATAAAGAGCTTGAAAACATACCACACACCATGCCTAACCCTCAGCATGCACTCAGGCAACTTTTGTAGAATTTAATTCTTTCCAGTGGTTGAACTTCAAACTTTTATTTTGGATAGCCTCGGGCATTTGTTGACTAATTGCACTTCTCTTGCAAATCAAAATAGAGCCATGGGGGCAAAGTCCATCTACAGCTGCCCTTGGTATCCACAAGGTCTGCATCTATGGATTCAACCAACTAGGGACTGAAAATACTCAAAAAAAAAAAAAAAGCTAGAAATTTCGAAAAAGCAAAACTTGAATTTTCTGTGCACCAGCAATTATTTATGTAGCATTTACAACCATCTGCATAGAATTTACATTGCATTAGATATTGTAAGTAATCTAGAGATGATTTAAAGTCTCCTGGAGGATGTGAATAGGTTACATGCAAACACCACATACGCCACTGTATATACGGGACTTGAGCTTTCAGGGATTTTGGTATTCACGGGGGTCCTGGAACCAGTCCCCTGTGGATACCAAGACCAACTGCGTTGTCTTGTTGGCAGGCTACATATCCAGTCCATCTGTGCCTGATGCCATGGGCAGCTTGAGTAACATCTGTTAGCCACATACATTAATGAGACTCTATACCCATCTATCCATCAAATCAGCAAGGCAATGAAACTAATTTACACTACATTCTCCGTCCAAAGGCCCACTCACATGAAACCCAAAGATATATTATGCCCTCAGTTAATTCCTTTCAGTTATTTTGAAACTTTCAAGCAACCCACTCAAATTGTCTCATAAAACTAAGCAATCCAAGCTTCATCTGGAGATGACTAATGATATGGTTATTTCACCACGGCCCAAAACACTCATTCAGTCTTATCAGTGAACAGTCTTCCAAATCTAAATACTTTGGCTATCATCTGTTCCTCCTCTTCTAGGAACTTATCATTTCTCTGCCTCTGGGAAGAGTAATTTAGTCCAAGAATCTGAAATTATTTTACCCTACAGTTCTCAGGAGGAGGATTTCATCTCAATTATACTTTAGAAGACTTTAATTTTTTATTTTCATCTATATTTTGAACTACCACTTAGGTCATCTTCATTGAAATGTTTACTTGGTTTTTTTATACCACTCTTGAGAGAAGAATGCTGCTGGAGAAAACTTAATTTTATAATACAGTTTGATTAACTAACAAATAATTTCTCACCACTAGCAGTATTCTCATGATAGATGGAATAATATTGCAGCAAGCAGCATAGTGCACCTATCAATATATGAAATGGAAATCTAAACACTGGTCTATTATCTGAGACTGGAGATCATTTGATGAGTTCATACATATATGTATAACTTCAGAATGAGGAATTTTTAGTAGGTAGATTCTTCTTGTATTAAATAATCTTCATAAAGCAACTCAAGCAGAAATATGAGTAGTGATTTCATGAACTTTAATCAGTTTTTAACGTCATTCATTGTTATAGAAGTGTTCTGCTGTCTACTTTGCAGATATATGTAATTTAATGAAGATATAGTATAGTAAGCAAAATTTAGCTGGAGTGTAATAGAGTATAAAATAACCCAAATTCAGGATAGAAGTTTAGCTTCAGTTTAATGAATGAACCATGTATAAAGGCCATCCAAAGTAATTTAATATTTAAGCATCAATTAATTGAATGACTGGAAATTATAAATATTTAGAAAGGTCTAGAGGTTCATTCATGCTAAAGGATTAGAAAATTGAGACTAATATATGCTAGCTTATTAAGCTCTGAGAGATTGACCATTTCCACAAATTCAAAACAAATTCACTGAGATAGTATCAAAGTCAAAACTAAATATAATATTCTACCAAAAGTGAGATTTAAATAATTTTTAATACAAGTACATTCAGTTATTCCATTGAGATATGATGGTAGGATATAGTTTTTCCCCACGTGGTCAACGATGAGTCACTGATAGGAAAGAAATGTGAACTGTAGGTATGGCTACTGATGCACATTTCTCCAACGTGGCTTCACTTGGTTCACTTGTTAATAAAAGCATCATGTTATCATCCATGAAAACTCATCATTCCAAATGTTCTCAATGGGGCCTTTAAAATCATCCAAGAGCAAATATGAAATCATTATTAAAAAGCAATACCATATTTATTTTTGTAAGACCTAAAAATACATCCCCAATAAAACAGCAATCAGGCTGGGTACACTGAACCTATGTAATATGTATGCAACTCAATCCACAAGTCAAGAATACTTGAAAGAAACTGACACTTGGCCAACTTTAAATTGTATCTTGTGTAACATACAAGTCCATAAAGACTATTTCCATATTGTTAATTGCTAATATATATGTACTATACCTGTCCGCCTAGAGACCTCCAAGGGGCTCCTGGGGGCCCCTTCTACCCCCATCAGCATTAATAAAACCCCTCAAAAAAGCTACCTACGTTTTTGAAAATTGCTATCACTTCTTTTATTGTCAACCATAGAGTCATAAAAATATAATGATTCTGTCTTATTGGAATGGAAGTTGATTTTATAGCCTCTCTAGAAGTTTTATGTCAGAGAGTAGTGGAGAATTTAAAGTTTTAAAAGATTTGCTATGACAATCCAGCTCTTTCATTGTGTACTATACCTCATCTTAAGTAAAAAATACAGGTTCCTTGAGGGTATTTACTCCTGTATGTTCTACTTTTTTTTTTTTTTTTCAGTTTTAGCATTTTCTATATTTTTCTTTCCTACTTTCGCAAGAAATCAAAACTGCTTTTGGAAGCTAAAACTCATATTGCAATTTTGGATTACGAGAAAGGTAGGCGTCATCATGCATGTAGAGGGTACATCTCTAAAATGAGTGTTGACAAAACCCCCAAAGCACATTTGTCCTATGCCTTCATAAGAACCATCAGAGCAATCCTCTGGACTAATTTAATTCTAATAATCATATTTCCAGTTTTCTGTGGATTGTACAATCTTTCACAGAGCTAAAATCAGAGTTGAATATTGTGTACAGGAATATGGAACCAGCAAGCAAGCATGATGTCAGAAAAATAATATAACATTTTTAAAGCTGAAATGTACATAGGGGAACATTTAGTAATATAACAAATTCCCTCTTTTGCCCAGAAAAAAAAAAATCTGACTATAACAAAGATATGGAAATTTCTTTAGCTTTTCCGAATCTGAACTTTCTCCTGAAAAATAGATTAGAGATAGAAAATGAGCTCGGTGTTAACAGCAGAGCAGAAAATGAAGCCCAAAGTCTATCGTATGAACTTACAACATTTTCAAGATTTCAGATACTAAAGCAGTTGTTGTGTCGGATCCTAGCTGTAATCATTTCCTGTGGCGGCTGTCACAAGCTCCCACAAATGCGGTGACACAGAACAACAGAAATGTATTCTCTCAGAGTTCTGGAGGTCAGAAGTCCTAAATCAGGGCCACTGAGCCACAGGCAAGGTGTCAGGAGAGCTGAACTCTGCAGAGGCTCCAGGGCAGAACTCATCTTTTGCTCAGCAGCAGTCCGCCCAGCCCCGCCCCCGTTTCCCATGCTGCCTTGCGCTCTGGCGTGCAGCCACACCCCTCCAGGGCCCAGGGTCATCGGTGCCTTATTCTCCCTTCCACCCTCACGTCACCTCCCCATCTGTATCTTTAAATCTCTGCTTCTCTCTTGTGGGATCTTGTGATGGCATTCAGGGACCATCTCCAGGTTTATCTCCAGACCAGACCTGGTTAATCCCTCCCGTTAATCAAGGACCATCTAGCATAGTCTCGTCTCAAAGTTCCTAATAATCACACCTGAAAAAATGCTTTTTCCAAATAATACAATACTTACAGCTTGAAGGAATTAGGATTTGATATCCTTCTTTTTTGCGGTGCAGGGGGTGGGGGTGGGTGGGACGGGGCATTATTCTACTGCCCTGCTATTTAAGTAAATTAGATATTTAGCCATCTGTCAAAACTCAGTTCAGTTCAGTTGCTCAGTCATGTCCGACTCTTTATGACCCCATGGACTGCAGCACACCAGGTCTCCCTGTCCATTACCAAATCCCGGAGTTTACCCAAACTCTTGTCTATCAAGTCAGTGATGCCATCCAACCATCTAATCCTCTGTCATCCCCTTTTCCTCCTGCCCTCAATCTTTCCTAGCATCAGGGTCTTTTCAAATGAGTCAGCTCTTCACATTAGGTGGCCAAAGTATTGGAGTTTCAGCTTCAACATCAGTCCTTCCAATGAACATTCAGGACCGATCTCCTTTAGGATGGGCTGGTTGGATCTCCTTGCATTAAAACAAGTCAAAACAAGTCAACTGGATACTGACTTGTCAACTTTTTACCCTGGCATCATATGACAAGTCTAAAATAACACAAAATGTATGAAACAACCATAGCAAATAGCTTTGTCTTTGCCTGCCTGACATCTACTCACCCTTTTATTGTGTGATGGCAAAAGGTAGTTACCCAAAAGCAGAGTCTCTGTCTGCATTGTCCTATGCAGCAAAACTGATGTAGTCTCCACAACTTTCATGGGGCTGCTGTCCTAGCAGCAAGGGACTCTGCATCTATCGAAGAGCCTTCTCAAGGCATATAAATAACATAATATGGCCCCAGTCCCCTGCTTTGAAGGTTGTGCTCTTGTGCTGTAAGAGTTTAGAAAGAAAAGGCAAATCCACACTTGTTGATTTCTCCTATAATTGCACTTTCTAAAAGTCTAAATATGTGTGATACCCCCACTCTCATCAGCATGGTGAACTTGGCAGTATTTTTTTTTTTTTTTTTCCAAAAATGGGATCTCAGACAGAAATCAGTAAGGTTGCTTTAAGGGTTATCAATTTTATGATGCTTCCGAATCCTGGGGAAAAAAGCATTCCAAAGTGCTTTTACATGAGATAAAAAGATGAAGGAATATTCTTTTACCAGTAGCTATGTGAAATATTGATGGTTATTACTGTTTCAGTTCCAAAAGAACATAGATTTGCTTTCTTGAACATTTATTCCATCTGTGTCTCTTCTACTTTAAGAAGTTATTTGTTTGCAAATGTTTCAATACCTGCTAGAAAAGTTATATCCAATGAACTTAAGCCCAAATTAAATATTAGAGCCTCTATTTCTCCATCACCATTTGCCAAGTAAAGCTGTAAATAGTAAATCATAAAAACACAGTGCCTTTCCAACAGCATGTATTCAACCAACAATTGTTAGCAACTGTTAATAAGTTAGTTAGAACACAGATAAGAATCAGAAGCTCAAGGTAAGTTCAGCCTCCTAAAGCTGGTGGAATCACCTCAGATTAGACTAGACCAGGTGTCTTCAGAAATCACAGAAGGCGCTGTGACTCCAAGGTCAAAAACAGGAAGGACGGTCTCACTCTTACGCTCAGTGTTGAACACGAATGCTTAGTACCTGTTGAATAACAGTGTCCTTTTCAGTGTTGTTTGTTTTTTTTTTTTGAGGAAACACAACACTCATTATTAGGCCACAGTTAACATGGAGTCTAGAAAAAGAATCAACCATGAGAAAAATAAGTCTTCAGTTTGTTTCCAATCCTGTTAAAGGGGAGAGGCACCCACTGATCCATCTAATTACCATGAACTCTGCGGCTCCAGTGCCACGGTGGGCCCTGCCCGGAGACACACACTCTACTCTGCGTGGTCCTGTTTTCTGGTATTTTCTCAGGATCCATCTGGAGTCCTAGTGTTCCTCTATGCTGACTGATGCCTAATACAGAAATGCATTGAGTGAGACGACCTATGCCTTCTGACCACCTGGCTGTTGTCTCATCATCAATTCCAAGGTCAACATTCTGGTTCAAACCCAGGTCTCTCCTATGAGGCTGGGTGGGTCCATAAATCACTAAAGGCCGACAGACAAACTCCTCGGGCTCAGGGACCTACAACACTGGGAATCAGGCCTTAGGGATAATGACCCCACCAATGCCCCACCATCTGTGATTCCACGAACTCAGCTGGTCCCCAGGTCTCTGTTCCTGTCTAGATATTGATGCTCCCATTCATTCATTCATTCAAGAATGTGTATTGTACCTACTAGGTGCCAAGTGCTGAACTGGAAGTTACAGGACCTAAAGTGATTTGAGTAATCCCTGCCCTCCTGGAGCTTACAGTCTAGTGAGGAAAACAACCCTTTCAAAAGCATATTAACTTTATTTATAAGTGCTTCAGGGCTAAAGAGTAAGGTTCTCACCATCTCTAGATCTGCAGAGCCATAAAACTCTCACCTGAGGAAGTCGCCTGGAAGCTGAAACCTAGAGGATGCACAAGAATTAGCCAGGAATGTGAGTACAGGCATTTACCAGGTGGAGGAAAGAAGGTAAACACACACTCCACTGTGCAAAAAAAAAAAAAAGAAAAAAAAAAGTGGCTCTTAGGGAGAAGAAATAAATCTAAAGCTTAGCAAAAGACAAGAATGATCACCCAGAGAAAGCCAGAGATGTAGGTATAGACCAGCTAAGAGGCCACATTAAGAGTTATATCCTGCCTTCTAGATTTAATGATACACTTTGGGGGGATTTAATCCTTGTTGGTCGTGTCAAGACAGGCTTCCCAGGTGACTGAGTGGGTGAAGAATTTGCCTGTGACACAGGAGACATGGGTTCAATTCTTAGGTGAGGAAGATCCCCTGGAGAAGGAAATGGCAACTCACTCCAGTGTTCTTGCCTGGAGAATCCCATGGACAGAGGAGCCTGGAGGGCGACAGTCCATAGGGTCGCAAAGAGACGGACACAACCGAAGCAACTTAGCATGCATGCACAAGTCATGTCAAGACAGCATTTGATAGGATCTGCCATCACCAAATCCTTGCCTGCCTACCTGCCCTGGCACCTGATTCCTAACAGATAAACAAACAAATGGACGTAAGAAGGCAACCTTCCTTTCTTGCCCTCAATAAGCAGAAGGGTTCACCATGGCAACCCAGGGGGCTGAGTTGTATTTACTGAACAGAATGTAGGGTTTTAACCTGAATTAGGGAGTGGGAGAATCGGCCACGTATCTCCAAATTAACCACAGACCTCACCACTCCCTACTGTCCTTGCATCACTGACTATGGCCTCTTACTTTACCCACCTGACCGCTACAGCCTTTTGCATTGACAATCCATCCTCAAGTTAATAGGCTATATGAAGCATTAGTCTAAATTTACTGGCAGGAGCCAGCTCAACAGGCTTAAGAGGAAGTCATCATTACCTTCCTTAGTTCTGAGAATCCTCAGTAATGATGAAGCATGATGAAAATATTTGAGCCTCTCCCCCAGAAAACTGTGTGCATGTACATATATAGACACACATGAATTTTTGTCATGCAATTTCAGAGGAGTACACATAGCCTCTAAAAACCATTTAAAAGACCCAATCAAGAAATTCCAGGGACCTCCCTGATGATCTGGTGGCTAAGACTCTGCGCTCCCAATGCAAGGGGGACTGGGTTCAATCTCTGGTCAGGGAACTAGATGCCACATGCCACAACTAAAGATCCCAAGAGCCACAACTCAGACTCAGCACAGCCAAACAAATTAATAAATATTTTAAAAACAGAAACTCCAGAAATTTGCAAGGGAAGCTAGCTGCAGATGAAGGAGGAAGAAAGGAATCAGGATTTCCCCTGGGAAGAGAGGAGGGTGGGAAGCTGTGGCCGTGACGGATACGAGTGCCCTCCCTCCTTTTACAAATGGCCTGATGGTTCCCACAACTCGTTCTGAAAACTCTGTTAAGAAAAGAGAATAGTTATGAAATTTGTATCCATCCTCATAGAAAGGCTATGTATCCTGGGTAAGAAAGAAAGGCTTTTCATCAGGAAAGGCTACATACGCTGGATATATTTACATGGCTCTGCAGTCTCAGACGATCAGAGTTTATAAGCTATTGATGATGATGGAAAGGTTTCCAGATGGAAGAAAAGAGCAGTAGCAAATCTGAGCATAAGAATATTGCTCTCCTTTGCACACTGGCTTCTGTCCACTTTCAGCCATGCTGATGTGATTGAGGGTTTGACCTTCTCAGGATAAGTACATTTATTTATTTCCCTACTCATTCTCACCATCTCCAGCCTTTGTCTCTTTCAGAAGCAAAATGTAAAGAATGTTTTCAGTTTACCAACAGACTGGGCAAATGAATCTGTAGCTGTCCTACCACTGCCGAAATACAGATGAACATCAAGTGTTAGCTACTCTCAATGGGGCAGAACCGTAAGAGGATTCTCTCTTGAAAATCACCATTCTGAAATTTCCAACACAATTTGGGCCAAAGAGCTTAAAGAAAATATGTGTGCATGCATGCATGCTTAGTCGCTTCAGTTGTATCCAACTCTTTGCGACCTTATGGACTGTAGCCCACCAGGCTCCTCTGTCCTTGGGATTCTCCAAGCCAGAATACTGGAGTGAGTTGCCATTTCCTTCTCCAGAGGATCTTCCCAACCCAGGGATCGAACCCATGTCTCCTGCATTACAGGCAGATTCTTTACCCACTGAGCCACGTGGAAAGCCCAAAGAAGGAAGTATGTGTAATTCTATCCAAATCACAAAATTCATCCTAAGTAAAAAGGTTACTCATCTTAGAACATTGAAAGTCACACACACACACACACACACACAAGTGCTTAAATTAGACAGCTAAGCACACTTGACTGACTCTGCACTAAGTTATTTGGAACTTTAAATACTTTTACTTCATTATCACATTTTAGCTCACGCCTGCTGACAGTGGATGAAACACTCTGCAAACCCAGCTCTATAGGACACAGCCATCGCCTAAAGGACTTCCAGCAAGTGAAGGAGGCAGGCAAAGAAGCTAAACCCAAAGTCCACCAAGAGAGCATTCCTTGCATTTCCTGTCTGTCATTACAGGGATTTTTCTGCGGGCAGGAGAAAATTGAAATGGACCATCTGTCACTGGAGACTTCACTAAAGAAACATACTTTCAGCAAAATGGTAAGTTTTCAGAAATTATTTTGAAGCAGCTTGGCACTATGCATTGGAACCAGAAGCATCCTAGAGAGCAAACTTTGGAGTGAAGGGCAGAAAGAGGATGTCAGCAGAGACACAGCCCAGGAAAGACGGATGGGCTGCCTCCAAGATACAAAACTTAAGGGAAAATTAATAAGGAAAGTTTGAGCAGCCAGGAAAGTTATGTTAAAAGCAGCACTTCCAGGTGAAATAATTAGGAAGGAAGGGGAGATGTATCAATGATCAAGAGCATTAGGCTGCAAAGGAAATGGAGAAGAGTTCATGAAGTGAGAGTTCATTTAATGAGGTGCTGGAGGACTGATATTTATCTAGGATTCTCAGACTCTTGGTCTTCCAAAACAAAATGATGCAGCAGTTATTCATGTTTTGCTAAATCCTGTTGCATAAGACTTAGACAACATTCCCCCGATCTTTTAAGGAAATGGCTGTGGATATTGAAAGAAGTTTAGCAGAATGTGACAAACCTAGGTGTCTCAGATGGTAAAGAACCCGCCTGCAATGCAGGAGACCTGGGTCTGATCTCTGTGTTGGGAAGATTCCCTGGTGAAGGGAATGGCAACCAACTCAAGTATTCTTGCTGGAGAATCCCATGAACTTAGAAGGCTGGCAGGCAACAGTCCCTGGGGCCCCAAATGTCCCAGTCTTCGGGTCAGATATGGCTGAGCAACTTACATTTTCACACTTAGGAGCAAGCTCAAGCCTTTCTATAGAGATTGGGAAGACATTAGATGGTGTATTATCATGTTCCAGCCAGCTTTAGGAGATGCGGAGTAAGACAGAAGCTTCAAGGAGAACATAGGATGTTCACAGTCAGGCATCAGACCCTTATCTTGATGAATAAATTTTCCATTACAGCCAATGACTAAAAGTCCAGTCACATGAATGCACTTGGGTGACGTGAACAGATAAGACCTATCCCTGTGAAGTCATTTGGCTGCTGCAGGAAACCCTACCTGCCCCTCACTCGCCTGCGTCCAGCAGTACAGTCACAGACACTGCGGACCAGAGCTGGGGAGGGACCTGCCGCGGCTGCTCAGACCGTCCCCTGGAGCAGCCCCACTGGAGGTCCCTCCGACCCCTGCTCCCCCTCTCCCCTCCCACGTCAGGTCCACAGAGCCCTGCTTGGCCACAGCCCCCAGGATCCAGCCCAACAGGACCGCTAGGCACTGCATATGGAGGGGCTTCCTGCCCCCGGGAATTCTGTGACCATGATGTTCAAGGATCTCTCCCCTCCTACTTGTTCTTCTCAAGAACACTTTTTCTGTTCATAAAATACTAACAAAATCGTGTGTTGGAAAAGTAACCGTGGTCACGCACAGCCCCTGCACTTTGAATGACCAAATGCTCATAGGTCACCAAGTGAGCGGTGGGTGGGTCAGAATCCAATACCCACATCATCTATCTTCTTCAAAGCACCCAGGATGACATGGCAACCACCCTGGGTGTCTAGGTAACAGAAAAGTGGACTCAGACCAATGACAGAAAGACAAATACATCGTTTATATGTTATACATATCCTCCTATCGGTATCCATCCATCCATCCATCCATCTATCCAGCTGCTTTATCTATGTATCTGTATATCTATCCATCTATTCCTGTACTTTATTTATCTATCTACCTATTACAGCACTTTTAAATCAATTACATACAAAAATATAACTTGAAACCTCTAGAACACTTTTCTTTACTCCCCCTGTTCAGGAAAACAGTTGCAACAATTCAATTTCAGACAAAGAGTAAAGAGACTTCTTTCCCAAGGTTAAAAGAGAAAATGAAAATAAAATGATAAAGTTTTGCCACTTAAACATGCTCTAAAGGTCAGTCATATATTTTCAAATACCACCAGAAAATTTAGCATGAAGCTTTAAATTACCACTAAGTCACAGCAGATGATTACATTCTTGAGGCTGGATGGGGCAGCACATAACCCCAAAATAGCAGTGCAAACTTTCTGTGTTTTGTTTCACATGGACTTTTTGCTCAGACCACCTTCTTTCTCCATGGAGTGGAATCTCAACTCTCCAGAGAGATGCCAGTGTTATGTTCAAACATTCACAGTAAATAAGAACACACTCAACAGAAGAGTTCTTCATTCTACTTTATGGTAAGTTATAAAAATAAAATAAAAAAGTATTTTCTTAGTAAGTTTGCTGAGAAGTTTCAGCAATTTCTTAATGGCAGTGTTTTAATAACCTTTTAAAGTCAAATACATTATAAATTTCAGCATCTTCATCCTCCCGCTGAGTCTTTCCTCACAATTAACATTTTGAAGCCAAAGAAAAGTGTCCTCCATGAAAACCACATTTTCTGCTTTGAAAGAGCCAACAGCACAGGTGTGTCAGGACTTAAGATCTCCAGTTGGGAAAACGTGTTTCCGTGTCTTATCAGAGCCTGAAAGGGATTCAGGGAAAAAAAGCCAGACCTGGCTGGAGCGAAAGTAACCACATGAGCCCTCTGCCCAGGTGCCTCTCCCAGCTTCCCGGTGGTCAGGCCTTGAGTCAGCAGCTCGGCAGGGAACAGATGGCAAGTTCCAGACCCTGTAAAGTGAGGAAGGTGGTGCCAAGGCTTTTTGTGGGGCCAGGCAGCATGCAGGGTGCTCCCTCCCCACCCCTGGGCCCAAGGGAAGCGGAAAGGGAGGGACCAGGACATAAGGGGACAGGGCAGGACATGCCAGTCCATAAAGCTATCCAAGGAGGCAGCGTGGGGTGGGGGGCGAGCCCCTAATCTCAATTGTCTAGTTCCCTCCATATTCGCCCCCTACTGCTGTTGTGGGCTTCCCTGCCTTGGTGGCTTAGATGGTAAAGAATCTGCTTGCAATGCAGGAGACCTGAGTTTGATCTCTGAATTGAGAAGATTCCCCTGGAGGAGGACATGGCACCCCACTCCAGTATTCTTGCCTGGAGAATCCCATGGACAGAGGAGCCTGGTGGGCTACAGTCCATGGGGTCACAAAGAGTTGGACATGACTGAGCGACTAAGCACCCAGCACAGCCCTGCTGCTGTAACAAATTACAAAAACGAAACAAAAACTTAGTGGCTTCAAACAACACAAACTCACTTGTTAAAAGTTTTGAAGGTGAGAAGTTCACACTGAGTCCCACGGGGCTACAATCAAGGACTGGAAGGACTGGATGGGCCCTGCCACATACCCTGGGGAAGTGCCTCTTGCTCCCAAAGCTCCTGGAGGGTCCCTCTCTTGCCTGACTCGAGGCCACGCCCTCCAACCTGCCTTCACCAGCACATCACCTCCTCCAGCCATGATCGTCTGGCCTCCCTCCTACGGGTCCTGCATGACTGCACTGGACTCACCTGGATAATCCACCCCGAAATCCTTCACTGGATCTTTACAGAGTCCCTTCTGTCACATACAGGGAGGTGTGTGTGGGTGCCGGGATTAGGAGGTGGTCACCGTGGAGAGCTTGCCCCCTGCCCTCTGATCTCTCACCAGCGCTCCCATCATCTGCACCCAACCCTGATGCAGTCTGTGGGGTTCAGCATCCCAGGGCATGGACCAGGGTCGAGAGGTAACAATAGAGGACATTACAGCTTAAATAAGAGACGTGTATTTTTTCAAGAGTTCTGGAAGTCCAAGATCACAGTGTCCTCAAGGCTGGTTTCTGGCGAAGCCACCTCCCTGGTCTGAGATGTGTCCCCATGTGGCCTCTCATCTGCCTGAGAAGGTGCAGAGAGAAGGATCTCAGTGTCTCTTCCTGTTCTTATAAAGACACCAGTCCTATGAGATCAGGGCCCCACCGTTATGACCTCAATGACTTCAAGAACCTCTTTGAAGGCCTCACTTCCATATACTACCACACTGGGGGCTAGGACATTAATATATGAATTTGTGGGGTTGGGGGAAAAATTCACCTCATAACAAATGGGAACAGTATTTTTGTGAGCACACAGAATTTGAAATCGTATGTGTTGGGACCATTTCATCCAAATGTGTGATTGCATGCATGCTAAGTAGCTTCGGTCATGTCTGACTCTGCCACCCTATGGACTGTAGGCTCCTCTGTCCATGGGATCTCCCAGGCAAGCATACTGGAGCGGGTTGCCATTTCCTCCTCCAGGAGATCTTTACAACCCAGAGAACAAACCCATGTCTCTCACGTCTCCTGCATTGGCAGGTGGGTTCTTTACCATTCGTACCACCTGGGAAGCCCTAAAGTGTGATTTCATATATACAATTGACAAAGAGAGCACCATAGAGTTAAAAAATACCTATTCATGACTATCTGAAAATTGGACTTGCATGCACCAATGATCCATGTGCCCCATTTGCTCCCGGTGGATTAGAAGCTGTGAAATTTTCTGAAGGGTAGCATAAAGCCGTCAAAGCCCTCCCATCAATCTTAAAGAAACTCTCTGATAAACCAGTTAATTTTTTTCCCAGGAAGATGCATAAAATAATGCCCTCCCTCCAACATTAGTTTTCCATCTGAAAAAGAAAAAAAGACAAAAGAGAAACCAAAGTCTAAATGCACTCACAGGATTAAAAAGACACAATCCAGTGGCAGAGGAAGCCAGTTAGGACTCTAGTCTTGTTTACTGAGCACCTACTATATCCTAGGCCCTGAGATCAGGGCTGTAGTATCCAGTCCACACACCTGTGGATTTCACGTTCTAGTGAGAAAATGTGATCAACAAATACTCTGTGAAGGGAACACACTCTGTGATGGGAGCGCGCTGTGTGAGGAGACTGGGCAGTCTCCAGAGGCTGGTCAGTGGTGGCCCTGCTGACACCTGGAGCAAGAACCAAAGACAGAAAAGAGCTAGTCCTGCCACAAGTGAGGAAGGAAAGTCCAAATATTCAGGTGAGAGCAGAACATGGATGTCCAAAAAGGACCCCTCGGAGGCGCTAGGCCAACCCAGAAAGAGCTTTTCTTCCCTGTTTTCTCACAGGAGTAAACACAATACACACCCAGGAGCCTCTCTGGAATCACACTGCAAGGAGATAACACACAGACTCCCTTCCTAGGCCCAACCGTGGTGGAGAGTGAACTGGGACCTCACCTCCTGCCGCCCCATACATGGAAATTTTCAGGGAGCCCGGGGTGCGACACACGCTCATCAGTTTAGTCCCTCACAATTTTTGTAGTAAGAAAATGCTCTGTAAATCCTGGGGGCCAAATCTGACAAACTATCCAAGACTGTATCACAGAACAACCAAACACCCACTGCCATCCTGACCATCTATGAACATAAACTTTCATTCTGGGGAAATTAAGAAAAGAAACTAGGTATTTCTGGAATCTTACCTATGACCCCTGAACTGTCTGTAGTTTTAAGATATTGTAGGATTAAAGACTGGAGAAGGCAATGGCACCCCACTCCAGTACTCTTGCCTGGAAAAGCCCATGGACGGAGGAGCCTGGTAGGCTGCAGTCCATGGGGTTGCGAAGAGTCGGACACGACTGAGCGACTTCACTTTCACTTTTCACTTTCATGCATTGGAGAAGGAAATGACAACCCACTCCAATGTTCTTGCCTGGAGAATCCCAGGGATGGGGTCGCACAGAGTCGGACATGACTCAAGTGACTTAGCAGCAACAGCAGGATTAAAGACACTGAAGCGGGTCAGGAAAATCCATGTTGTTCTTTTTGATGATATAAGTAAGAAGTGCTACCACTGTTGTTTAAATGATTATTTTACCTTTGATTGGTTAATGGCAATTTTTTTTGAATAAATTTATTTTAGATCACCAATTGTGATAGTTTCAGAAACACTATTCTAAATATAAACATGATTTTCAATTAATTAGCAAATTCCCTCTTATCTATTTTTTCCTGTCTCATACATACTAATTTGAGTTGCTTCAAGTTATAAGAAAGTATGCATTTCATGTTATGTTTTTATCACTTGTCAAAGATGAAATAGTGCTAATGAGGGGAAGGAAGGAAACCAATATGAAATATGGTGTCTAAGACGTGTTTTGTCCAAAAATAAAAGGTCAGAGGAAAAAAGGCCAAGCCCCTTCAGGAAGAGACTTGATGAGTGCTGAATTCAGATAACACCTTCTAAACCACTTTCACACTTGCACAAAGTTTCCAAAGAGAGAGAGTAGCTACTTATGCTAACATAGACAGGAAAGCCCTTTTTGAAATTTCTCATGAACCAAAGGGATGGAAGCCTGAGGACAGGAAAGCACCTATTTGCTTACAAATATGGAGAAGGCAATGGTACCCCACTTCAGTGCTCTTGCCTGGAGAATGCCATGGATGGAGGAGCCTGGTGGGCTGCCATCTATGGGGTCGCTAAGAGTCGGACATAACTGAGCGACTTCACTTTCACTTTTCACTTTCATGCATTGGAGAAGGAAATGGCAACCCACTCCAGTGTTCTTGCCTGGAGAATCCCAGGGACGGGGGAGACTGGTGGGCTGCTGTCTATGGGGTCGCACAGAGTCGGACACGACTGAAGCAACTTAGCAGTAGCAGCAGCTTACAAATAAAAGTAGACAATTCAAGCTAGAGGAAGCAGAAAGGGCCCAGAAGATTCAGGGATGTCCCAGAGAAGCCAAAGGAAAAGATGTAGCCAGAACACAGGAGGAATGAGAACCAACTGGACTGCTATGTGCAGTTGTGGAGATTAAGCACTGCACAAATGCACCTGGCCACCACTCTCACCAAAGCTGGGCAGTGGTCCCCATTATCTGCACTTCGGCTTTCTGTAATTTTGGTAACCAGAGGTCATCCTTGGTGGGGAAACATTACATTAAAAATTTACAGAAATAAACAGTTCAGAAGTTTTCAATTGTGAACCATTCTGAGTCTCATGATGAAATCTCAAGATGTCAGGTTTTTCCCAAGAAAATAGGAGTTGTCCCCTTGTCCAGCGAGTCCCAACAGTTAGTCACGAAAATATGAATCATCTCCTTGTCCAGCGAGTCCCAACTGTTAGTCATGAAAATAGAAGTAATCCCCTTGTCCAGGGAGTCCCAACTGTTAGTCACTTAGCAGCCACTCGTTTTCTAGACCAACTCCCACAGTAACACAGTGCTTATGTTCAAGTGACCTTTTTTTACTTAATAGTGACCCCAAAGCTCAGGAGAATCAATGCTGACAATTCAGATGTTTCCGAGAGAAGCCGGAAAGAGCTTCCTCTAAGTGAAAAGGTGAAAGTTCTTGACTGAGATCTATGGTAAGAATGAATCTTGTAACCATGAAATTGTGAAGAAGGAAAAAGAAATCTGTGTGAGTTTTGTTGTCACACCTCAAACTGCCAAAGTTACAGCCATGGTGTGATAGTAGTTAAGATGGAAAAGGCATTAAATTTGTACCATAAGATATTTTGAGAGAAAAAGAAAAAGGCCACATTCACATAAATTTTATTATAGTATATTAATATAATTGTCCTATTTCATAATTAGCTATGGTTATTAACCTCTTACTGTGTTCAATTTAGAAATTAAACTTGAGCACAGATATGTATGAATAGGAGAAAACATAGTGTATATATAGGATCAGTAATGTCTGCAGTTTCCGGCAGCCACTGGGGGCCCCATTAGAGGGAGCTGCTATGGCAGGATGGTAACAGGCATGCCTCTAGTTCACAGGACTACAGGGACACACAACAGTTGAACATAATTATCCCAGACTATGGAGCCTACAGAATGCATTTACTATTATTCATCAAGCATCAAAAGACCAGGGTTCTGCACAATAAAAGACCCTTTTCAATTCCAGTCTAACCTAAAACACGCTCCTCTGGATGTGAATTGAGGCATGGCCATGTCCCTGCATCGAACTGTGAGCAGGAAGTGGAAACTGCAGAGAAACACAGCAGCTCTCGAAGCAGAAAGCCAGGGCAGGACACGGGACTGGCCCCAGATGGAATCGGGAGTCCTCCCTATAGGGCACTGAGCACTGAGCACAGTAGCAGGCAGCAAACCCACGAGCCAGGGGCCCCAGGGACTGTTCCAGCCCACAGCCCGGGCTCGCGTCAGGCTCCAGGCTCCACAGGACTGAGTTGGGAACCCACACGATGAGTGAGAGTTCAGTTCAGTTCAGTTCAGTCGCTCAGTCGTGTCCGACTCTTGGTGACCCCATGGACCGCAGCACGCCAGGCCTCCCTGCCCATCACCAACTCCCGGAGCTTGCTCAAACTCATGTCCATCGAGTCAGTGATGCTAGTCTCAAATGCAAAATCTTTTGAGTAAACATTCAGTGCTCCCCAAACTGCCTTCCAAGTTCACCTCTAAGAAAGGAAACAGTTACTAATACAACAATCTAAAGACTCAGAACAACACCCAGGAGAATCAAACTGTTAAGAGAAAAAATCAGTACTCAAAAAAAATGTAACAGTTTTACACCCCAACTCTAGTCCTGGAGGTGAATGCTAATAACTTGAAGAAGTTAGGTGTGAGCATGACATTTCATGCAGCATGTTCATCCTTTCAAAAGGGGCTTCCCTGCTGGTTCAGATGGTAAAGAATCTGCCTGCCAATGCAAGAGACCCAGGTTCAAGCCCTGGCTTGGGAAGATCCCCTGGAGAAGGAACGGCAACCCACTCAAGTATTTTTGCCTGGAGAATTCCATGGACAGAGGAGCTTGGTCGCAAAGAGTCAGATACAACCGAGTGACTCACACACACACACACACACATCCTTTCAAAGGGACGTCAGTTCTCATCCAGGTTTCTTTGAATATTTGTCTGCCATGGAGTAGCCCCAAAGAGTTTAGAGCTTTCAAGTAAAATTTCCATTACAAAAGTCCAGGTTTCACTATGCTCAAATCCTGATCTTGAAGACAGCTCATTAGACATTTCAATTACATTCAATAGTTCCCCGAACTGTCTTCTTTTCAGCACATCAATTTTTTTTCTCTAATTATATTGATTTTAGCAAATTGCAATATCCATCTGAATTGCCTTTCAAAAATGAACAGCAAAAACTTTGACTGAAAGGGAAAAACAAGAGTTTTGTGCTTCAGCAATATGCATGATTCCCCCCGCCCCCGCTAAATCTTCTGCAAGAGAAAAACAGGCATTACAAGGAAAGTAACAACTGCCTGATGAAATGATGGGATTCTGAAAAGTAAACAGCTACTTCAATTCCAAGAAATCAAAGTTATCATCTTAAGTGTTCATTATTCTCCTTGCCTGAAAGCTAGGTAAAAATCAAGGGTTGGACCTATATTTACAATTTCACGTTAATGCCTCTGAGGGTGATCAGGTGACAAATCAAAACCTAAGTGATGTTTTACAATCAAACCATGGAGTATTTTCATCAGCCACACAGAAGAGCAGCCTGTCACTAGGCTAGGAATTCCCTTCCTTTTAGAAACAGAATACATTTCTGTACAAGCTACACAGCCACCCTCAAATGGATACCTGTTTCTAGCACTTAACTCCACACCACCATTTCTTCTGTCTCCAGCCAGGACCTCGCTCTTGGACTGCAGACCTATCATTCCAAGAGTCAGCATGATATAAGCACCCTAATGTCATTCATGCATGCATGTATGCATGCATGCATAGACTTTTGATAATAGTGAACAAAAATTGTAAAAAAAAAAAATTTGGCCACAGCTCCCAGCAGGTGGGATCTTAGTTCCCTGACCAGGGATTGAACCTGTGCCCCCTGCATTGGAAGGAGGAGTCTTAACCAGTGGATTGCTGAGGAAGTCTCATTAATAAAAATTTACTGAGCACCAAATCTTGGCCAGGCACTGTGCTAGAAACTTCTTCTGATGGAAAGAGTAAACATAATCGCAGGCTTCATGGATCTTATGGCCTCCTGAACCAGACCTTTTAAACTGATTGCCCACAGGGGTCTAATTTTCCATACCTGTCCCAGTGTGTGATCCCCCTACTCTCTCAGACACAAAGACAGGAGGCCTGGATGGACACAGACCTCCTCTCTCCTGCATCCCACAGTTGCCAAAGGCCTGTTCCACGTGGCCCAGTCCCCACTACCTTCCTCCCAGTGAAGGCAGTGCATCCCTGGCTGGTTCCCACTTCTGATCGTCCTCCACTGCCTCACCATCAGATTAAGGGCTGCAAAATGGAGAAGTCATCGTGAGATCTGAGCTGCAAACTTTCCCCAGCCCTCTCACTCACTGGCAGGCGCACACAGTTCTGCTTACCCTCCTCACTCCCCTCCTCCACCCTGGGTGAACCTGGTAGACCTTTTACACCTGGGGAAGGGGGAATAAAATTCTAACCTTCCTCCGAATGAGCCTTATTTGTCCAGTTCAGAGGGCTGCCCTAGTGGCTCAGATAGTGAAGAATCTGCCTGGAATACGGGAAACCTGGGCTCGGTCCTGCTCAGAACAGCCCAAGGCAAACCCTCGACTACAGCCGCTCCTTACACCTGCGTCTAGTGGTTCACTTGCCACTGTGTTTTAAAATGTCATCTCTTATAAGCAGTCTCACGGATATAGAGAAGAAACTAGTATTTACTGGGGGGGACGGGGAGGGGTGATACAGGAGTGGAGAGTGGGGTGATGCAGATTATTGGGTTAAGACAGGCTCAAGGATGTATCCTGCAACACAGGGAATGCAGCCAACATTCTGTAACATTTGTAACCTTTAAACATTATTTCAAAAATATTTTTAAAAATTTTAAATGTCACCTTTGAAAAAGTTCATCTTTTTTCAAAAGTGGCCAGATATGACACCACGGAATGGAGCTCTTTTTTAACTGTAGGCAGTAGGTAACCCCTAGAATGGACTCTCATGTAACACTGTCCAGCCTCCTGCATTTTCTGGATGATGTGCTCAGGGTGTTCAGTCGCTTCAGGCGTGCCCACCTCTTTACAATGGTTTTGACTCCAAAGATCGATCATCCTCCCGGAAATACCTTCCAGTTTCAGCTTCCAGGACACTGCCTGTTCGGTAAATGAGAATTCCATCTACTGGAGTTGCTCGAAACAACCAACCAACCAAAAACCACAAACACCCGAGCCACCGCCAAGCCCCTTCCACCTCTCCCCACACAGTCCATCCACTAAGACATCCTACCGGCTCCACCCTCAAAACACATCCAGAACATTCCCACCCCGCCAACCGCCCGCTCTCTGGCGCTGGCTCAGCGTCCACAGGCACAGACCCGTGTGCTCCGCGCAGTCCCTGCCGCCAGCGGGAACCCAGCGGTCTAGTCCAGACCCAGCACACCAGGAGACACGGCCTCCGCGAGGTGCCTCCGACCCCACGGCCCCCCGCCCCGCACAAGCACCCCGTTCTCACCTCCTCCACTTCAGCACGGTGCCTGGGGAGCAGCGGTCTCTGTCCAAACGGAGCACGTCTGGGGAGCACTTCCCGGGAGCTCCACGCCCTGAGCACAGAGCAGCCCCATGAGGGGCCTGCCTGGCTTCCTCGGGCAGTGACAACGGTGATGGTCCTCACCATCAGTCACCCGCAACCAGCCAAGGATGCCACCTCCAACGGCCACACCCACGGCTGTTAACTAAGCACCTGTCCCCTATACCTGCCCCACTTTTCATCTCCCTCCTAATCAGCTGGAAATCAAAACTTCATAATAGAGAATGTGACCCTTGTTTGGGGTCTTTTTTTTTTTTTTGCAGAAAAACTGTCACACAAAAGATATGAGTGATCGGCTTGGTGCTCTGTGATACCTAGAGGGGGAGATGGGTGGGGTGTGGGAGGGAGGCTCAAGAGGGAGCAGATATATGTACACTTATGGCTGATTCATGATGTTGGACAGCAGAAACCAACACAACATTACAAAGAATTATCCACCAATTTAAAACACGACTTAAAAAGATAAGAGTAATAACCAAACATAAGTTTATATTCAAGCATGTGTGAATTAAAATGAGTCAGAGGGAACATGAGGCTGGGAAGAAAGTAGCCCTTGACTTCCTCATAGACATGTCTTTACTCATCTCTCAGGATGACTATATCAGGATGGTAATATATTGATAACACGGCACCATAGGATTGATTTGATTGCTGCCTAAAGGGCTTCCCTGGTAGCTCAGATGGTAAAGCGTCTGCCTGCAATGTGGGAGACCAGGTTCAATCCCTGGTTCAGGAGGATCTCCTGGGGAAGGCAATGGCAACCCACTCCAGTACTATTGCCTGGAAAATCCCATGGATGGAGGAACCTGGTATGCTACAGGCCATGGGGTCGCAAAGAGTGGGACACGACTGGGCGACTTCACTTTCTTTCTTTCTTTCTTAAAAGGCTAACCTGATCACTGATGATCTATAACAATTCTTGGCAAACACATGTACCCAATCAAAACTATACCTAAATGATACCAACACTAGCAAAAATAGGAAGAATCAGCTGGTTGGGACAATATTACCACATTTGGATTGCTTTCAGAGAGCAGTCGCTGGTCTTAAATCAGTGAAGTATATGTTTATGAACACGTCATGAGCTGGAACTGAAGCTGTGGCTCGCCTCATCAATAACACTCTGGGGGAATTCCAGAGGCACCCACCCCCCAACCCCCACCCAATGAGCAAGGGAAAATCAAAGTGCCCATCCTCCTGGTCGTGGGAGGTTTATGGACATGGTCTAAGCTCTTCATATTCAGCAAACTCCTTTGACCTCAAGATCCCCCACCAACTATGAAATTCCAATAATACAGCACATATTTGAAAAGGAAATTCCTCTCTCACAGAAACCAATCTGTGCCAAGAAGTCATCTTGGCTGGCAAGTTGGGAGAGAGTAACAATGACTCTCTTGCAGATGCCTCAGGAATCCATGCATCTTCCTGGACGAGGGAGGAGACAGTGTCTAAAGCACTCATGTCACTGGGCAACGAAGACCAGGTAGCAAAGACTTCTCACATGATTTGAAGATGAGAATTGCCTTAGGAGCAAGAAGAGACATCACCTTGTGGACAAAAGTCCGTCTGTATAGCCAAAGCTATAGTTTTTCCAGAGCCATGTATAGATCTGAGAATTTGACCATAAAGAAGGCTCAACACTGAAGAATGGATGCTTTCACACTGCGGTGCTGAAGAAGACTCTTGAGAGTCCCTTGGACTGCAAGGAGATCCAACCAGTCAATCAACCCTGAATACTTACTGGAGGGATTGATGCTGAAGCTGAAACTCCAATACTTTGGCCTGATGTGAAGAGCCGGCTCCCTGGAAAAGACCCTGATGCTGGAGGAGAAGGGGGCGACAGAGGATGAGATGGTTGAATGGCACCACCAAGTCTGAGCAAACACAGGGAGACAGTGGAGGACAGGGGAGCCTGGCGTCCTGCAGTCCATGGGGTCATAAAGATTCGGACACAACTTAGCAACTGAACAAAAGCAACAATGATTAAAAGCCACTGAGGTAAAACTATTCATCACTGAAGATCATCTAAAGCCAACTAGGGGGTAAAGCCAGGAAGTAAATGCTGGAAGGAGAATAAGCTTTGAGTCCCTGATGCTGAGGTAACTAATTAACTTTCTCTTTAAAGAGGCAAGAAGACAATGAAAAAGAGAGAAGTGACAAAGAATCCTCAAAGTGACTCTTGTTACACTGGTGAAAGGTGCTGAGATGGTTCTCTTCTTACATGTCACCCCACAGGTTCCTAATTGTATCTGTGGTCATCACATTAAGAGCATCATATCACTGTGACAAGAACCAGGAGTGTCATTCAAAGGGCACCTTGTGTCCTCAAAAACCAAGTACATCTTTACCTTCATATCCTATAGCATTTCTAGAAATTAAAGGACTTTTACAGTATTTCTCATAAGATACTTGCCACATTTCACATGGAATATTAATAATGGATATAATAATCATCATGAATTGAGTGTCTAAAACAGTCTTCTCAACAACAACACAGGTTCTTTTTGATATCCATTTGTATAAGAGACCCTGAAGATGATTGGTGTGACACAGTCATACGACCAGTATCTGAATGCATGACCTTCTGACAATGCAGTAATGCCTCTCAACCTCCCATAAAGAATTAGTGGGGAAAATAAGAGAAAAAAACACAGATTAAATTACCAGATTAGGTGGGTTAAGGGCTTCCCAGGTGGTGCTAGTGGTAAAGAACCCATGCTAGCAGGTTCAATCCCTGGGTCAGCAAGATACCCAGGACAGGAGAGCATGGCAACCCACTGCAGTATTCTTGCCTGGAGGATTCCCACGGACAGAGGAGCCTGGCGGGCTGTGGTCCATAGGGTCACAAAGAGTTGGACACAAGTAGAGAGACTTAGCACAGCACAGCACAGATGGCTTAAAGTTCCCAATGTTAAAGTAAATACACTCTACCATGGGAACTTGGTGTTATTTTTGGTTGCACTTTCCAGCCATAGGCCCACTCTTAAGATTTCCCACGACACTACTGTGTTCTGTTTATTTCTGTTTTAATGCCTCTCAATTTGACTGCAGCCAAAGTTGTTTCTCTTGGCCAAGGATTGTCTAGCCCTTACGTTGTGCTCCAGAACCCAATGATGAATCACATAGTTTTGCAAGAGATTACCTATTCCCCTGCATCAGGCTTTGGTCTGAATCGCTCAACTTCATCTAAAGTGCTCTCCTGCTCCCCTCCGCTTGCCGAAACCTCACACATGCATCTTCCTGACTCTCCTCTCTGACTTCCCATTTCTTGGAGTGTTTACTTCAGAAAACTTTCAGTGGTGAATTCTTCCTCTGCCCCTGGAGATATAAATCTTCTACCACTCAGGACTGGCTTTCTCGGGGACCTGGGAACCATCCCTTTGAAGTATAATCCCCAGGGAATAAGGTCCCTGTCTCCCAGACTCTGTGGGAAGTTCGGGGACCAAATTCTATGAGCACAGTGAGCAGACGTGAATGGTCTAGCCACAATGACCACCCCACCCTCTCATGACCTTCAGTACTTTTCCACTATTTCATTCACTTGAAAATGGAGTTTTCTTGTTTCAGTGGAGCTGAATTTAATGTTTCTCTCTCCCTATTGCAATTGACTTGAATGAAGTCTTCCTTTTCTGTTTAACTCTGTCAGAGCAATTTTCCTCCTGACCAGCTAAGAGAATCTAAATGCCTTAATGTCCATAAGGAAGTGGAGGTGGACAAGCCATGAAGCCACAGAAACTGCTGGAAGCCAATCCACTGACTGCCAATATTTAAACTTTTTCAGTCTACTGTCCCATCCTTTACTAAGTCATTTTTAGTAATAACAAACTTCTAAGAATCTCAAGCAGAGACATTACTTTGCCAACAAAGGTTCGTCTAGTCAAGGCTATGGTTTTTCCAGTGGTCATGTATGGATGCGAGAGTTGGACTATAAAGAAAGCTGAACGCTGAAAAATTGATGCTTTTGAAGTGTGGTGTTGGAGAAGACTCTTGAGAGTCCTTGGACTGCAAGGAAATCCAACCAGTCCATCCTAAAGGAGATCAAGTCCTGGGGGTTCATTGGAAGGACTGATGCTGAAGCTGAAACTCCAATACTTTGGCCACCTCATGTGAAGAGTTGACTCATTGGAAAAGACCCTGATGCTGGGAGGGATTGGGGGCAGGAGGAGAAGGGAACAACAGAGGATGAGATGCTTGGATGGCATCACCGACTCGATGGACATGAGTTTGAGTAAACTCCGGGAGTTGGTGATGGACAGGGAGGCCTGGCGTGCTGCGTTCATGGGGTCGCAAGGACTCGGACATGACTGAGTGACTGAACTGAACTGAACTGAACTGAAGAGTTTCATCATTATGACTGTCAATTCCTTTGAGAAACAGACAAGCTCATTTTAAATCTCCATCTAGTTTGTTTTCAGGTCAGTAAATAGGCCAGAGTCATTTTGTGAGTAAATCTACACCACACATAACAAGAGAGGGAAACCATTGGTACAGTCACATCAGCAGCACAGATTAAGAAAAAGAAAGTACACAGATTATAACTAGAGAACAGGACAAACAATTATAAAGTCAGAAATCCCAGGGAAAATGATCATATAAAGGGATATGATGACATGTAAAAACCTGTATCTCCCCCCCACTAAAATTATCCCTTTACAGACAAAAAAGAACATACCAAAGAAGGAGTCATTTTCTTGGTCTTTGCTAGAGATAAATAAGTGATTCCTTTCCTCAAGGATCTGACAGTTCCAAAACACAGACAGCAAAAGGTAAAAGGAAAAATGGGAGGAAGGAGAAATGAGAGCCCCCCACCCCCGCCACCCCAGGGCCCAGACAACTAGGGGGGGAGCCAGAACAAGAAGTCAGGGCTCCCAGTTTACCCTCAACATTTCCCTCTGTGATCCACGGCCCCTTTATAACAGCAGAGCTAATTACCAAGCGTGGTAATTACACTCCTCCTCCCTAAATTTTCAATTATATGAGATGCCAGTTCCTTCAAGTCAAGTTCTTGCTGATCATAAATAAAGCTCTTGCAGACGATAAATAAAACTCTCAATATCTAGATCTGAAGTGAGACGCAATCTCATCCTCTTGTGACTTCAAGAGAGCCCTGGAGGGTCTGGTGAATTCTCACAGGTCTCCAAGACCAGGCCGCATCTGTAAACTTCGAGGATCAGGACTTTCCCACTTGGGAACCTTTCCCTGGGGTGCTTTCTGAATAAATCGACAACTCTACAGGTTGAGCTTTGATTGCCATCATTTGGGGGCTTTCCAGTGGTAAAGAAACCACCTGCCAATACAGAAGACTTGAAAGATGAGGGTTCGATCCCTGGGTCAGGATGATCCCCTGGAGAAGGAAATGGCAACCCACTCCAGTATTCTTGCCTGGAAAATTCCATGGACAGAGGAACCTGTCGGGCTACAGTCCATGTTGTCATTTAAAAATGAATCTATTTCAGACCCTTGAGTCAAAGTCTAACCACAAACTCAGTTCAAGAGGAAAAGAATAAAATTTCCCCTAAACATGAGATGGAAAACTAGAGAGACTGAAAAAAGTCCTAAGAGGTAGTAAAGATTTCAAAATAAGGAGTTTGGCTTGAAGAGGTCTACAAATCCCATACAGAACTTTGGGAGAGAATTTCCCCTGGACACCTGATCTCTTCCAGACAGTGGTGCCAGGACCCAGGCTCCTTCTGACCTGAGCTGTCCCTCAAGCAACATTCCCCCTCAGCTCTGCCTCTCACTTTCTTCATCTTCTGTGAGTTGCTTCTCTGTCCTCTTTCTCAAGTTAACTAGCTCTTCTTCAATTATTTTTCAAAATTTGAGTTGAAATCCCAGCTGTATTGTTAGGGGTTCTGTACACATTAGTAAAATAAAATCACTTCCTGTCACAAACCACTAGTTCACTGTGATGAGCCTTATTAAATAGCTACCATCCAAAGCTCATTTTAATGATCAGTTAACATCCCCAAGGAGACTGTTCATGTGTGTGTGTGAGAGAGGGAGAGAGAGAGAGAGTGAGAGAAAGAGAAATGGAGATAACATTGAGGGGAGGAGAATTCCAGTCGAAAGGCTCATTTATTCGGATATACTTGCCCTCCACAGATTCACTCAATGAGCCTGAATTCAAGAGTTTCCACAAGTCCTTGCTTTCTGCATTTATCTCCTTATGGATTCAAGGGGAAAGGATGATAAGAGGTCATAGATTAAAAAAAAAAAGAGGTCATAGATCAGGACTGGGATGCCCATCTCCCCCAGTGAGCCACATGATCTTGAGTGAATCTCTCCACTCTGCTGGGCCTCAGTTTCCCACTTGCTGAAGTGCAGAGTGTGATACCTATGGATCAAGGGCTCAGGGATGCTGGGAGCGTTCAAAAACTCCGCCTATAAAAGGCATTTCTCCAATGTAGGCTATTATTATTTAATTTAGATGTTTTCTACACCCATCAAGACTCATTTCAGAGTGTGGTTGGTGGCTCCTCAGTGTAGCAGTGTGTAGCTTTAGGAAGGATAATTGGGCAGAGTTACCCCGCAACCAGGATTAGTGAGTTTTTGTTTATGAAGAAGTTCTCCTCATGTTTAGATTGTTTTTTTCCCTGCATACTTGCTAATTGGCCTGAAATGCTAGTAAAGAAAAAGCTGCTACTGACAGTAAATAAGAATTGCCTAAATTTCATTCCTTTCGAAGTCTTGTTTATTCTAGGACAGTATTTTCCACACTGAAAATTTTATTATGTTAGATGGTAGAAGTATAAAGAAAAACAGTTCAATGCTGAAGCTCTTTGGTTCACTAAATGGTTCACTTTTCATAAAAGGGTGGGTGTGCATGTGTGTGTATGTGTGTGCATACATGTATTGAATGTGTGCATGTATATATGCATATATTTCTATGTGTTTGCAAGTGCATATGTGGGAAGTTTTCACAACGTTCTGATGGCTTTAAGGTCTTTATAAATAGACATAAAGGGAAGATTTGGGATTTATTAAGAACTTTACCAACTTTACCCACATACACTTACTTGCAGTATGTGGTCCCAAAGTCAGATCTTACATGTATATTGTATTTTCTCCAGGATTTCATACTGGAGAATTTGCGGCATAACTGGTCTCTGCCATTTATGAACTTTGAAGAAAAATTTGCAGCCTCTCTAAGGCTTGGTTGCATGTCTCTGCAAATGAAAACAGTAGCACCAGACTGCAGGGCTGGTGGTGGGATCAGAGCCCGTGCAGAATGAGTGCCTGTCTCTGGCAAGTTCCCAGTAAACCCGTCCACAGGGATGGAGTTATATCACTGTGGTTGGAGCCATGTCATTGGCAGAGGGGCCATGTCAAGGGGGTGGGGCTGTGCCACTGGAGGTGGGGCCCACATCATTGGGGATGAGGCTACATCATTGGGGGTGGGGCCATGTCACTGGAGCGGGGGGGGGGGGGTCACATCATTAAGGGTGGAGCCGCATCAGTGGGGTGGGGCCACATCCCTGGGGTGGGGCCATGGCACCATGAGTGGGACCACATCCTTGGGGGTGGAGTCATGTCACTGGGGGTGGAGCCACATCACTTGGGGTGGAGCCTCATCACTGGAGGTGGGGCCATGTCACCTGCGGTGGGGCCATGTCATTGGGGTGGGGCCATGTCATTAAATGTGTGGGCCACATCACTGGGGTAGAGCCACATCACGGGGGTGGAGCCTCATCGCTGGGGTAAAGCCATGTCACTGCAGGTGAACCCACGTCACCGGTGGTTTGGCCACGTCACTGGGATGGAGCCACGTCACTGGGATGGAGCCATGTCACTAAATGTGGGGCCCCATTACTGGGGGTGGAGCCTCATCACTGGGGGCGGGGCCACCTCACTGGGGTGGGGCCACCTCACTGGGGCTGCATCCTCATCTCTGGAGACGCCCACAGAGGGGAAGCGAGGAGCTGCCACTCTGCGGCGTGTGTGAGAGACCATCTCAGCGCTGCCTCATCTCTGCGTCATCTTAGTGCCAACCTGTCCTTTTTCACGGGATCACACTTCTCAGTGAGCAGGCCTCTGGGGGTAGTGCAACAACAGCATGCTCTCTCACACGTGCAAACGTGTGCACACATGCGTATACAGGCCAGTCCTGCTGCAGCCTTCCGACCCCAAACCTGGGGGCATGCAAACCCTCTCACTTACCCTTATTAAGGACCAGAGAACTGGAGACAGAAGGTTTGACAATGAGAACATTAACTGAAAAGCAATTATCTGAATCAGTGGCTGTGGAGAAAGACACAGGGAATTAATTGCAATCTCCTCTTCAAGTTAAAGTGAGAAAGAAAAAGAGGGTGAGATGCAGAGGTGCTATAGGAGCCCGGGCCCCAGGTGGGGGCCTGGCCTCTCATAAAGGCCCACAGTCATTCCCTCGTTTTCCCCAGAATGGGGTGACAACAGCTGGGAAGAAAATGAAGCAATATATATCATGCCTAGAACATCACACAGAGAGTCCCAGGCACTCAGGGAGTGTCATCAGGGTTGTTGGAGTGCGCGGACGCAAGTGATGGAGATGGGTTTGGACAGCAGAAGACTGTGCTCCTGGGATGCACCCGGGGGATGGATAACCAGCCCAGACACGTTATCTGAACTAACGCGCTGCCCAGCTGGCAGACAAGTGGTCTCATCCCATTACTGCCCATCAAACAGTCAAGTTATTTACCCAGGACCCCATAGACAGTATACACGAAGCAGGGCCCAAACCCAGGTCTCCAGTGAAGTTCAGCAGGAAGACTTAAGGCAACTAGACCAAGCAAGGATTAAAGACTTGCTCCAAGGAACCAGCACCTTTGCCCTCCCAACTGGCATGGCCTCGCCCTTTCTGAGCCTCTACAGAGCAGAAGGCATGTTTCCAAACAGCTTGTCCTGGCTTCGTGGCCCAAGGCACCAACCAGAGTCTGGTGGATCTGTGCCTTCACGCCTGGATCTGGCTGCCTACCTTCGATCCTCTCCCCCTCCCTTCCTATCCTCCTCCTTCCTTCCTCCTCCTCTCCCTCTCTCTCCCTCTCTCTTTCCTCCTCATTTTGCTCATGTGAATTCCCTGTTTCCTCCTGTATGAAGGGGGAATGAGCCACTCCTGCCTCTGTACACTAGTGTGGACTGAATCAGCTCCTTGATAAGATTTCTTTGTTTTGGTGGTGGTGGTGGTGCTGGGTTTTGGGGTGTTTTGTTTTTCCTGTAAACCTCTCAAGCACTTCATCTTTCAACTTTTCAAGCTCCTGGTGGCATAGGCCTTCCATGGGAAGTGCTCTAGTGCCGTCGTCCTTGGAGAGGTCAGACATCCATGGGCTATCTGTTCACCGAATGCCCTGCGCAGGATGGAAGTGCAAACTGCATGTCCCGGCCTGTGTCTCAGCCCCAAGGCAAGACAAAAGGCACAGGTATGGCCACGTTTGCCACGTTGTAAACTAGTTTGCAGGTGGTTTACAAGGAAAAATAAGACATGCCCTCAGTTAGCATCTCCTCATGTCTCCCGGGCCATTCGGCCACAAAGGAGAAAATCAAACCATTAAAAACTGAACACAGACTTGTGTGTGCAAACAAATTATTCACTGAAGCATTTATCACTTAGAAAAGTGATAAATCCCCAGGCTTGTGTCAGAATCCCTGCTGGTGAGAAGCTCTGAAGGCAAGAATGCAGAGCCGGCCAGCAGATCAGTACTGCCCAGCACCCGCGACCTTGCCTGCACTCAAATCACTTGAGACCGTCTGGTCGGCTTTTCACATCTACACTTCTCATCACCAAATGCTGAAGGGATGGAGTGAGGGAGAGCTTTGGCCATTCTGATTTTGTTGCATGGCCAGCGGGTCTGGACTCCATCACTGGTGGAATATTTTTCCAGGGTTTGCACAGGCATTTTAGATGACACCCTCCTGCTGGCTTTTGCTTCATATTGATTGTTTGTCTTCTATTGCTTCCCAGGTGGCACTAGTGGTTAAAAAAAAAAACCCACCTGCCAATGCAGCTAGACATAAGAGACACGGGCTCAATTCCTGAGTCAGGAAGGTCTCCTGGAGAAGGGCATGGCAACCCACTCCAATATTCTTGCCCGGACAATCTGATAGACAGAGGAGCCTGGTGGGCTGCAGTCCATAGCGTCGCAGAGTCGAACATGACTGAAGCGACTGAGCATGCACGCATGCCAGGGATGCCAGACAGACTCAGGGTGGGGGGTTGCCTTGAACAACAGAAATGGATGTGCACATAGCTCTAGAGGCTGGACGGCCAAGACCAAGTGCGGGTGAGCTTGGTTTCTCCTGGGGCCTCGCTTCTTGGCTTTGAGAGAGTCCCCTTCTCTGTCCTCAAGTGGCCTTTACGTGTCTAAGGACCCCAGTCGTATCAATGAGGGATGACACGTGTGACCTCACTGAACCTTCATCACCTCGTTAAAGGCCCATCTCTGAATACAGCCACAGTGGGGGTTAGAGGCTTAACGTGGGGGCTGGGGGTTACGTAACTCAACCTCTAAGTTCAGCGGCTTGTTTTATTTTCACATCATTAGGACAAAGCTTTGCAGCCCTTTTGTTCCTTTCCAGGATGGAGAGCAGGAGGAGGGTGGTGCTGACAGGTGCCCTGTAAGCCCGCAGGAGTCACTCTGTGTTCACAAAATGATCCTGGATATTTACTCTTGTTGCCTGGAGCAGATGCATTGTGGAGCCATTTCTGTGACTGTGAGATTTTTTTTCATGCTGTCATGAAAGTCACATAAGATGAGCTAAACACTATCAATTTGGAAGTTCCAAGTGAATAGCTCAAATGCTTAATGAGGGAAATGAGATGATCATTAAAAATAAAGTCAGATTCAGGAGTACATTTAACTAAGCTCTTGTAACTAGAGGCAAGGAACCTTGGATAATTATCATATAAACTTGTATGAAATACAGTTTGTCTTCAGAAGAGTTTAATATCTACACGTAAGTGAATGTGATGAATTTCTCATCTATCATAAGTATGTTAGTCAATGGGAGTGAGACACTCCTCCATAACTTTTGGCATCTCTGTATATTGCTTGAAAACTATTGATGCTTTTCTGTTTTTACTAATTTTATTCTTTTATTGACGTGTAGTTGATTTACAGTGTGGTGCCAATCTCTGCTGGACGGCAAAGTCATTCAGTTATACATATATACACATTTATGTTCTTTTCATTGTGGTTTATCACGGGATACTGAATACAGTTCCCTGTGCTGTGCAGTAGAACCGTGTTGTTCATCCATCCTACATATGACAGCTTACACCCGTTCACCCCAAACTCCCGGGCCTCCCCTCCCCCCTGCAGCCCCCTCAGCATCCACAAGTCTGCCCTCTGTGTCTGTGAGTCTGCTGCTGTTTTGTAGATAGATTCATTTGTGCCATATTTTAGATTCCACATATAAGTGACATCATATGGTATTTGTCTTTCTCTTTCTGACATGCTTCACTTAGTATGATAATCTGTTTGCTGCAAATGGCATTATTTCATCCTTTTTTATGGCTGAGTAGTATCCCATTGCATAGACGTATCATGTCTTATTTATGCATTCATCTGTCAATGGACATTTAGATTGCTTCCATGCTTGGCTATTCTACATAGTGCTGCCATGAACATAGAAGTACATGTATTTTTTTTGAATCACAATTTTCTCTCTGGGAGTATGCCAGAGAGTAATATGCCTGGGAGTAGAATTGCTAGATCATATGGTAACTCCATTTTTAGTTTTCTGAGAAACCTCCACACTCTTTTCCATAGTGTCTGCACCAATTTACATTCCCAGCAACAGTGTAGGAGGGTTCCCATTTCTCCACACCCTCTCCAACATTTGTTGTTTGCAGACTTTCTAATAATGGCCATTCTGACCCATGTGAGGTGTTACCTCATTGTAAGATTTGATCTGCACTTCTCTAATAATTAGTGATGCTGAGCATCTTTTCATGTGTTTGTTGGCCATCTGTATGGCTTCTTTGGAGAAACTTCTATTAAGGTCTTCTGTCCATTGTTCTTTTTTTTTTTTACTGTTAAGCTTGTGTATCTTGGAGATTAAGCCTTTGTCTGCTGCATAATTTGTAAATATTTTCTCCCATTCTGTAGGTTGTCTTTTCAGTTTTTTAATGGTTTCCTTTGCTGTGCAACAGATTGTAAGTTTGATTAGGTCCCATTTGTTTATTTTTTGTGTTTATTTATATTGTCTTGGGAGACTGACCTAAGAAAACATTGCTTTTCTTAAAGCTTCTGGAGCCACATACTAAAACTGCTCCCGGTTTATCCTGAAAACTCAAATAAAGGTGAGGATGTAGGAAACACCTTCTCCCCTAAAAGGACAGATCTTCTCACTCCCAATGAAGTGCTGCAGGCTTCTCAAGGCCTTTCCTCTGAATGTTCTGTCCAACTGACTGTAGGAGGTTTTCCTTTCAAGGGCTCGGGCTCTGAGCTCCTTTAGAGGGTGACCGATGCCAAATTCTTCCTGAGATCCTAGTCCACAATCACCACCTTCTCCCCAAACTCCTGCCCACTACTTGGACTTCTGACTTGGGTTCTCAATCACACTGTTTTGTCCTGTAAACTATCAGATTCATCTCTGGGAAGGGGCAAGAGTGTAGGGTATAACAATAGACAGGAACCAGTGAGATCCTGAGAAGCTAAGAGACTGGCTCAAGGTCACACAGCTGGATGGCAGTGTAGCCGGTTGAGCATCCAGATTCTGGAACCCAAGGCCATGCTGCTTCCCACGCACAAGCTGTGAAGGCAGGGTCTCCTTCCTGCCATGTGGCGCCACGTACAGGCTCCACACACAGCCTGAACTGGGCCCTCCGATCCCCAAGACAAGTTAACCAATGATAGAAGAAGAAATGCAAAAAGGCACGATAGTTGTCTGAGGAGACCTTATAAATAGCTGAGAAAAGAAGAGAAGCAAAAAGCAAAGGAGAAAAGGAAAGATATAGGCATCCAAATGCAGAGTTCCAAGAGTTCTAATCTCTCTGCAGAGTTCTTACCTCTCTAGCAGATCTCTTCAAGAAAATTAGAGATACATCATACAAAGATGGGCTCAATAAAGGATGGAAATGGTATGGACCTAACAGGAGGAGAAGATATTAAGAAGAGGTGGCAAGAAATACAGAATAACTATACAATAAAGGTCTTAATAATCCAGATAACCACGATGGTGTGATCACTCACCTAGAGCCAGACATCTTGGAGTGTGAAGTCAAGTGGACCTTAGGAAGTATCACTACGAAAAAAGCTAGTGGAGGTGATAGAATTCCAGCTGAGCTATTTCAAATTCTAAAAGATAATGCTGTGAAAGTGTTGCACTCAATATGCCAGCAAATTTGGAAAACTCAGCAGTGGCCACAGGACTGGAAAATGTCAGTTTTCATTCCAATTCCAAAGAAAGGCAATGCCAAAGAATGTTCAAATTACTGCACAACTGCACTCATCTCACATGCTAGCAAAGTAATGCTCAAAATTCTCCAGCTAGGCTTAACAGTACGTGAAACAAGAACTTCCAGATGTTCAAACTGGATTTAGAAAAGGCAGAGAAACCAAAAGAGATCAAATTGTCAACATCCATGGAGCATAGAAAAAACTATAGAGTTCCAGAAAAACATCTACTTCTGCTTCATTGACTATGCTAAATTCTCTGTGTGAATCACAACAAACTGTGGAAAATTCTCAAACAGATGAGAATACCAAGCCACCTTACCACCTGCCCCCTGAGAAATCTGTACACAGGTCAGGAAGCAACAGTTAGAACCGGACGTGGAACCACAAACTGGTTCCAAATTGGTAAAGGAGAACATCAAGGCTGAATGTTGTCACCTTGCTTATTTAACTTCTAGGCAGAGTACATCATGCCAAATGCCAGATTGGATAAAGCACAAGCTGGAATTCAAGATTTCTGGGAGAAATATCAACAACCTCAGATATGAAGATGACACCACCCTTATGGGAGAAAGTGAAGAGGAACTAGAGAGCCTCTTAATGAAGGTGAAAGACGAGAGTGAAAAACCTGGCTTAAAACTCAGCTTTCCAGAAATGAAGATCATGGCATCCAGTCTCATAATTTCATGGCAACTAGATGGAGAATCAATGGAAACAGTGACAAACCTTATCTTCTTGGGCTCTAAAATCACTGCAGATGGTGACTGCAGCTATGAAATTAAAAGATGCTTACTCCTTGGAAGGAAAGTTATGACCAACCTAGACAGCATATTAAAAAGCAGAGACAGTACTTTACTGACAAAGGTCCATAAGGTAAGCTATGGTTTTTCCAGTAGTCATGTATGGATGTGAGAGTTGGACTATAAAGAAAGCTGAGCACTGAAGAATTGATGCTTTTGAACTGTGGTGTTGGAGAAGACTCTTGAGAGTCCCTTGGACTGCAAGGAGATCCAACCAGTCCATTCTAAAGGAAATCAGTCCTGAATATTCATTGGAAGGACTGATGCTGAAGCTGAAACGTCAATACTTTGGCCACCTGATGCAAAGAACTGACTCATTGGAAAAGACCTTGATGCTGGGAAAGACTGAAGGCAGGAGAAGGGGATAACAAGAATGAGGTTGTTGAGTGGCATCACTGTCTCAACGGACATGAGTTTGAGCAAGCTCCGGGAGTTCGTGATGGACAGGGAGGCCTGGTGTGCTGCAGTCCATGGGGTCGCAAAGAGCTGGACACGACTGAGTGACTGAACTGAACTGAGGGAGTACTCAGTGGCCTTCCTGGTCCACTTCTGGAAGAACCATAACCTGTACCATCTGTACATCTGACCTGATGAAAGTTTCTTCATATCTTACTAAAATAACCTCTGCTTACTTACAAAATTACATTGCATCCGAGATGTTGGTGACCAGAGGGAAGTTATTAAGAAGTGAGAGTTACTATCTGGACATGAGCACAGAAACAAGTCTTTTGCACCGTGTTTTTCTGACAGTGTCATCAAGACACAAAATGGGCTGGTGGCAAGTTTCATTTCATCCTCAGCACACACTGTGTCCCATGGGGTTTGGACAGTGACACCTGGTAGCCAGGATATGTTCCTGCACTGGAAAGGCAAGTCAAGTGTGTGAGGGGTGTGTGTGTGAGAGAGAGAGATAGAGAGATGGGGGTGGGGGGTGAGTGAAGGGGCAAAGAAGGCTAACTAAGAGAACTGTGGGAACTTCAAGCAGGTAAAAGTCCTGTAAAAAATCTACAGCCATTTTACCAACTTGGTTCTCAGTGTCTATTATCTTTTATTCCCTGTGGCCCCCAAACTGGGACCTTGGTCGGTGATCAGTAAATGGGGCTGGCTAACTTGCTACTTTCCCTTCCCATTATACTTGAAGGGACCTGTCCTAAGAGAATTTGAGAAGTACCACAATTATTAGACTAAAATTTCATCAAAATATTTTCTACACACATATAATAGTTGTTCATATCTTTTTGAGCAGGTTCATAGCAAAACTGAGAAGAAAGTATCAAGATGTCTCATGCTCCCTCTGCCCACATGACACATAGCCTCCCCCATTGTAAACACCCTCCACCAGTTGATACCTGTGTTACAACCGATGAACCTCCATTGACACATCATCATCCTGAGTCCACAGTTCACCTCAGGGTTCCTCTTGGTGTTGTACATCCTCTGGGTTTGGACAAACATTTAATGACATGAATCCATCATCATGGTATCATACAGAGTACTTCCACTACTCTAAAAAGCCTCTGTTTTACCTAGTCATCAAAAAACAAACAAACAAAAATGCTCTTTTTCCATGAGTAAAATGACAAAATGACCCTCTGTATATTGGCTCAAGATATTAAAGACAGAAAATAAAACACTTTCCCCTAATTTCATTAACGGTATTCTTCACATCTTAGCCCCAAACTGCATCTTAGCCCCTCTCTAGGAATCAGCCAATCAAATCCCACTAATTTAGACACACGCTGTGCTCAGCTCTGGGCTTCATTACAAATCAGAATAAGAGGAAGCTGACATTTCCTAGGTGCCAGTTACATGAAGAGTTTTATTTCTCTTTTGCATCACAGAGATATATTAACTCTACTTGTTAGGTAGGAAGATTAGGATTAAGACCAACACATGTGAGCCCACACTGACTACGACAGGACCAGAAAGAATCAAGAGATAAATGATAAGACACATTAGGGGCCTGGAGAACAGAGAGGTGGTTGAGGATTGTGGCAGCAAGGAGGACAGGAGACACAAGCTGGCAGCCTTTAGTGAAGGCGAAGGATGAGGAGCACCCCCAACAAAGACAAAGAAGCATCTGAGAAAGGAGAAAAATGGGTGGGAATTTGGCATATGACCTAAGTGTAACTTGTGTATTAGGAAATAGTGAGAAATAAGTTCAAATAGAGGGACATGTCAATTTTAGAGAGCCTTAAGTAGTGATGGAGGAAACTTAACCTAGATGGGATAGGAAATAGCTACTGAAGTTTATTTACCAGGCTCTGAAATGTGAAGAAACATTTTTGTAGCACTTTCATTTTCAAGGAAAAAAAATTAGGACCTCCTATACCTTTAGCTGTTGGTATGACTCCTCAACACCGTATGTAAAGTTACAAGGATATGTTTCAGTGCGTCTTACAAGGAATTATATTCATCACTGACCATTTGGAACAAATAAATCATCTGATGTCATCTCTATAAACAGAGGAGGTAGAAGCTAAATTCCAGCTTTTCTTTATGCCCAGAAGAAAAGCTACATCTACCCGACTCTTCAACAGTGTTTAACAAACACCTACTTTTTTGTACCATTAGAAATCTCTCCTAGATTCCCAGAGGTACAGCCAAAGTAGACATGATTCTTCCTCCATAAGAAGCTAACTGTCCCGTGGGGAAGAAACTCAAAAACCATCCCTGGAATGGTCCGTTCTGTGCCGTGATGCAGGCTGAGATGGAGACTCACAGCCTGCTGTGGGGGGTGGAGGGAGTGCAGAAATGGGGTGGTTCAGAGAAAGGTCTGGTGACCTTGCAGAGGAGATTCCCACTGAGACCTGGAGGATGAGAAGGAGCCAGCCGAGCAAAGAGCAGGAGAATGAATGGTCCAGAGAGAGTTGATATTTGGCAAGACTTGCTCCTGACTTCCTAAAAGCAAGGAACAGAGAATTCTTATCTCTATCTTCCCAAACCTGACCCTGACATCCAACCTTCTAGCACCCGACTCACTCGCAGAGACAGAGTTAGTCATCATCACTCCCTCCACCAGCTGGTTATCCATCCAAGTGCTTGCCCTGCTGTGTGTATCTATTCACCGATCTGTCTCTCCGCAAGACTGTGAGTCCCACGAGAGCACGACCTCATCATCTTTAAGTCAGAGCCTGCACTCTGTGTGTGAAGTGTTGATTTGGAATCCAAAATCCTAGTGTAGGGGACACATTGTGCCACGTCAGCTTCACCCCAAAGTCACAAATGCCTAAGTACTGCCTATTCTGTTAAGATATAAGCCTCTGTGAATAATAAACTCTATTTCTTTTTTAACCTTGTTAAACTCCCTGGCTAAGGCTCTAAAAAATATTCATATTATGCAATATTGAGTGAGTTATTTGGAGACGCTATAGAGGCAGACCAGGTGAGGCAGTCAAATATGTACCCAAAGAGAGGCAGAGTGTGGAACAAAGTCTGTTGATTCGGGGTTTTGGTTAACTTTTAGGGAGCACCGTAGAGCACCTAACTTTTAGAGAAGCATCTCCTGAGTCTGCACAGAAGCCCTCTGGGAGGCAGGATTAATGTCTATGGAAACTGCAGGGTGGAGCTTGCCCTCCTCACCTGGAGCCCCAGAAGAAAATAGTCAAGAATTCTCCAAATTCGTTCATCTTAGTTCTCTGTGAATGAAGAAACTGGGACCTTTCCAAAGGTACACCACAGAAGTCATCCCTATTGCCAACACTTCTGAGAAGGAGCAGAGAAGGCACCACAGCCAAGGGAAGCTACACTACCTCAGGGTCCTGTGACCAGTGGGGAAGAAGTGAAAAGCAATGAAGAGTAACCCTTGACTTAAGCTGATTATTGATAGGCATCCACAACTATGTTCCAAATAGAACCACCATGAGGATTTCTTTTAAAACTTAAATTTAAGGTAGTCTTTGCTATTTAATATGCTTGGCTGGTTAAATCAAGAGATCTGTTCTTGAAAAGAAAAATAATGACTGTAGAAGTAGACTGCCCCATATAGCTCTTAGATTGGATTATAGCTGAAGGCTGCTTTCCTAGTATAGTGCAGATTCTGACATTCATGGGCACTCAGTAAAGACTCATGGGGCAAATGAATGAATGAGTGACTGCAGGACCAAATGACTGAGGTATTGCTGAGATTCTGGTGGAGCACAGCTTCAGCCAAATTACTTAAGAACACATAGATCTTACCTTGACCTCAGAGCCTGAAAACTCTGCAGGTAAAGAACTAACCATTAAACCTTCATAACAAAGAGCCCAGAAAGACTGCAGCCTAGCCTAGCCAATTATCAATTTTCCTGGGGCATTCATCTGCCCACAGTTGATCTGCAGAAAATCTCGCTTTCAACTTCTTACAAATTGAATTATACAGAAAAGAAAGAACTTTGCTGAAATCACCTATGAGTTTGGATTTGCAGTTCCTATTCCATATAGCTTTTGGTCCAACAAGTGATTTTTGAAACCCACACATTTAATTACCTAGTTATCTTCTCCAGACGTGGAGAAGTATATTCAGAAATTCAGCGGAAAGAGAAAAGACAAGTAGGCAGGAGAGGAGAAGAAGAGACTGTGCAGAGCCTGCCGTTTTGCCTCAATCTGAAAGCAGATACTGTTTCCTGGATCTTGGAAGCCAGGAAAAGTTTAAGATGATGACTACATTAGACAACTCATGCCTTCTTTGAGCCAGATTTTCAGAACGTAGTTTCATTATTTTTTTAAGATTGTGTGCCCTCCTGTAGTATCAATATTACTCACAGAGCAATAAAAACCCAAAGAAGTGCATTCACAGAGTATTTTAAGTCCTCTGGGCATTTGCTTATCCTAATTAGGTATGTGGTAGGTTTATAACACTGACACATACAGTTCATTCACTTGATGACCATCTACATGTCTTCTTTCATGAACAACTATTTTGTAAAAACACTAAGGTAAACAGAATGTGACCTAATGAATCTTTTTCATGTATTTATGTTTAATTGAGAGGTAATTGCTTTACAATATTGGTTTGATTTCTGCCATATATCCACATGAATTAGCCATAGGTGCACATACGTCCCCTCGCTCCTGAACGCCCGTCCCACTTCCCACCCTCTCCCAGCCCTCCAGCTTGTTAGCCCAGTCTGAGTTCCCTGAATCACACAACAAATGCCACTAGCTGTCTGTTTGACACATGGTACTGCTTTCATGCGAGTCCTTCCATTCTTCTCACCCTCTCCTTCCTCCCCCATCTAATGACTCTTTAAGTATAGCCTGAGAGAGATTTACATCTCTGACATAAGGGGAAATGAACTCTTCATATGACCTTATGCAAAGCATGGACCTCTCTCTTGGAAACTAGCCTTCTTAGACCTGCAACTTTGTGAGGTGTGGCCATGATGACCTCAGGGGACAAAGAGAGCTCACCCTCTGTGAGTCCTAATACCTGAATAAGCCCTGACAATCAACAGCAGGACAGATGTCTCACGAGATTTCACTCTTGCTGCTACTCAGACACTGAGATCCTGACAATGACCAACTATATATGACCCAATAATCCTAGAATCCCAAAGAGGTTGTGTCTCCTCTGAGCGTTACAGTAAGCCAGAAATGGCTGGATGAGGTCTGAACACAACCTGGGGATCCAGGCCTTGGAAGAATGTCCAATCTCTCAGCCCATGTAAGTAAATGGGCTTGAGTCAGACAGACATGGTTCAGCCTTTTACATGGTGTATATACATATGTGTGTGTGTGTGTGTGTGTGTGTGTGTGTGTGTGTGTGATCTAACCAAACTTTATGACCCATAACCATGAGGGCTTTACATCTGAGCCCTGTCCCTTTCAACATGTATGTATCATTCAATTCTAAGGAGGCCAGACAAAGAGAACTAGGGTGAGAGAACCTGGGCTAAGAGTGCAGATAGGCATGAGGGCATGCCCGGCTGGGGGAGCCTGAGTCCATAACCCCCACTCAAGGACCACAGTGCACTGGCTGCCCACTTAGTCTGCTGCGGGGAGGGCAGCCCCCCACGGGAGGTCTACCAGCTAAACCTTTGTAATTGCTTGTGGTCAGGCCTAAAAAAATCACACATAAGTTTTTAAATAGAAGCCAGACTCCTCAAGTCACCAGTCTCCATTTCCTTTTCTATAAAATTTCTTTTAAGAAGTACACACTGCTATATTTAAAATGGATAATCAACAAGGACCTACTGTTACATCACAGGGAACTCTGCTGAATGTTATGGGGCAGCCTGGATGGGAGGGGAGTTTGGGGGAGAAAGTTGTTGTTCAGTCACTCAGTTGTGTCTGACTCTTTGCGGCCCCATGGACTGCAGCACACCAGGCTTCCCTGTCCTTCACCCTCTCCCAGATTTTGCTCACTCATGTCCAGTGAATTGGTGATGCCATCAACCATCTCATCCTCTGTTGCCCTCTTCTCCTCTTGCCCTCAATCTTTCCCAGCAAAAGGTTCTTTTCCAGTGAGTCAGCTCTTCATATTAGGTGGCCAAAGTATTGGAGCTTCAGCTTCAGCATCAGTCCTTCCAATAAGTGTTCAGGGTTGACTTCCTTTAGGATTTACTCATTTGATCTACTTGCTTTTCAAGGGACTTTCAAGAGTCTTCTCCAACACCACAGCTCAAAAACATCAGTTCTTCAGCACTCAGCCTTTTTTTATTGTCTAGCTCTCACATCCATACAGGACTACTGGAAAAACCATAGGTTTAACTCTACGGACCTATGGAGGCAAAGCAATGTCTCTGCTTTTTAATACACTGTCTAGGTTTGTCATAGTTTTCTTCCAAGGAGCAGACGTCTTTCAATTTCATGGCTGCAGTCAATTTCTGCAGAGATTCTGGAGCCCAAGATAATAAAGTCTGTCATTGTTTCCATTGATTCCCCATCTATTTGCCATGAAGTGATTGGACCAGATGCCATGATCTTTGTTTTTTGAATGTCAAATTTTAAGCCAGCTTTTTCACTCTTCTTTCATCTTTATCAAGAGGCTCTTTAGTTCCTCTTCACTTTTGGCCATAAAGGTGGTGTCATCTGCATATCTGACGTTATTGATATTTCTCTTGGCAATCTTGATTCCAGTTCATGCTTCATCCAGTCCAGCATTTTGCATGATGTACTCTGCATATAAGTTAAATAAGCAAGGTGACAATATATGGCCTTGTCATGCTCCTTTCCCAATTTGGAACCAGTCCATTGTTCCATGTATGGATCTAACAGTTGCTTCTTGACCTGCATACAGGTTTTTCAGGAAGTTGGCAAGGTGGTATGATATTCCCATCTATTCCAGAATTTTTCAGTTAGTTGTGATTCACACAGTCAAAAGCTTTAGTGTAGTCAATGAAGCAGAAGTAGATGTTTTTCTGGAATTCTCTAGCTTTTCTATGATCCAACAGATGTTGGCAAATTCACCTCTGGTTCTTCTGCCTTTTCTAAATCCAGCTTGAACATATGGGAGTTCTTGGTTCATATACTTTTGAAGCCCAGCTTGAAGGATTTTGAGCATTACTTTGCTATCATGTGAAATGAATGCAAATTGTGTGGTAGTTTAAAATTCTTTGGCATTGCCCTTCTTTGGGGTTGGAATGAAAACTGAACTTTTCCAGTCCTGTGGCCACTGCTGAGTTTTCCAAATTTGCTGGCATATTGAGTGCAACACTTCAACCGCATTGTGGTGGCAGGGGATGGGGAGGGATGCATACGTGTATATGTATGGCTGAATGCCTTTGCATTTCAACTGAAATTATCACGTTGTTAATCAGCTATACCTCAACACAAAATGAAAAGTTGTTTTCTTAAAAAACGAAGTTAGAATCAGCTCTTCTTGCCAACCACACAAAACTGTCACCATGTTGCTGACAGATCAACAGCACAGTGCCTCACACCAGAGTAACTCATCCACGAGCCAGCGTCCTGGACACATCCGCCCCACGGGCGTGCCTGTCCTGCCCTGCCCTGACCCATGCGGCTGCGTCGTCCACCCTCCCTCCTCAGCAGGCTTCTGGCTGGTTCCCCTAGAAACACCCTGCTCTGGTCAGCAGCAGCACTTCCGCCGCAGCTCGGCCCCCACCATCAGGCCAGCCTCGGTCCAGCCTCCACTCTGAGACCCCGTGGGGCCAACACCCCCATTTGCCCCTCCAGCCACGGTCCAGCCTCCACTCTGAGACCCCATCGGACCAACACCCCCACTTGCCCCCTCCAGCCATGGTTCCTGCTGCTGCGCATCCTGAGGTCACCTCATGGCCCCATTTGTTTTTTAGCTTTTCAGCATCTGCATAAAAAATTCCCTACTTTCAACTTCATTTCAAACATAGTGGTTTCTGTTTTCCTGGTTAGATTCTGACTTTTACTATGTAAATTACAATTGATCATAAAACCCATATTTTATCTTCACATCTGATCACTCATCAATCAACATATTTCCTAACATAGTACCATTTGTAGTGAACCTGGAAAGGGAGCAGTATTTCCTGCAAGAAGAAATTGATAGAGAGTGAAATAAAGTCAACAGAAAGTTATCTAATTGAATTTGAGCATACACACTTTCAACAAGATCCACTAGAGCACCCTGAAGAAGGTTAGCTGCCTGCTTTGCTGTGTCACCAAGGGTCATCAGAGTCGCCGGGTGTCTTTCGTAAACTGAAAAGTTTCTTTCTCGAAAGAAAATGTTGATAATAATGATTCTGGAGTCACTGCAGATGGTATGTTGATAGACAAATACGAAGAGTCCAACAAGAGAAAGATTTGATCTTGAGACTTTCTAAGTAATTCCAACTCAGTTGTGTCTTGGATTGATAGCTATTGGGACTGTAAAGAGTAGTGAAATCATCTATATCTAAATAAGTGGTTAAGAAATACACAGAAGAAAAAGATATAAAATACGACATTGAAATCTTTAAACACTGGTGGGGGAGGTAAGTAAAAATACAGGACAAAAACCACTACAATATTGTAAAGTAATTAGCCTCCAACTAATAAAAATAAATGGGAAAAAAAATACAGGAATGTTAGAATGCATTTTAACTTAAGAAACCATCAACTAAAATAATCATACATATATTATGGTAAACACAAATCAAAAATCTATAGTAGATATATCCAAGCATAATATTATAACATTATTATTACAATATTACAGGGGTCATCAAATCACAAAAAAAAAGAAAATAAAAAGAGAAAAAAGTATCATAGAAGAACTACAAAAACAACCAGAAACAAAAACAACATGGCAATGGGTACATAAATATTAAAAATACTTTAAATATAAATGGGTTAAATGTTCCAATCAAAAGACATAGAGAGGCTGAATGCATAAAAATAATAAGACAGGCATGTTGCCTATAAGAAACTCACTTTAGTTTTAAGATACATGTAGACTGAAAGTTAGAAGATGGAAAAACATCTTCCATGCAAACAGAAATATAGATGAAGCAGGGGTAGCAATACTTACATCAGATTAAATAAACTTTAAAACAAAAACTATAACAAGAGACAAAGAACTTCACATGATGAAAAAGGATCAATCCAACAAGAAGGTGTAATAATTGTAAATATATATACACCCAACATAGGAACAAATATTAAAGCACGTAACATAAAGCAAACATTAACAAACATAAAGAGAGAAATTCATAGTAATGCAATAATAATAGGAAATTTTAGCACCATACTTACATCAATAGACAGATCGTCCAGACAGAAAATCAATAAGGAAACACTGGCCGGAGTTACTTTTATACACCATATAGAAAAAGGAACACAAAAATGGATTAAATACTTAACTATATGTCCTGAGACTATAAAACTCCTACAAGAAAACATAGGTAATGTGGTCTTTGACATTGGTATGAACATTTTTTTTTTTTATTTCTCCTTGGGGAAGGGAAACAAACGTAAAAACAAACAAATGGGCTATATCTAACTAAAAATCTTCAGTACAGCAAGAAAACTATTGACAAAATGAAAAGGCAGCCTACTGAATGGAAGAAATTTATCATTTGCAAATGAAATATCTGATGAGGGGTTAATATCCAAAATACGCAAATAATTCATACAAGTCAACATAAAAAAAACAACAAATAACTGGATTCAAAAATTGGCAGAGGACATAAATGTACATTGTTCCAAAGAAGACACACAGGTGACCCACAGACACATGAAAAGTTGCTCAACATCACTGATCATCAGAGAAATGCAGATCAGAACCACAATGAGATGCCCCCTCACACCTGTCCGAATACCTACCATCAAAGAGACCACAAATCACAAGTGTTGGCAAGGATGTGGAGAAACGGGAACCCTTGCTCACTGCTGGTGGGAATGTACATTGATGCAGCCACTAGGGAGAGGAGTATGGAGTTTCTTCAAAAGATTATAAATGGAACTACCATACAATCCAGCAGTTCCATTTCTGAGTATTTTTCAAAAGAAAACAAAAGTATGACTCAGCCATATAGAAAAAATGAAATTTTGCATTTGTGAAAACATTGGTGGGTATTATGCTAAGTTAAATAAGTCACACAGAGAAAGATAAATACCATATGATTTCACTTACACATGGAATTAAAAAAAAAAAAAATTAAAAAAAAAAAAAGAAACAGACTCATAGAGAACAAACTAGTGATTGCCAGAGGGGAGGTGTGTCAGGGGGGCTGATGAGTGAAATATGTGAGGCAGACTAGAAGGTACAAACCTCCAGTTACAAAGTATAGATGTCATGGGGCTGTAATCCACAGCATAGGGATATAGTCAACGACACTGCAATAATTTTGTTTGGTGACAGATGGTAACTATACTTATGGTGATGATCATTTTGTAATGTATAAAAATATCAAATTACTATGTTGTACACCCTGAAACTAATACAATGCTAAAAGTCAATTATATTTAATTTTTAAAACTAAATAAAGGAGAAAACCTCAACTTGTGGGAGCGTGATTCATATGTTAATTGATTGCCACCTTGTAACAGATTTCAAAAGTGAGTCTCTCTACCATTAAGAAATGTTGGGAGGGGGGACTGGGATGGGGAATACATGTAAATCCATGGCTAATTCATTTCAATGTATAACAAAAACTACTGTAATGATGTAAAGTAATTAGCCTCCAACTAATAAAAATAAAAAAAAATTAAATTAAAAAAAATAAAAATAAAAACAAAACAAAAAAAAGAAATGTTTGTTTGTTACATTCTAAAGGTCTATATTTTTACTCTTTTGAATGCACAGTAACTGAGTGCTACATCAAACTGTAACCTTTTCAAGTTATTTAAAGCAACAACTTGGAATCATAAGTTAAGTTAAAGTTAAATTTCATGTGGTGCTATCAATGGGAATAAATCAACCGAGGTGAAAATCAGATGAACAGACTCCTTTTACACTTGGTTAGGTTCCAAATACAGACTCAGGGACAATTTCATCAAAGTTTATTCCTGTTTGAGGGTTGGTACAAATCTTCTGAAACTTTAACATTTCATTAAAAGCAAAAGCATGATCGTATGTTTGGGCAAGTTTCCTCTCTGTTTTTATATTTGCATGACTTCATAATATCACAACTAACTTAACTAATTCATACTCAAAACTAAATTTGAAGGACCTTTGCTTCTGGTTTATGTTTTATGGGCCCTAAGGGAAGGGTGGCCTGATCTGATAGTAAATAAAGCCACTGTGCCATAAAGTTTTTCCAAAAACTCTCACTAATGGTAAATTCCTATTCAAATCCACCTCTGTTCAGATATATTTTCCTAGCATTACATATTACAAAGTCAAAAAGTCCCTTCAATCTGCATAGAACATTACCTTTGAACAATAAAAATGTCACACTTTCCTCAGCCCCATAAATATCACAAGGTATTCTACTTAAAAATTCAACCCCATGATATAAAGCTTAGACTAAGATATTTCAAGTTACATAGGAAAACCGTTTCTATACACATTACTGGAATTATTCTATGATCCCAAGGAGTGTTTTTCATGATGATGTGTCCTCTATTCATTCATTTATTCATACATTCATTTTTCATTTAACAAACATCTTTCAATAAGCACCTATTCCAAGCTAGGTCCTAGGGAAATGAGAGTTAAGAATTCAAGATAAATAGGAAATGAATTCTCAGTTGAACTGAGGTAGACGAACCTAGAGCGTGTTACATAGAGTAAGTCAAAAAGAGTAAAACAAATATCATATGTTACTCTGGGAGTTGGTGATGGACAGGGAGGCCTGGAGTGCTGCAGTCCATGGGGTCACAGAGTCAGACACGACTGAGCGACTGAACTGAACTGAATGCATATATATGGAATCTAAAAAATGATACCAATGAAGCTATTTGCAGGGTGGGAACAGAGACACGCAGACATAGAGAATGGATGTGTGGGCACATCAGGGGAAGGAGCGGGAGCGGGGCGGGGAAAGGAGAGAGTGGCCCTGAAATACACACACTGTGCTGTGCTATGCTAAATCACTGCAGTCTTGTCCGACTCTTTGCAACACCCATAGACTTAACCCACAAGGCTCCTCTGTCCATGAGATTCTCCAGGCAAGAATACTGGAGTGGGTTGCCATGTCCTTCTCCAGGGGACCTTCCTGACCCAGGGATCGAACCCACAACTCCTGAGGCTCCGACATTACAGGCAGATTCTTTACGATTGAGCCACCAGGGAAGCCCTGAAATATACAGGCCACCATGTGTAAAACAGATGATAGAGGGAAGCTGCTATGTAACACAGGAGCTCAGCCTGGTGCTCTGTGATGATGAGAGGAGTGGGGCGGGGGGCGGTGAGGTGGGAGGCAGGTTCAAGAGGGAGCGGATATATGTATACGTACGGCTGAGTCACGACGTTATACGGCAGAAACTAACACAACATTGTAAAGCAAGTATCCTCCAATTACAAATAAACTAATTTTTTAATGGAAATAAAAGAAACAAATTCTCAGTCTAGCTGAGAAAAAGAACTTGCAGTTGCATGTTGCCATTAAGACATACTCAAAGTCCATTGGGGGCACCCAGGACCAGGTGATTTACTACACCTAGAAAATTTTTCAGAGAAGAAACACTTAGCCCCGAGCGGGCCGGGAATCGTAGGTACCCGGCGTAACGGCGCTTAGGCCGAGCTACCGCGGTGCGGAGCGAAGCTGTGGCCATGAAGGAGGAGAAGGAGCATAGGCCTAAGGAGAAGCGAGTAACCCTCTTGACTCCCCCAGGTGCTACAGGAAGCGGCGGTGGGGCTTCGGGAGACAGCACCAAAGGGGAAGATAAGCAGGATCGGAACAAGGAGAAGAAAGAGGCATTGAGCAAGGTGGTAATTCGGAGATTACCGCCCACTTTGACCAAGGAGCAGCTTCAGGAACATCTTCAGCCTATGCCTGAGCATGATTATTTTGAGTTTTTTTCTAATGATACTAGTTTGTATCCTCATATGTATGCAAGAGCATACATCAACTTTAAAAACCAAGAGGACATTATTTTGTTCAGGGATCGTTTTGATGGTTATGTATTCCTTGACAATAAAGGTCAGGAATATCCTGCCATCGTAGAATTTGCACCTTTTCAAAAAGCTGCAAAAAAGAAGACTAAGAAAAGAGATACTAAAGTTGGGACTATCGATGATGATCCAGAATATAGAAAATTTTTGGAGAGCTATGCTGCAGATAATGAGAAAATGACATCTACTCCAGAGACACTGCTAGAGGAAATAGAAGCAAAAAATAGAGAACTAATAGCTAAAAAGACAACTCCACTTTTGAGCTTCCTGAAAAACAAGCAGAGGATGAGAGAAGAAAAGAGAGAAGAAAGGAGGCGGCAAGAAATAGAAAGAAAAAGACAAAGAGAAGAAGAGAGGAGGAAGTGGAAAGAAGAAGAGAAACGAAAACGGAAAGATATAGAAAAGCTAAAGAAGATAGACAGAGGTCCAGAAAGGGACAAATTAAAGGATGAACCAAAGATTAAGCTGCTCAAGAAGCCAGAAAAAGGAGATGAAAAAGATTTGGACAAAAGAGAAAAGCTCAAGAAATTGGACAAAGAGAATCTGAGTGATGAAAGAGCCAGCAGGCAAAGTTGTACATTGCCCAAGCGTCCTGAGGGTGAATTTAAAGATGAAAAGCCTAAGAGACCTGAAGATGAGAGTGGTAGAGAATACAGGGAGAGGGAGCGGGATTATGAACGAGACCAAGAGCGCATCCTGCGGGAGAGAGAGAGGCTGAGGCGGCAGGAGGAAGAGCGCCGCAGGCAGAAGGAGCGCTATGAGAAAGAGAAGGCTTTCAAGAGAAAGGAAGAAGAAATGAAGAAGGAGAAAGAAACACTTCGGGATAAAGGAAAGAAGCCTGAAAGTACAGAGCCAGTAGGCAGCTCGGAAAAAACTGAAAAGAAAGAAGAAGTGGTTAAGAGAGATCGCATAAGAAACAAGGATCGCCCGGCGATGCAGCTTTACCAGCCAGGAGCTCGAAGCCGAAATCGACTCTGTCCCCCTGATGACAACACCAAGTCTGGAGATTCAGCTGTAGAAAAAAAGCAGGAAAGTGGTATTAGCCATAGAAAAGAAGGAAGCGAGGAGTGATAAGTCCAAATGGCCTTAGGTGTCCTGACTGTCTAGGCAGCCAAAGAGCACGAATTAAGCAATCCAGAAGTGCCTTCAGGGCAAAGGAATAGAGAGAGAAAGAAAGGGGGTCGCTGTGCTGGTGGGGTACACTGCAGAGGAGTATGTTTTGCGTTAAAGCAGGAACCCAATTGCAGGTTCAGATTGGAAGTACAATTTTCATTTTTTATGCAGTTCCTACAAATTTAAAGTGTCAGACAAAGCTGAGGGGGAGAGGACACGCATTGCAGTTTGCAGGCAAGAAATGTCATGAGAGGACTTATTTAGGTATGACACGAGAAGAAGATAGGAGAACTGGCTTTAAAATCAAAAGGTTTTGTTAATCCTGGATTGAATTTTCTTAAATTTCAATGCAGCAGAGTCACTGTGAAGTCTCGTTCAGATCTAGTTATAGTCATTGTTGGTGGTAAATGTTGACTTTGTGTAGTGTAGAAGCAAGAAGCATGTAATTGTAATACAAGTACAGTGAAGGATATAACACATTTTCACTTATGCAGAAATTTAAATAGTCATGTCATGTCGATATGTTTTGTCCTAAAGTTTTAGGATTAGTTTGGGAACCGCTACCCACTCCAGTATTCTGGCCTGGAGAATTCCATGGACTGTGTAGTCCATGGGGTTGCAAAGAGTCAGACACAACTCAGCAACTTTCACTTTCAGTTTAGTTCTTTGTTTGCTTATGTGAGATTAGTGTAAAAAAATTTTTTTAAAAACATCTCCTTTTGCCTTTAGCAATTTTTATATTTGTAAAGTTTAACCCTTAGTTGGTTCTTAACAATCCAGTCTTTGTTTGACCTTAGGTCTCATGAGCTGAGTGCCTACCCTCTCCAGGAAGGAAACTGCATCAATATTTGTTCCTGTTAAATAGCAACTTAGCTTGTTTTGCATTGATGTCAATAAATATCAACATCACTCAAAAAAAAAAAAAAAAAAGAAGAAGAAGAAACACTTAAACCTGGTACTATAAAATGAAGGCAGAGCTATCACATGGACAAAAGGCATTGCTGTGCCTGGGTGTGAGCTGTGTTTCTACTCCTAAGAGCTCACACGGTGGTAAGAGGAGGCCTGGACCAGAAACCAGGAGACCGGCGTGCCAGCTCTCACCCCGCCGTGGTCGTGGGTGTCCGTCTCTGGAACTGTGCGCTGCCAACAGTCAATCAGGCAAGCCCCGTGTCTAAAACTGCAGGAGTCACATGCTCCCATGAGACACTCCCACCCTGACACCGGGTGATCACGCACGGGAAGGATGGCGGTGTGAAAGGCACCACTCCCTGTCCCCCACCCTGACCGCCACACAGATCACCACCCTGGGAATCACACAGTCCATGACCATCACTGCCCACCTCCGGGGAGCACTTTTAGCAGGGGAAGGAAGGCCACACGGTCACGTCCCAGGTCCTCCCTCCACTTACAGGCACTTCGGGTGGGCTCCCAACAGGCCAGTCTCTTCAATCACAACGCTGAAACCTACAGGAGCAGGGGGTGGAGTCCGTGGGGTTGTGCCAATCACACCCCCGAGACACACAGGACATGTTCACTTGTTTATGCCATCTTTTGCCTTCACTTCATATTCTCCCATTGTGTAACGATTTCCAGCTTTAAATTTTTATCTGCTTTTCAGACTTAAAATATCCTCACCCACCATGCATATTGCTCCAGCCATATCACTCCTATAGAATGGGAGAAAATATTTGCAAATAATGCAACTGACAAGAGATTAATCTCCAAAATATAATCTACATATAAAAATAGCTCATATAGCTCACCTATTTCCCAGGTGGCTCAGTGATAAAGAATCTGTCTGCAGTGCAGGAAACTTGGATTTAATCCCTGGGTCAGAAAAATCCCTTGGAGAAGGAAATAGAAACCCACTCCAATATTCTTGTCTGGGAAATACCATGGACAGAGGAGCCTGGTGGGCTACAGTCCATAGGGTCGTGAAGAGTCAGACATGACTTAATGGCTGACAGACATAGCTCAATATCAAAAAACCCAAATAATACATACCAAAAATGGGCAGAAAATCTAAAAAGACATTTCCCCAAAGAAGACAAGAGATGGCCAAAAGATACATGTAAATAAGCTCAACATCTCTAATTATTTAGAGAAATGATAATCAAACTACAATGAGATATCATCTCACACCAATCAGAATGGGCAAACATCAAAGTCTACAAATAATAAATGCTGCAAAAGGTGTGGAGAACATGAAGCCCTCCTACACTCCTTTAAATTTCGATGGTTTACCTTATGCTCCTTCTCTATCATTCTGTATGAACTCTGTTCATACTTCAAGGGAAAAATAATGAAGCCTCTCTCTGACCTAGCCACTATCTCCATCAGATCTCATATCTACTTGCCAAGGTTTGCTAATGTATCAGACTCTTACATACGCAATGTTATTTTTTTCTCTACAACAATTCTACAGCAGATTTCATTAGGAGCAAATAAAATCTGAAATATTCAGGATCTCACCCAAGTTCTTATGAATAGTAATCAGCAAATTCAGCAATTGAACTGCATCCATATGATTCTGACATCAACAGATTTTGCACTACAATATTTTGATACTTTTTAAAGGTCTCTAAAGAAAATTACCTTATTCTTTCTGTGTATTTCAATAACATGTGTTCCTTTTTTAGTCCCATTACTGTAAATTGCTTGAGGCTAGAGACATGGCTGTACTCATTCCTATCCTGTACAGGGCTTCACACAGTGCTGGACATACAGTGAACGCTTAATATTTGTCAAATTGAAACTGTCAGATATGCTCCAACATCTAGTTCCTAAAGAGCCCGAGGTTTTCCACGCAGGAGGTTAATGGCTCTTGTGTTGTTTGCACTGAAAAGGGGACCTCAGCCTCTGAGCATGTGCAGGCTGAGTCCAGGAGGCGGGTGATCAACCCTAGTGCATCACCCACCATCAACACACCTCTCCCTCTTCCAGAGGTGACTGTTCACACTTACTGTAAATAATCTGAATCTCTATTCAGTCCAATCTAATTCAGAACTTGCAAATGGCAACAAATAGACAGCCCATGCAGGCATCTGACTTAAACCCCGTGTTGGAGTTGAATAGATCTGATTGGTTCTGCTCCAAACAGGAGCTACATTTCTGACTATATGCTACAGACTGACTGTTTGTGCCCCCCCAACACAAAACTCAGCCCTAAACCCCAACATGTTGGTATTTGTAGGTGAGGCTTTGAGAGTTGAGGGTGTCATGAGCCTGAACGAGATTACTGCCCTTATGGGAAAAGTTGTGAGGGAGATAATCTCTCAGGAAGCAGGAAGGCAGCCATGCCTAAAGCAGATAAAGAGCCCTCACTGAGAATCTGATCATGCTGGCACCTGACCTTGGACTTCCAGCATCTAGATGCATGAGAAATAGATGTTACTGTGTAAGCCACTCAGTCTAAGATATTTTTGTACAGCAACCCCAATCAACTAAGACAATATGAAACAATGCAGGAGTGTAGGGTGCAAGACATGAGTGACCAACTGCAGGAAAGACAGTGCAGTCCAAAACTCAAACACGACAAGTGCCCATCTCTGCAGGACTTCCACCATTTCCAGGTAAGCCGGAGCCCGAGAATTCTAAGGCATAAATGGAATGTCAAAGACAAGCAAGAAAAATGGGACTCTATAATAAGACTCCAAAGGCAGGCATTCTGAGATGGGATCTGGTGTTAACTAGCTAAAGAGAAGGCAGTCCTGGGCAAGCTCTTTCTCTACTGCCCCTTCGAATGTCAAGGGCAAAAAACCAAATCACTCGTTTTGAAATTCCCTCTAGCTCTTACAGTTTGTAACTCTCATCTCTGGCCAGACCATATTGAGTGCTTTTAATAAATGAGGTGAGCCTTTCAGATCACCAAGAAGTAAAAATTGTTTGAAGTTTTCACACACCCTTTTATTTTCTATGAAATGTTACACTCAAACAATACTTAGCTATATAACCAGAAATACTTTCATCTCTGTGTCCAAAAGTGGAAAATGCAATTGCCTGTGCTTACATTGGAGATGAATGGCTAAGTGTTTCCAAGTCTCAGGGCAGCCTTTGCGATGACTATGTGGGTGCGTTTCTAGCACTGATTCTTGCGTTTCCCAGGACAAAGATGAAAGCTATTGATTATATTTACCCAAGCCTCCCTGCGGCATATTTCTTTAAATTTTGCCCAAGAACAGTCCACTAGGAGAATCCTATTGGACTTTAAACAAAAGAACACATCTCCCTATATAGGTTAAGGACACATATATCCAGAGCCGCCTTTCTCGCTGCAGCCGCCGCTATCTGCCACCTTCCTGGGCAGAATGAATGTGATAGACCATGTGCGAGACATGGCGGCCGCGGGACTGCACTCCAACGTGCGGCTCCTCAGCAGCTTGCTACTTACAATGAGTAATAACAGCCCATAGTCCATAGGATTGCAAAGAGTCGGACACGAGTGAAGCGACTTAGCACACACTGTGGATGAAGCGCGCGTTATTCTCCCCATCTCAGAAGTACCAGCTTTTGGTGTATCATGCAGATTCTCTCTTTCATGATAAGGAGTATCGGAATGCTGTGAGTAAGTATACTATGGCTTTACAGCAGAAGAAAGCCCTAAGTAAAACTTCAAAAGTGAGACCTTCAACTGGAAATTCTGCATCCACTCCACAGAGTCAGTGTCTTCCATCTGAAATTGAAGTAAAATACAAAATGGCTGAATGTTATACAATGCTAAAACAAGATAAAGATGCCATTGCTATACTTGGTGGGATCCCTTCAAGACAAAGAACTCCCAAAATAAACATGATGTTGGCAAACCTGTACAAGAAGGCTGGTCAGGAGCGACCTTCAGTCACCAGCTACAAGGAAGTGCTGAGGCAGTGTCCATTAGCCCTTGATGCGATTCTAGGTTTGCTGTCTCTTTCTGTAAAAGGTGCAGAGATGGCATCAATGACAATGAATGTGATCCAGACTGTGCCTAACTTGGATTGGCTTTCTGTGTGGATCAAAGCCTATGCTTTTGTGCATGTTGGTGACAGTTCAAGAGCAATCAATACCATTTGTTCACTAGAGAAAAAGTCCTTGTTGAGAGATAACGTGGACCTACTGGGAAGCTTAGCAGATCTGTACTTCAGAGCTGGAGACAATAAAAACTCTGTCCTCAAGTTTGAACAGGCACAGATGTTGGATCTGTATCTGATAAAAGGAATGGATGTGTATGGCTACCTCCTGGCACGAGAAGGACGGCTGGAGGATGTGGAGAACCTTGGCTGCCGCCTTTTTAATATTTCTGACCAACATGCAGAACCCTGGGTGGTCTCTGGGTGTCACAGCTTCTATAGCAAACGCTATTCTCGAGCCCTCTATTTAGGAGCCAAGGCCATTCAGCTGAACAGTAACAGTGTTCAAGTTTTGCTACTTAAGGGAGCATCACTTAGAAACATGGGCAGAGTCCAGGAAGCAATAATCCACTTTCGGGAGGCTATACGTCTTGCACCTTGTCGCTTAGATTGTTATGAAGGTCTCATCGAATGTTACTTAGCCTCCAACAGTATTCGTGAAGCAATGGTAATGGCTAACAATGTTTACAAAACTCTAGGAGCAAATGCACAGACCCTTACCCTTTTAGCCACTGTTTGTCTTGAAGACCCGGTGACACAGGAGAAAGCCAAAACCTTATTAGATAAAGCCCTGACGCAAAGGCCGGATTACATTAAGGCTGTGGTGAAAAAAGCAGAACTGCTTAGCAGAGAACAGAAATATGAAGATGGAATTGCTTTGTTGAGGAATGCACTAGCTAATCAGAGTGACTGTGTCCTGCATCGGATCCTAGGAGATTTCCTTGTAGCTGTCAATGAGTATCAGGAAGCAATGGACCAGTATAGTATAGCACTAAGGTAGGCACTTAGCCTCCCATGGGGGGAAGGTCGTGAGGGGTAGAGGAGGCAGGGATCAGTGTAACAGGAGTTTTGGAAACACACACACTCTGTGCCCACGGTTGAAAACACAGTAATAATAGTAATGATAGTATTTGTTAATTTATGACTTCTAAAGTCTTAAGTGATAGTAACAACATTAAAGAACTGTTTCACTCATAACCAGCCACATATAACATCTGTTTTCATTTGTGTAGATCATCTTCCTGGCCTTGCCAACACATATACATATTTTTATAGGGTTATACGTAGTATATATTTTATATTCTGCTTTTTCAAATCAGCGTATTGTAAGTACTTTCCCATGTTTCTATCCACTGTAGTAGTTAAGAACTTAAGCTCTGAAGAATACTACCTTTACCACCTGTTATCTTGGGAAGTTACTAACAAATTTCTTTGTCTATATATCTATCTACCTTATTAGGTATTAAATGATTAAATGAGGATTAAATGATTATTTCATGTAAAGCTCTTAGCACTGTGCCTGGTACATAGTAAATACTAAATAAATAGTGGTATTCTTACTGCTTAAAAAAAAAAGGACACATATATACAATAAGTCAACTCTCAGACTCTGATAACTGGATGAACTTCAAACATGGAGATAAGTTATAAGAATGTGGTGCAGACTACTTTGGAATTTCTTAAGAATCATGGAATATATATTACATTTTCTATTCCTAAAAGAAGAAAACAATGTTTTAATACTGGTAGTAAGTGAATTTTAGGACCACCTAACATCTACCTAAGAGGTTTTTTTTTAAAGCATCCTCACAATATAGTCTATGATTTTACTGGTATAAGAAATCACAATAAGAATGCATATGAAGTTCACTGATGAAAATGTATTCCATTTAACATATCTACAGAAAGATACTTAAAAGTTGTGATCCTGAGAAATGGAACATCTCCATCAGTCAGGCATCAATACGAGTTTTAGAAAAACATGGCACCAAACTGCCCTCTTCTGTAGGTACCTAAAAGATGACCTTCAACTCAAGCAGAGAGTTTAAGACAGCCCAAATCCTCCTGTCTTACTCAATAAGAATCTAATGCTTGTATGTGGTTATAGGTGAGTGGACAGCAATTAGAGGTAACATCATCTACCATTCATCTCTTAGGGAAGGATAAAAAAGAAGAACTTGAAATGCTACTTGACCAGTGCATTTTTGCATTCTGAAACATTCATGCTACAATTTTTTGCTGAGGCTACTTCAGCTGTAAAGATTACATTTTCCCATTTGGAAACATCACCTATTGAACAATGCCTGAAGGAAAAAACCAGCTGTGTGGAAACTGATTGTTCTGCAGCAACACGTGTCAGGTTTAATTAACACAGGTTTGGCCTGAGAGCACACACTCTCTTTAAAACATTGCAATATACCTACGACCTAAAGAAAACTATGTTTGCTCCAAGAGAGGAAGTTAATATTATCTTCACCAACAGTGGATCTCAAATTCTATTGACCTCAGGATCCCCCAGAGGACTGGTAAAAACACAGATTGCTGGGGCCCTCTCGCAAAGTCTCCGATTCAGTAGTAACAGGGGTGGAGCCTGAGAATTTGCATTTCTGACACATTCCCAGGTGATGTTCCTGGGGCCTGCCAGGGACCACACTGTGAGAAGCCCTGATGGACAGGATTCAACTCTGACTTAGGATTTGGGAAGCCGAGCGTCTAGAGCTTAGTCATGCCTCTGACATGTAGTTCAAGTCACATAACCTTCCTCAGCTGGGCAACTTTGTCTCCCTGCAGTAGACAGGACTCTTAAGGTCTCTTCACACCAAAGATTTATGCTTCTTCAGCTGACTCACCTTCTAACAAGTGGAACTTCTTGAGTATATTGCAAATAGCCCATGTACAAGCCATCTGCTTTTCAAGTCCAAATGGTGACTGTTAGTGTGATGAATAGCTAACCAACTTTTACTTCTGTGCTTCCCAGAAGTATCCAAAAGTACATCTTTTCCTCTATGCGATTGCGCTTGTAGTTAAATGTTTCTATAACTTTATATGGAGAAGGAAATGGCAGCCCACTCCAGTAATCTTGCCTATAGAATCCCGTGGACAGAGGAAACTGGTGGGCTGCTGTCCATAGGGTCGCACACAGTCAGACATGACTGAAGCGACTTAGCATGCATGCATGCATGCATGGAGAAGGAAATGGCAGCCCACTCCAGTGTTCTTGCCTGGAGAATCCCAGGGACAGAGGAGCCTGGTGGGCTGCCGTCTATGGGGTCGCACAGAGTCAGACACAACTGAAGCAACTTAGCAGCAGCAGCAACAGTATAACTTTATATAGGGTTTCCCTGGTGGCTCAGTGGTAAAGAATTTGCCTGCCAAAGCAGAAGACACTGGAGATGCAGGTTTGATCCATGGGTCGGGAAGATTCCCCTGGAGAAGGAAGTGGCAACCCACTCCAGTATTCTTGCCTGGGAAATCCCATGCTCAGAGGAGCCTGGTGGGCTACAGACAATGGGGTTGCAAAGAGTTGGACATGACTGAGCAACTGAGCTTCCGTGCACACATAACTGCATATGGGGAATTTTAAAACATGCTTCAGTTCTTACATCAAAAACACTTTAGAAGTTTCCCACTCTGCCCCCTACCCTCAACTCCTTAATAGTTATGAGGTTCCAAATGGATTAAAGTCCAGTATTGATTTACTCAAGTTGTTCCCTCTTGGCATCTGGAACATAACCAAGTAATTCCAATGGCTAATTGATATCTTACCACCTAAGAATGATTTATCAAATCAAAACATATTTGTGCATCTAAATTCTTCATTGGCAGAGACCAGCTTGGACCTTGTCTATCAATTGGGTTTCTACTATTATTGATTAAAAAAACACAAACCAGGGTGCCACACCCTTCGGGAGGTTAGGAAGAAGAGTGTCCTGACTCAGCATTCTAAATCAGGTCAGGGAAAGTATCCAACCAACCAAATGCAAAATCCACACTATGTCAAATTCAGTTTGGAGACTGTTCTGTCACAGTTCCCTACGATCCAAACTTAAGAGCAAATAGAAAGATGAATTCACCTGCAACGTGGTGACGGAGGACAATCAGCCCAGCAGCCGCGGGGCCACGCTGCTGCAAATTGCCTCTTTGAGCTGCTTCATCGTCAGATTGAGAACAAGTGGGACAAACTGCTGACACACAACAGACGCGCCGGGAGCTGACTGCTAGGATGAAAGAAACTGTCGTTGGACCGCTCTGAAAATCAAGAAACAAGAGATGGCTCACTTGGCAAAAGAGCTTCATGTAGCTAGACCATACATGCTTCTATTATAGTCCAGAGAATTGCTGAATTTTAGAGCTGCCAAGAACCTTAGCAATCATGACTGCCATTTCTCAGCCCTTTTCTCCCCCTACCATTTCCTTTTGTACACCAATACCTTAAAATACCTCTTTCCTTAGGCTCTGTCCTTGGCTTCTTATTCACTGGACTTTCTCTCTAGATAACTTTATCACTTTTATATGAATGACACAAATGTTTAACTCCAATCCTGCCCCTGCTCCAGTGTACATGTATGTGCAGTCACTCAGTCATGTCTGACTCTTTGAGAAACTATGGACTGTAGCCCACCAGGCTTCTCTGTCCATGGGATTCTCCAGGCAAAAATACTGGAGTAAGTTACCATGTCCTCCTCCAGGGGATCTTCCCAAACCAGGAATCAAACTGGTGTTTCCTGCATCTCCTGCATTGGCAGGTGGATTTTTAACCACTGAGCCACCTGGGGAGTCCTCCAGGCTCCAGACTCTGACATTAAATGGCCCACAGACACCTCCTTACAGATGTCTCAATAGTGAATTTAACTCAGCGTGGACAAGCATGAACTCACCATCCTCCCCCCTAAACCGCTCACTTTGCAGCATCCCACAGTCTGGTTAATGAGAGCTCGCACTGTGCGTGCAGTCATCTGGCACAGACCCCTGAGCCCGCCTCTGCCCACCCTCTATCGCCCACTCCACCCCTGCAGTACCCTCTCCTGTCCATGCCTACCGTCTGGATCTGGGCCATGGTCACCCGAGGACACCTTCTGTGGCAAAACTCCCTTCACACCCTGGACAGAGTTACTTTCCTAGGACCCGGCTCAGCTCTGATGTCCCCTCTCCTCCGGCCTCCTGTTGGCCTGCACCCCACAGGCCTGCAAATCTTGTAACTGCCCAGCTGTGAGGGGAGAAACATCCCAGAGACCTAACCACTCCCCTGTGAGTAAATCCAAGCCAGCATGAGTTTTCCTGGTGGCTTAGACAGCAACGAATCTGCCTGCAATGCAGGAGACCCGGGTTTGATTGCTGGGTCATGAAGATCCCCTGGAGAAGCAAATGGCAACCCACTCCAGTATCCTTGCCTGGAGAATCCCATAGACAGAGGAGCCTGGGGCCTGGTGGACTATAGTCCATGGGGTTGCAAAAGGTCGGACACATGTGAGCAACTAACACACACAAGCCAGCATGCTAAGGATGGTAAGTACACAGATTACTGTCTTTCCAACTAACAGCCATCCTACAACCAGAGATGAAACCACCACAGGTACATCCTAGACTCACAAGGCCTAACCCAGCCCATCTACTGACTGCACGTAGTCAAGCCCACCTGACCTCAGTGAAGCCTTGCTCACAGGTGTAGAGCCACCCAGCCAACCCACAGTCTCGTGGTTAGTAATAAATGCTAAACGCTTATTATTTGAAGCCACCAAGTTTTGAGATGGTTGCTTACGCATCAATAGCTAACTGATACACACCCACAAAGGAAGAGATTCTGCTCCTAGAAATTTATTGTGCAGAAAATCTTGCCCAGCTCCCCATGACTATTGCAGCTTGTTTGTAACTTTGAGACAAAGGTTGTTTGGGATCATCAGAGAAGATTATTCATTAAACCGTGGTATAGCCCTGCAGTGGATGACGATGACACGGTGGAGCAGAGCAAGAAAGCTCTGGATGCACTTATATGGAATGTATAAAAAAGATATACATGCACATAAAAAAGCAAGCTTCAGAACGATGTTTACAATATGCTATCATGTGGGAAGAAAAGATGAAAGTTTCACTCTATATATATACAAAATAAGTTATTTGGAAAGATACACAAAACAGAAATTGTTGGTTGCCACCTGGAAAATAAACTGAATGACTAGGATCAAGAGTTATACAGATGATTTTTACTAGAATCTTTCTATCTTTTGAACACTGCCCCAGTTTCACATATTACTTGTTTGAAGGGTAGGTCATTTTTTGAAGTAGCCCCAAAGACTTTGTACTTGCCTACACCTGGGCTTCTGCCAACATAAATATCTCTACCTGGATAAGACTCAAGATTTTGTAAAGAGAGTGTTTGTGTGTGTGTGTTAGTCACTCAGTCGTGTCTGCTATTTGCAACCCCATGGAGCCTGTCAGGCTCCTCTGTCCATGGGATTCTCGAGGCAAGAACACTGGATGGAGTGGGTTGCCATTCCTTCACTGGGGGATCTTCCCAACCCAGGGATCATACCTGGGTTGCCCCCACTATGGGCAGATTCTTTACCATCTGAGCCACAACCATAGAAACAGGGACCTTTAGAGTCATCTGTCTCAACTTTGACTCAACACATGTCAAGCTAGATGGTCATGTGGCCCTGCTTGACCCTCTGTTGTGACAAGGAGCTCACTCCAGCACTCCAGTGCCTGGACTGATAGAAACACAGGCCTGCCTCTAAGAACAGGCACTTTGGTGAGTCCAAAGTGATTTCCTTACAGAAAGAGCATTGAGAGGTGAAGATACTGTTACTGCATTATTTCTTAATTGTGAATAAATAGAAATAATTTAAATCATCAACAATAAGAGGAAGGTTAAATAAACCAGGGTCCACCCAGAGGATGGAATGGCGTGTAACTGTTATGAAGAATTTTTTACACCCTGGAAAACACTTGGATTATGCCATTATGAAAAGCAGAAAAAAGTTCAGATGCAAGATTGTCCCAAGATACCAACTGTGATAAAGAAAAAAGTTCTTAAAGAAGCAAAAGAGAAGGACCTAAAAGGAAACATCTCAACACAGTTACAGTAGTTGTTTGCATTCACTTTCCCTCTTTGTACTTTACATTAACTCTTAAATATTTAATAATGTTTACATAAAACTTTTAAAGTCAATATCTACTAATATATAAAGGAAAATGTTAAAGATGCATTATTTGCCAACTGATAATGAGTAGAAGACATAGAGTGAAGAATAGGAATAAAATTAATCCTATAATCAAGATTTGTTAAGTGCTTTAACAAATAACCTCAATATCTCAGCAAAATGGGTTTTCCAGGTGACGCTAGTGATAAACAATTCATCTGTCAGTGCAGGAGACTTAAGAGATGCAGGTTCCATCCCTGCATCAGGAAGATCCCCTGGAGCAGGAAATGGCAATCCACTGCAGTATTCTTGCATGAAAAACCCCATGGACAGAGGATCCTGGCAGGCTGCAGTCCAAGGGGTCACAAAGAGTCAGACACAACTGAGCACACACATACACACTCAACATTAAAAAAAGGCTTTTCCTTGTCCATTAAAAATCCGGCACAGCGGGTGGGGGTCTCCATCCCGTGTGGCCACTGAGAAGCCAGCCTCCGGCCAGCTGCTGGCTCAGCCTTCCTCCACGTGCGAAGATGCTAGGGTCCCCGCCCGGCGCTGACTCTCCCCGGCCAGCACTCAGCACAGGGCCCACATCGGGAAGGAGGCAGAGGTTGGTCGGGGGCCTGGGAGAAGGCGACTGTGGGCTCCGCCGACCCCCGGCTGGTGCCAACTGTTATCAGAAAGGCTCGTGGAGGCGGAGGATTCTGGACCATTTCTTAAGAACTGAGAAAGATGCCAATTGGAAAAATTCACAGAGGGGCTAGTCTAGTGGGATAATTTGTCTTGGCATCCACAGAGAAAGGTAACTGTGTAAATCATTTTTCAAGGGCAAAAAAAAAAAGAGCCAATCTCTACATTTTCTACTTTAAATCAAAAGTTAGGAAAATGTGCTTTAGAATCTAAAAAGCTAACAGGGCTATGTCCCACGTCCCACTCTGCCTCTCTGTCTCTAGAGTGGTCTTGAGCAAATTAGGTATCAAAGCTTAGCAATCTCATGTGTAAAATGAAAGTAATTGTATCTAACTCACAATGCTATTTATTGTTTGGTGTCAGTAAAATACAGAGGGTGCATTCAACAAATGAAAGCTATTATAATTATGTATTGTCACAATACATAATCAAGACTGATTTGAATTTTCTAAGTGATTAAGATGTATAAATATCTTAAATTTATAACTCACTCATCACCTTCTATTCCCAGCCCTTAAGAAATACAGGACAGAGAAAATGAAATAATTATCTTCCACTCCAATAATCAAAAAGGTGAATTACTGAGCATATAAAGGGAATATGCTTGACTTACCATTCAAAGAATGACTTAATGAGACAATAATTACAAACTTTCTGACTGTAGTTATATTGTGCGGTTTTATCAAAACACAATTTGTGTAAGACATTTTAGTATTTCTAAGTTTCAATCATTTATATGCACAGTATAAGGCCAACATTACAGTAAAAGAAAATTCTGCAGTTCTTAAGAGCTTCCACATTGTCAAAAGGCATCTGAAACATCAGAAAAAGAGAAAATAACAAGAATCCCTTTTTGATGACAGAATTTGCCATTTAAACCTGCATCATCAATTTTATCTTGTGCCTTTTGGTTATCAAACATTCTGTTTTTGCTGATGTTTCCCTTTGCCCGTTCTTGGAGAGTTTTGAAATGCAAGACTGAGAAACCCGAGACTTTGAAACCTGAGACTCGGAATTTGAGTCTCAGGTGGATGACATCAAAGCTCCAGCATCATTTCCTGAATAACTTCTTCACTTATTATGCTCTCTGCGCCTGGAGCTATGGCACACCCAGGCACCAAAGATGACAGCACGCCTCCCCTTCCCTCAGAGACCTCAGCAGGACACAGGGACTCATCGCCTGGAATGTAACGGGGGTGATGGGTCAGTGGGAGCTTGTCAAAGGCCCTCCCGACCCAACCCGAGGGACTCTGGGGCATCCTCTTTAATTTTAGGTAACACGGTATTCACAGACGTAAACCAGTGTCACGTTTGTGCCACAGAGAGTGGAGAAACCTCAAATCAGGGGAAAACACAAGACAACAGGAGCTGTGCTGTGCATTACCTTGACATTATTCTGCGGCAGAGCTCTGCTGAGCAGAAATACCCCCAGCACTGCCCACTGTCTGAAACACTTGAAAACCCTTTTCCAGACCACAGGATTTAGTTTAATCCACCACCCTATTTATCCTTTAGGTACAAGGAAACAATCATGTTAGCAGACAAAGCCGTGCACAAGACAATACTTTTTTTCACAGGATTCAGTGGAATGCAAGCCCACGAAAGGTTGAGGCGCCTGCTTCCACGGCAGCAGTGGGAAGACGTGGCTCCCAATGGCCGTGGGCAGCTCACCCTCGGGGAAACCAGATGAAAGGGACGGGGCAGCGGAGGCTTCTCAGAAGCAATGCGAGAGTCTGGGAACAGCAGGCTTTAGACTCCCGGTGATCTTTTTCTCATCTTTCTCATTGTGATGTTCAAACTCTCGCACCTGTGGTGATGTGAAAAGCCATGCTAAGCCTTCACTACGTGTCAGGACTTGAACATCAAGTTTTAAGACTGAGGGAGTGAAGTCAAGTCCTTAAAGATCTCAAATCTACCTCCACAGCTAGAAGTTCCCAGAAAAGAGGACCCACTGCTGCAGTGACCTGTGAGGGTGATGGAGGCCTGGGGGACAGACCACCAGCAGGAGAGGGGACGAGGGTTCAGGAAGGAAAGGATTAAGAAAGATGTGGAGATTATGTCCCGAGGTGAGGCACAGGGACAGGTAAACAAGGAATCGCATCTCTGCTCGGAAGCGATGCCCAGTTTCACTGTACTTCTGCACCGTGTCAGGCATTGCTCTGGGTGGTTTAGATGCATTAATTCCATTTATCTTCACCTGCTGAGTGATGTGTCTCATTGGGAGCCCAAAATGTGTCTCTGTGGCATGGAGATGGTTTTAGGTTGATTATTTCTAAAAGCAGAAGACTCGGGGCAGAGGTTCATTTTTACCTCCCCTTTAACCCCTTAAAGGGCTTCCCAGGTGGCGCTAGTGATACAAACCTGCCTGCCAATGCAGGAGATGTCAGTTCAGTTAGTTCAGTTCAGTTGCTCAGTCGTGTCCAACTCTTTGAAACACCGTGGACTGCAGCATGCCAGGCTTCCCTGTCCATCACCAACTCCAGGAGCTTGCTCAAACTCATGGCCATCAAGTCAGTGTCCATCAAGTCCAACTTTATAGCTGGACTATAAAGAAAGCTGAGCACCAAAGAATTGATGCTTTTGAACTGTGGTGCTAGACAAATCTCTTGAGAGTCCCTTGGACTACAAGGAGATTAAACCAGTCAATCAAAGACTGGTTTGAAGACACCAGAGATTATGACAAACCTAGATAAAGTATTAAAAACCAGAGACATTACTTTGCCAACAAAGGTCCATATAGTCAAAGCTATGGTTTTCCCAACAGTCGTGTAGGGATGTGAGAGTTGGACTATAAAGAAAGCTGAGCGCTCAAGAATTGATGTTTCTAAACTGTGATGCTAGAGAACACTCTTGAGAATCCCCTGGACAGCAAGGAGATCAAGCCAGTCAATCCTAAAGGAAATCAACCCCGAATATTCATTGGAAGGACTAGTGCTGAGCGGAAGCTCCAGTACTTTGACCACTTAATGCAAAGAGCCGACTCATTGGAAAAGACCCTGATGCTGGAAAAGGCTGAAGGCAGAAGAAGGGGGGATGACAGAGGATGAGATAGCATCATTGAGTCAATGAAAAAGAATTTCAGCAAGCTCCAAGAGATGGTGAAGGTCAGGGGAGCCTGGTATGCCACAGTCCATGGGGATCACAAAAAGTCAGACACAACTTAGCAACTGAACAACAACCAAAAGAACCTAGAATACTAGAGAAAAATGTTTTCTTCCCTACAAGTAGAAACCATCGTTTTCTCCTGCTGAAATCTGAAGCAGAGAACGGGCGGTGACTCAGCACCGAGTCACACAGCTCCTGCAGCCTGAAGAAGGTCCAGGCATTGAGGACCAGGCCGCCCGGTCCCAGAGTCTGCGCCTGTAACACCTGCCATCTTTCCTTTACCCTTCATCTCTCCACCTGCAGAGCAGGCATGCACTGACCCCGCGTGTTAGTTAACACTTGGAGCTGCGTAATATTTGGCGTCTTCAGAATTGACTAAGGAAAGATAAATCCTAGTAGGAAACTTAAAGTAACATGTAAAACAGAGACCTACTAATGAGGTACATTGGGCACGGTTAACATTTGGTTTAATCAACTATAATCATCTACTAGGATGAAAAACCCTACATCTCTTTTCTAACAATAACAATAATAAGATCAAATATCTCCTAGCTGTTTACATATTATTAGATAAGCTCTGCTGCAAACACTGTACATATATTAACTTGTAAGGTGAGTTTCAAGGTTATCAGGCATCCCAACAGGAGGGATGTCCTCCATTCTTGTGGGGAACAGGCATTGTGTCTGCTGACCTCCCATCAGTCAGTTGAGTCCAACTCTGTGGCACCGTGGACTGTAGCCTGCCAGGCTGCTTCATCCATGGGATTCTCCAGGCAAGAATACTGGAGCGGGTTGTCATTTCTTCCTCCAGGGGATCTTCCTGACCCAGGGATTGAACCCATGTCTCCTGCATTAGCAGATGAATTCTATACCACTGAGCAACCTGGGAAGACCTTCCATTTTCTAGGTGAGGAAACAAAATTAGAGAATCCAGCCTTACTGGGTTCTAATCCTGGACCCATCATTTATGGCCTGATTCCTCACTCCCACTAGAAAATATACATATTATATAATGAAAATTTGATATACACATAATTGAATATTATTCAATATTAAGATATTAAAAAAGAAGGCACTGTTGCCATTTGCAACAATGCAGAGGAACCTAGAGGACATTATGCTAAGTGAAATAAACCAGAGACAGAAAGAGAAATATTTCAAGATCTCACTTATATGTGGAATCTCAAGGAGTGAAATTCACAGAAGCAGAGAGGACAGAGGTGGTTGCCCAGAGGGATAAGGGGATGGAGAGATGGCGTCAAAGGGTACAGAGTTTCAATTATACAAGAATGAGTTTGGAAGGTCTCATACACAGCAAGGCGACTATAGCTAGCAATAGTGTGTTGTATACATGAAATTTGCTAAGAGGATAGATCTTAAAACTTCTCAACAGACACACACACACACGCACACACAATAGTCACTAGGTAGAGGTGATGGATAAGTTATTTGTCTTGATGGTGGTGATCTTTTTATTAATGCAATGTAAAAGTCTATCTAAACATAAAGTCATTTACCTTCAATCTATACAATTTTTATTTGCAAAAGATAACTAAATTTTTAATTTATTTTAAAATTTTAATTGGAGGATAACTACTTCACAGTATTGTGATGGTTTTTCCCATACATCAACACGAGTTGGCCATAGGCATACGTGTCCCCAGCCTCCTGAACCCACCTCCCTCCCCGAGCCAGAGCACCAGCTTTGGGTTCCCGGAATCATAGAACAAACTCCCACTGGCTATCTATTTTACATATGCTAATGTATGTGTTTAAATGCTATTCTCTCAAACTATCCCACCCTCTCCTTCTGCCACTGAGTCCAAAAGTCTGTCTTTTACGTCTGTGTCTCCTTTGCTGACCTGCATGTAGGATCACTGGTACCATCTTTCTAGATTCCATATATGCATTAATATACGATATTTGTCTTTGTCTTTCTTATTTGCTTCACTCTAATATCATATCCATATGATACGATATCGTAATAATATCCCCATTCCACTGCTGTGTCTGCCCAGCAGTGAACTCCAAAATCCCCATGCTTCCTAAGTTACGAGCTGATAGCACACACCTGTGGCTTTCCTGTACTTTCTGGTACTGCCCAGGCTCTTAAAAATGTGAACCGTGGGAGTGGATTCTCCTCCCCACGCCAGCCTGGGTGATGACAAGCCTGGAGACTGAAACCGTGCACATCACCTTGCTGGAAGTTTGTCTGGCTCATGGTTACATTTAACTGGTTAAGTTAAGGGTTCCCACTAGAGGGAACAAGCCCTCCCTCCTTCCTTCCTTGTGTCTGTTAAGAGGCTCATCTCCTAATGAAAGAATTTCTTATTTAAATGTCATCTTGCCTCTGCCTGCAATATTTTATTTCCATCAGAGCGCTGGGAATTCAGAATCACAAAGCGAGAGCCATCTCGAGGATCATTCCTTTCCAGCCAGCAGTATTCCCCCTGGGAAGAACATACCCTCCAGGACTCATCAAAGTAATCACCCTGGAGAGGGAACATGGCTTAGGAAAGTAAGGCCATTTCTCCTATTGCTTTCCTGTATTAAATAATAAATATTTAACATGGTAAAGAAGGCATACAAAATGACAAATGACAAGAAAAAAAAAGAGGAGCCAAGAAAAGAAAAAAACTACCTGCTCCCCAGAGAGCTGTTTCTAATAAAAACAAACAAGAAAATCATTCCACAGTCCCTTCAGTGATTTCTTTCAGCTTTAGTTGAGAATTAAATTCTCCCAGTGGGTTTGACCTAAGACCTTGTCTAACATGGAATCTTAGCTGTTGGTTTAACACAGACCACAAACTCGCCGAAGGAAGCAAGGTTTTAGGAAAGAACATGTGTGACCCACAAGTGTTTACAAGCCCTGGTGAGCAAGTTCAGACTTTAACTCTTCTTAACGCCCCAATTTTTTCTGCCCTAAAAGGAATTTATATTGTGGTGAGGAGGTGTTCACCACAAGAAGTTATAACCAAAACAATAACAGTTCCTAGCAGACAAAGTCAGGGGAAACAATGATGTTAACCCAGTAAGAAATGCAGAGGCTGACTTTTTTCAACAATTTTCCTGAAACTTCTAAAATACGTCAGTGATTATTATAATGGAGTTAGTGCCAATTCTTCTTTATGTCCCGGAGAACAAGATGAATTGGGACCTTAAATTGCTACTAACTGCTTTCTGAACAGGTGGGTGGCCTACTGTCTGTTAGGTAGGATTTGAATAGCCTAAGTTTTGTTTCCCCAAATGAATCTTCCAACTTTGCTGCCTGAAATCCCACTGTGTCAGCCCTTTCGGTCTAAGAGGGGAATGGCCTGAAGATTATAAGTCACTTAGAGGGGCAAGCAATGAAGGGTTTCATTTTTGAACACTGACCTTGTCTCAGCATTATAGTGAAAGTGTTAGTCGCTCAGTCGTGTCCAACTCTTTGTGAACCCATGGACTGTAACCCACCAGGTTCCTCTGTCTATTGGATTCTCCAGGCAAGAATACTGGAATGGGTAGCCTTTCCCTTTTCCAGGGGATCATCCCAACCCAGGGATCGAGCCAGGGTCTCCGGCATTGCAGGTGGATTCTTTACCATCTGGCCACCAGGGAAGCTCCAGCGTTATACATGGTGGTTAACTGTGTCGTTTAATCTCCCCAACAATCCAGTGAGGAATACTGAACTAACCTCATTTCTAAATGCAAAACTAGTCTCACAGAAAGGTAAGTGCATTGCCCAGGGCTCCAAGGTTAAAGAGTGAAGGAGTGAATATTGGGATGTCTGGTCTCTGCCAGAGTCAGCCTTGCCTTCAACCACACTATGCAACCCAGAAGGAACACCCTCAGAAGACGCTTCCACCAAACCTCACCACCGACCAGGTTCCACTTTGTCAGGTGGCTGAGGAGGGGTCCAGCTGTTTGAACCCTACACTTTTCAGTTAAACCTAGAGCCTGAAAGGGGAGACCCAGGGTTGAGACCCAGAGGCAACGCCATTGGTCTCCACCAGGCGTGTTCAGTGTCGGAATGGCTGTGTGCCAGGCGGTACCGTCTGTGCCCAGCATCCCCGGCTGCGGCAGAAGTGACTTTAACGCCCTCTGCTGCGGCGGCGCAGTCCGCCGAACGCGCCCGACTCTGTGCGGCCCCATGGACTGTCGCCCCCCGGGCCCCGCTGCCCACGGGATTCTGCAGGCAAAACACTGGAGTGGGTGGCCACTTCCTCTTCTGATGCCCTTACGGCATCCTAGAAAAGCATGCCCCCTATGTCGGGAAAGGAGTACCAGACGGGAGGAAACTAGGCTGCTCCCACTTACAACTAGCTTCTGGATAAACGCCCGGGATGGCTCAGGGCTGCGCAGCTGCCTGGGTTCCCTGGGTGCCCCCGGAATTCCGGGCCAAGCCCCCTGACCCTTTGCTAACTGAGCTTTTATCTAGGCCCCTGGGATAAAGGGGCCGTAGGCAGGTTTTAAGCAGATAGGGAGATAATTTAAGTATAGATTTTGGTGGAGTCTTAAGGGTCTTCATTAAACATCTGCCAAATTAATGAAAAGTTGATATCTAGTGCCATCAGGGAAAACCCAAAGCTTCCAATTGAGAGGATAAATGCCTGTAAATGGGTAAGGGTTAAGGAGAAAAGAAACCAATGCCTCTATGGGCATTCAAATTATTCCAAGTTTCTGGAGAAAGTGACTGCTGAGGGGCCATAAATCTCTTCACTGTGCCACTAATTGCTCCTGGGGAGAGCTTCTCACACAGGCTGGGAAAGCTTGAGGGGATAAGATGATTCTCTCTGGAATTCTCCAAAAGCTGGATTGTTGATGAGCTCTGAAGGGGTCTGTGTACCAATAAACAGACCCCTTTTGGCCATCTGGTGCTGAACATCCATAATTAAAAATCTGAATTTCCAAGACTCTTGCATTCACCAGACAGCATCTATCAAAGTGATGCTATAGAACTTTAAACTTTCGGATGACAGGTTAGCGAGAAAAGGAAATTATGTTTATTACCCACTCCGTATCAAGGTTCAGGGCCTCTTATTTAAGGCATCGATTTCCATGGAAACAGCCTGTGAGGTGGGGTATGGTTATTAGAATGATTTCTTGTAACAACCCTCAATCCTCTCAAGGCACTTGCAACCAGTGGAAGTGTTTAAAATCTTAATCTTTACAAATAGATTAACATTTGTTAAAAGCACCAAGCCTCCAACAGATACATGGGGAAAATTCATGAGGAGACAATGAACACTTCTCATTCATTCATTGGATACTGACTGAGTGTCCCTCAGCTTCTAGGCACTGAGCCCAACTCTGGAGGTAAAATGAAAAATAAGACGCAGATTCTGCCCACCAGCCCCTTATATATAATATTCTAACAAACACTGACAAATAAAGTGCACTGGAAATAAAAGAACAACAAATATGCCAGACAACAGAACATGATGCTTGATGCTGGCATCTCGGGGAAATGACAGAACCAGTGTTGTTAACAGTCAGCGGGAACACTGCTGGTGGCATCCTTTTGGAAGAGATATTAAGAATCCCATGAAATCACCATATCCTTTGATGTAGTCCCTCTATTTCTGAAGATAACTCTTAATGGGAAAGTATTTTATGCACAAATATGTATATAACAACATTATTTTTAATCATAGAATGTCAGGAAAAAAGTGAAAATGCAACAGTAAAGAAACGGTTAAGTCCACTTGGTTAGGTGCCCGGGATAAAACTGTACATGGTGACAAAGGCTGTCTCCTTGACCAAACTCTCGTCAGGCTCCTCTAGGCCCTTTTTCTGACTCAGACTCATCCTTGAACATGTCTGCAAGAGCCCAATTTTAGCAAGAATCCTTTAGGCAGAATCCTCCACCTTTAAGAGTTGATCACTTCCTCATTCCCCTCCATTCCCCAGGTGAGGGCTGGTCACCCTGGCCTGCCTTCAGCAAGACTCATGTAAGTGAGTTCAGCGAGAATAACTGTGACCTTTTAGTAACTGCCTACCCACCATCCCCCCACCCTGTTCCTTGACTGTAAATTCCCACTTTTCCTGACTGTATTCAGCGTTAAGCCCAATCTCCCTCCCCCTACTGCAAAATCACACTGCAGTCATTTCTGTATTTACTACAATAAACCCAGATAAAGTCTGCCTTATAATTTTAGCAAGCATCATGAACAATTTTTTCCTTAACAATAGCATTCATGAAGACTATAAGAATAAATGAAAAATTCCTACTTACGCCAAAGCAAAGAAGAAACTTTGTACCCAGTTTGGCAGTTACTGTAAAAATGTTTGCATTTAGATAAAGACTGCAAAGTACTATTCTAAGATATTAACAACAGTTTTATTTTCACAGTAAAATCATGACATTTTTCTACTTCCTTTTCATATTTAATAAAGCTGTTTTTACTTTTAATTGACCCACAAACAAGACAATCTCCTATTTTCCCTTCCTTTTCCTTCAATGCCAGATGGCCAAAGAAAACATTAGGTTTATAAAACAGGAGGTCTTGCTTCTGGAAGAAGAAACTAGAGGAGGAATATAATTAAAGACAAACAGTACAGTCGTAACTCTCTGCAGAAAGGAAAGGTAGTGTGAACTTTTAAAATGAAATAGCTGAGGAGGGCCCTCACTGTGATCGCTGCAGCCCTGAAACAAGTCAGGATAAATTCAATAATAAGAAACCTCTGGATGGGAGGTATATGTGAGGTTATAACAGGTGCAGTCCACTACCTAAGGTCAGCCACCAAAGTAAGAGTTAGGAGAGACCTGCTTTTCCGACAACTATAAGTGACCAGCCAGGCAGAGTGCTTACTCTTTCAATGCTTCATTCCTTCATTTTTAAGAAGGCTCTCCAAAAAAAAGAAGGCTCTCTACCTTACTGTATTACTTACAGAATGACTCCGTTGACGATAGAGAAGTCTTCTTGGAATGTTCCATTTTTCATCCTGTTTTGGCCACCCAGATTTTGAGCCCTTCTTCTAGGCCTGGAGGATGACCTTCCTAATGAATCCTGGTGGGATGAAGAAACATTGGTCTCTTTAGATGCATAAAATGACACATACCGGCGGTCCTCGTTTTATTGCATTTGGCTTTATAGTGCTTCACAGATACCGCAGTTTTCAGATTGAAGGTTTGTGGCATGTCTATTGACACTATTTTTTCCAGCAGCATCTGCTCACATTGTGTCTCTGGGTCATAATTTGCTAATTCTTATAATATTTCGAGTTTTTTCATTATTTCTAGATTTGTTATGGTGATCTATGATCAGCACTCTTTGATGTCACTATTATAATTGGGCATTTTTAGCAATAAAGTATTTTTTAATTAAGCATATGTACATGGGTTTTTTTAGACAGAAGGCTATCACACACTTAGTAAACAGTGTAGTGCAAATATAACTCGTATACGCACTTCAAAACCAAAATGTGTGTGTGACTCGCTTTATTGTGATATTTGACTTATGGCAGAGGTCTGGAGACGAAGCCCAAATGTCTCCAAGGTGTCTGGGCTGGCTTTTCCTGCCTGCCTTGCTGCTACGATGTGGGCGCTGATGTAGGCTGAGCCATTCACATCTAGTCCAGACTCTGAATCAGGGCCAAGACAAACAGATGCAGGCGTGGAGAGCAGGGCCTCCCTGGTGGGCGCAGAGGCTGAATACAAGCACCCCGCTGCCGGCAACAAGCCTCAGTCTCACGTACTGGTGACGCTGGGGGTGAGAAAAAACCAAAACTGGTCTGAAGCTTCGTGGGAGCAGCGGTGCGCTGATCTTCAGAGCAATTCCATGGCTTAATTTAGGGTGTGTATTCCCCAGCCTGACTCTTCCGCCTTTCTGGCACTCATGTGACCTATCCAGTATTCATATTAAAAATTGCCTCTTTTTTTCCCTTAAAAATGCCAGAGCTAAGTGCTCTGCGTGTGACCAAAAATGATGACTCAAGCAAACAATAAACAGAATTTTCCCTCTAAAATGCAACATTAGTAGATCAACCTTTAAAAAAAAAAAACTTGCTTTCAACATCTCATAGGTTCAAACACACGCTTCTATAAGAGATTAAATATAAAACATTAATTCAAGAGCTACTGTCACCCTAGTTTCAACCTAAATTTATTTATTTCTAAGCTTCTTTACGAAACTAATTTAAATATTTTGCTACTACTGCAGAATTAGTCATAAATACAACCAAGACTAGAGTTAAAATAATTTGATTTTCATTTCAATTGAGGAAATTTTGAATCCTGTAAAATTTTTAACAGTTTTGACTTTTTAATATAAAAGACAATTCCACTGACTAGATACTAAACGTCTGGAATATTAATACATATAGTTAAGTTCATGAGCTAATGTCCTAATTATTCCTGACATTCAACAAAATTCTAATATCAATGTTTTGGCAGGAAAGAAAGGTTTTTCAGTCTCTGAAGAACAAATGACTGTTCACATAATCTCTCTCATCACCTGAGTCAGAAAATTACCTAAATCATGTAAATTAAACAATGTTAAATTTTCTGCTGAAACATGTCTTCTGGACTCACATTTCTAGCTTTTTAATAATGAGTCAGAGGATATCACTTGAAAAAAGAAAAGTAACTCTACTAGGAATATATGATGCACATTACCATATGTTAAAGATACTTGAAATATGAAACACTGCTTTCTTAAAAAACAGGTCAAACCACAGTCAGTTGAGTAAGGTACATAGTAATGAGGCCAAGTGGCAATGAACAGAATGGTTTTCATGATGCAGTTTCAGAGTCTAGTGAAAGCAGCTTTTTTCCCTCCTAATGTTGACTGAATCAGAGTTACAATAACCCGAACATATAAACATATACTGTGATTTATAATAAGAAATATTTATTTGAACTTCATTCCTCTTTCTAGCACAGGAACTCATGAAATATATATATGTGTGTATGTGTGTGTTTGCATTATATATATATATAAACTTTCAGGATCCACCCCAAAGTTAACTAAATCAGAAATTCTAGAGGTGTGGATCAGCAATGTGTGATTTAACAAGTCTGAACAAGGGCAAACTACAAAATCATGTAACAACATGAGTGAATACCCAGAGCATAATGTTGAAAGAAAGAAGCCAGGATCATAGAATCCAAACTGTATATTTCATTTATATAATGATTTTTAAAAGAGATGAAACTTGACTAAATTTGGGTTGGGGGTAGGAAATTGAATTGAGAATAAAAATATAATGAAAAGAAGGAAGTCTTTTAACATAGAAGTTGAAATAGTAATTATCTCTTGGGGAAGGAATCAATTGTTTGGATTAGGAAAGAATACTTAGGCAAATTTGGAGTGTTGACATTATTCTATCTCTTGACTTGAGTGGTGATTACTTAGCTGCTCACTTTATAAATGTATATAATAAATATTATATGGCTTTCCCAGATGGCTCAGAGGATAAAAAAAAATCTACCTGCAATGCAAGAGACACAGAAGACTCAGGTTTGATCCCTGGGTTGAGAAGATCCCTCTGGAAAATGATATGGCAACTCACTCCAATATTCTTGCCTGGGAAATCCCGAAGACAGAAGAGTCTGGCTGACTAGAGCCCAATGGGTCACAAAGAGTTGGACACAACTGAGTGACTAAATACATACACACATTTATACTTCTCTATCTATGTTTTATGTTTCATAATGAAAAGAGCTTTTTAAAAGGAAAAAAAAAAAATCTAAGAGGAATGTTGATAAAAACTAGGATCAAATCCAGGGAAATCTGTCTGAAAAGAGATAATCCAGAGTGGATTATCCAGAGATAACCCACTGGAGATAATATTATCTCCAGATAATCCAGAGATAATCCACAGCTCTGAGGAGTGGAAGGAAAGGACTAAGTAAGGCATTAAACTGTAAGCTACATTTCAGAGACTGTGTCTCTGTTGTTCATGCCACATCCCCAGAGCCTCCATCACTGTTTGGCACATAGCAGGCACTCAGGAAATCTTTGCTGAATGAAGAGCATTGGTCAGGAAATGAAGCAGAAGTCCCCTCTACTGAAAAAAAAAAAGAAAAAAGTGGAAGGCGTTTGAAGGAGAGAAAACCCAGATACTCACCACACCTTTGAGTGAAGCGCACACATCTCTCGTATATATGCCCCGTGGTCCACCAGAATTAGCAAGGACTCTGAGGATACAAAGGATTTTATTTAAAGTGCTTCTGTAACCTCTGTCAAAAAACAGATCAATCTGACTACTTTGCAGTGTTTCATTATGAGAAAAGAATAAGAGTCTCCGTTCGAAAGCTCTCCTACTGTGGAGGATCCAACAGGCATTTAGATGTATAGCTCATCTTCTCTGGGAATTTAGTTGAGGCTGCTTCCCCAGACAGGGGGACATGTTCCTATAGCAGCTGATAAATGGAGCTTTGGGGCTCATGAGGGTGTTTTCATCGAGAGAGAGGGGTATAGGTCCCAGATATTCCCATGACAAGCACTGCGGCGGGACCCACCGAGCTTCCAGCCCCACTGGGTGAGTTGGTTTAGCACGGGCACTGTGCTCGCCTCCGTCACAAAGTCAAATGTTTATCTCCAGCGTGTATGGCCCAGATTGCTAACCCACGCCGAGTCCAAGTGCGAAATGTTTTGTGATTCCTTTTGTTCCATGGCCAAGAACTGAGCCCCACTGGAGAAAATGCTTCTGAGAAGAATGAAGGAACATAAAGAAGGAATAGGAAGAGGGAAGGGATGAGCTATATACTACCTTTGTCCTCAAAGGCCCTCTCCCCATCCCCAGCCCTCAACTGCTGTCTCTGCCTCCCTCTGGTCACTTCTCTTCCTCTTCCAACATTCACACATTTCTTCTAAGTTCTACAAAACCCTTGAACAGGCCCAGTGTTGGGTCCACTTTCCATGACACAGGAGCTGTATCTCTCAGCCTTCACTGACCCTGGAGAGCCTGGGCCACAGGCAATAAAGGAAGAAACAGAAGCAGTCATTGGAGACACAGTGATGGGAAGGCAAACTGGTACAGCCGCTACGGAGGACGGTATGGAGGTTCCCTAGAAAACTAAACCTAGAACTGCCACATGACCTAGCAACCCACCCCTGGGCATATACCCACAGAAAGCCATAATTCAAAAAGATACATGCACACCAAAGTTTATGGCAGCACTGTTTACAATAGGCAGGACATGCAAGCAAGCTAAATGTCCATCAGAAGAGAAGTGGCTAAAGAAAATGTGGTATATATACACAATGGAATGTTACTCAGCAATAAAAAAAGAACAAAATAATACTATTTTCAGCAACACTGATGGACCTAGAGATTGTCATACTGAGCGAAGTAAAGTCAGACACAGAAGTGTCCTATGATATTGGTTATATGTAGAGTCTGAAAAAAAAAAGGGGGTTGTTGTTGGGTCGCTAAATCATGTCTGACTCTGTGCCCCCATGGACTGTAGCCCACCAGGCTCCTCCATCCATGGGATTTCCCAGGCAACAATACTGGAGTGGGTTGTCATTTCCTTCGCCAGGGGATCTTCCCAACCCAGGGATCAAAAACGTATCTCCTGCATTTGCAGGTGGCTTCTTTACTGCTGAGCCACCAGGGAAGTCCCCCCAGAAGTACATTTGAACTTATTTACAGAACAGGAGTGAAGCACAGATTTGGGAAACAGGGAAAGGGATCAATTGGAAGGCTGGGACTGACATGTGCCTATACTACACATCCAATAGATGACCAAGAAGGACCTATGGTACAGCACGGGGAACTATACTCAGTACTGCATAATGGCTATCTGAGAAAAACAAAAGAGGATGTATGACAAAACGTACCCAGGAAGATGTCCGCCTCCAGCCCACAAGCCCATCACCAGGTGCGGATCAGACACCTGATAGCTCCGTCTTTTTCCCAAGGGTTCATTTTGGTCATTTTGGAGGGGCCGCCTAAATATGCTCCCACTTTCACTTTTTTGAATCCGTTCTGGAAGCACACACAAAACAGAGCAAGCTCACAGCTGCTCTTCCGTCACTTCACTTCTCACATCGTCCACACCCAGAACCGTTCTCAGGGTAACAAAGGCCTTCAAAGACGAAAGGAAACTGAAATCGACTGAACCGTTTCTATCTTGACTGGCCCAAGCAAAGAACATCTTTGACTTCTCCATGTTGGTAATCTTCAGTGGCGTTACACCCCCAACCCATGACACTTGGTGACCATACCCCAGGCATCTGGAATCTGGAAGTCCCGTGGAGGACCTAACCATCACTCGGCGAGCAGAGCAGATGCAAACGGCAAGAGGACCAGCCTAACGGCAGGAGCCAGGCAGCCCAGGCCAGCTCAAATCTTTTGGAGAATTCCCCTCACTGTCAAGTGTTAGCCTGCCCAGTTCACAGCATCTCAGCCTACAGACAGCCCTGCTGAAATAACAACATTTTTGTGTGTTTTACTGGGCTATGGAATTTCCCCATGGATCAGTTGCCGGTGTTTCTTGTTTTATATTTTAACCGTCTTTCTACAAATTGGGAATCAGAATTGGAACCAAAGGTGTGTATCCGGTGGTAATTTGCTTATTGCCCATGAATGGCACTTAAACAAAAGCAACAGTGCACGTTTCATTGAAAAGCATTTGGTTTAGGCAGGTTGGCAGGCCTTCGGAAAGCCCTCAGGCTTCATTCCCAAAACATAAATCTCAATCCTGCAGTGAGGAGCTTCAGGCAAAGGTGGAGGGAGAAGAGCTGTTTCCTTAACGTGTGTTTGGAAGCGTGATTCAGTGCGACCTTTCATCCCTCCTTTTCTCATTCCATTCATGGGGGGGGGTGGGGGGGATTGCTCTAAAATGCAAATAGAGTGTCAGGCAGGAGGGACTTCTGTGGGGAACATCTCGGTGAGAAACAGTGCTTTTGCAAAAATAGTCAAGTACTTGCAGTTTTTCAGAAAAGCCTCAGTGTTACGTCGTTGTTCCTTTGAAAGATTCAGGACACACAGAAGCAGTAAATCTTTGTTAGAATAACAGCTTGTTCAATGAAACCATTTGGCATTAAATCAAGAGAGGCTCTAATGCAAGACTGGACGGTCTCAATTGGACAACAATAAGATGAGTTATAAGCAAGGGCCTGCAACGAGTCACCAGACAGTGTCCCTACCAGCTGGACACTGGGTTTCTTCAGGAGGGCGTTCCTTGGGAGTTAAGATCCCCATAAAGCACATCAAGGTGCCCACCAGTTCCCCCACAGTCATTTTAATATTCCACTGGAGTTCTCCGGAGGCGGGCTGAAGCTCAGGAAACATCCATTTGGACAAAGAGCATCGTCCATGATTTGATGGCATGTAATTCTCCGGCGTGTCTCTTCTCTCCCTTCCTTCTCTTCTCCCTTCTTTTCCTCCTTCAGATCAGGGCATCCACCACAGATAACAGCAAGTTCATCACAAACGTGGGCACATGGCTGCTTTCTTTTCTCTCTCCATCTCCTCCTGCTCACACTTCAGGCCGCCCTCCACAAGCAGCCTTTCCCAGTCTCCCTACTCACTGTTAATGATGCCCTAAACCAGGAATCCAAAGCTGGGATGCAGGCTCAATCTGGGCTCGGGTGCTAGCTACCAGCAGGTGAGCAGGGAGCTCCCACCATATACACCTAAGATTTAAATTTCAATTCATTCATCTCTCCAGTGACTCCTGACCCTCAGGCAGGTGATTCCTTGACAAAGGGAATAATCTGTGCAGAAATTTCCAAGGGAAATGGCAAGAATGAGAAACCAGATGATGGCAGGTTGAAAGAGAATGGGGTGGACTTGGAGACCCGCAAAGGGGGAACCACCAGGAGGAGGAAG